>NC_066317.1:66106535-66437606 GCF_022539315.1 Serinus canaria | reverse complement strand
GAGGCCACAGATGTGCTGAGATACTCTGGAGTCAGGCTGAGAGAGCTGGGGATGTTCAGCCTGGAGAGGAGAAGGTTCCAGGGACCTTCCAGCACCTTCCAGTGCCTAAAGGTGCTACAAAAGAGCTGGATAGGGGCTTTGGGCAAGGTCATGGAGTGACAGGACAAGAGGGAATGGCTTTACACTGACAGAGGGCAGGGTTAGATTGGAGATTTAAAATAAATTCTTCACTGTGAGGGTGGTGAGGCACTGGGACAAGTTGTCCAAAGAAGTTGGGGCTGCCCCATTCCTGCCAGTGTCCAAGGCCAGGTTGGATGGGGCTCTGAGCAACCTGGGATGGTGAAAGGTGTCCCTGCCCATGGCAGGAGGTCAGAACAAGATGAGCTTCAAAGTCCTTTCAACACAAACCAGTCTGTGATTCTGTGAGGTTCTGATTCTATGTGTTTATGATTCTGTGTTTAGGATTCTATTATTTTATGATTCCATGATTCTCTGATATAGTTGCCCATATTGTTTAGGGAACTTTGATCTTCCCAGAAATCCCTTCCAGATCTGAAAATATCTTGTGCCAGTAAAAAAGAAATTGTTTATAATGTATTTTTTGTAAAAATGAGGCTGTGAGAAAGCTGTGCCCTTCTGCCTTCACATAACAAGGAACAACAAGGGGCCTGATTTTTTTTGTCTCACTTTGCACTAAAGTTTCTTTAAGTGTCCTCTTTAAGTTTGATCTTGGCTTAGTCAGCTGTAGACCCACAAAAAAAAGAAAAAAAAAAGGGAGCAGAAAGGGTGAAGGAAAGCAAATCCTTATGCCAAACTAGTCTTCTCAAAATTTGCACAAGCATTAATCAGCACATTGCTGCAAAACAGAACAAATAAGAGCATCATGTTCTTTTGAAAGACCAGTTTAAAGGGTTTTGATCTGACTCAGACAAATGCATCCCTCAGGGACATCTTTGATTTCCACATTGTTCTCCTGATCACTCAGTGTGTTCCCAGAATGAGAACTTTCACTGTTTGTCTTCTTTTTCTTACTGGGCACGGTACTTAGGCAGAAAATCTGTCAGAAAGGAATAGCTGCATATAAATGTTATTCTAAGTATGGTTTCTGATACTATAGCTCAGCATGTTTGGAATATTGATCACAGCACTTAAATTTGCAATTGAAATGATAATTTCTTTTTCCCACTGATTCTTTGACTAATGTTATGCAAAATACAGCCTAGGATTGACATAAGGGCAATAAAAACTGCACAGAAAAATCTGTACTGAGCTAATTGTTAGACATACGGTCACATGCCATGGAAGGGGGCAGGCAATATGAACAAGGAGTGAACAGGGACATTGAGCATCTTCATAAAGATGGAGCTTTCATCACTGCTGCTACTTGCATTTTCATTCTTTTCTTCTCTCCTTAATTTCCCCTGAAACTTTTCTTTCTTTTCCCAAGTTAGAGAGGCATTTACATTCTCTCACAGTGGTGCAGGGAGCTGCTGACTCCAACATAGAGAAAACTGTGGTAAAAGGAGTTAGCAATGTGACCCTTGAGATTTGGGATATAATTTTTATGGTACACCAACAAAAATACAGACGTTAAATTTGAGACCTCATGCAACACCAGCAGGGTCAGTGGTGTGATATGATCATCATGAATTGTTTGCCCTTGCAGCTGGTTAAAAGTTGGATTTATCCATGGTTTCTTCAGTCTAGGAAGTTTCACTGGAAGGTTTTCTTTGTTTCTTCTTTCTTTATTTTCTTTCTCTGCAAATGTAGTCATTTTAGTCTCTTGCTAAGAGAAGTTGTGGCTTTCCCTGGATCCCTGGAAGTGTTCCTGGCCAGGTTGCATGGGGCACCCTGGTCTAGTGAAGGGTGTCCCTTAGCAGGGGGGTGGAACAAGATGGTCTCTCAGGCCCCTTCTAACCCCAACTGTTCCATGACTTCTATGATTCTGTGATCTTGGGTGCACACAGTCAGTGCAGCTTGTTTTTTACTCCTACAATTCCCAGAATGTTCTCAGTCCTTGTTTGCCCTAATGTAAAAAAGCAGCACTTTCTGATCTGAGTGCTAATTCAGAGGTGGAATGTATTGGTGATCAGTGTGCTCCAGCCTTCTCCAGTCAATATCTGAGCTGTGGGTCACTGTCAGAACCTTTTCATCATTCTTCACAAAATGAGTTTTTCTCAGATTGCTTTCCCCATCCTACTCCTCAGTTTCTTTATTGCATCATTAACCAAATCTTATTCATTTAATGCACTGATTCTCCACACCAGTGTTTTTTAGTTCCTGTCACACCTGTTTATCTCTGTCCCATTATTTTGTCTCTTTAATAAATTATTTCAGAGCATACATTAATTGTTTCTTTCCATGGCAGATATTTGAAATACTCTTCACTGAAAAGATGGAGGGGATTTTTCATTCTTTGTTTTCCTCCATTTTCTTAAATAAAAGAAAACAAACTTTTACAATGACAAATATGTACAATGATTTCCTTATTTAGCAGAAAAGAAAAAAAATACTTCAAAATCATTTTTGAAAGCCTGTCATGTTTTGCTAGTGATTATTATAGTACTATAAATACCTGAAAATTAATTGATATTGCTAATTTTTAAGACAGCAAGGTATCTGTAATATTTTCCAATATTTTTAGTAACAGGAGGCTTCATTATATTATTTAGGTTATTACAGCAAACACTGCAAGCACATTTAGTCATTATTGATGTTCCACTCATACCTGTCAAAGGACTAGAATTTCATTACTCCCCTCATTTTTCCTAACTACCTTAATCTTTTCTTTAGCTCCATTATTTCCCCAGGTGACCTCACTCTGGGAAACATCAAGGAACATGAGAGCAATAGAGAATTGATCACCTACAATTTCTTGTTGATCCTCTGTTTTGTCAACACCATCTCTTCCCACTGAGGGAAATAATCATCAGCCTGGTGTAGTAGGAGGCCTGGATGAAGCTGGAAATATGAGTGATAGAAGGAGGCACCAATACAGTAAATAACTGGCTAAAATTGAACCAATTGACTAAGTTTTTATCTTGGATAAAAATCTACTGATGGAAACCAACTCCTAGCTGCCAGGTCTGTCGGGATGATAACATGGGATACAGTGCAATAATTTAATGATTCAAATTTAGCTTGCTGAAGCCAAAACCATCTGGTACAAAGGACACTTTGGCAGATTGAGTACAGTGAGAATACTGTTCTTCTTGCTGTTATGGTCTGATAACAAAGGAAAAATACACAACCAAAGCCATTAAAAAATCATTTGCAGTCAATCTCCCAACCAAGTTTGAATAATAAGAGGCAGAGCACTAATTATAATTGTATGGAGTTTCCCAGCAGAGACATTGCAAACCAATTGCCACTTGTCTGCTCTCAAGTATTTTCTGTAAATGCATTCATTTGTGGCATCTTTTCATTTATGTGACAATATTATTACATTTTGTTTTCCCTGGCAATTGTTTTATTGCCATCTGGGAGTCATTAGTGAAACACTTTAGAGAAAGTGAGGACATCTCTGAATATGCCCCTGATTTTAGGTCTGGGTTGAAATGGACTCTTAATAAAATAAAATTGTACATTTTGGGAAGTCAGACAATCTTAAGATGCTCATTTCATAGGAAGGACTGGAACAGAAAATGAGACAAGACTGCACACACAATACAAAGGTATTAAAGCTGGAAGCAACATTACATTTTCATCCTCAACAGGGACATTTTAAAAGGTAAATTTGTTTATTCTAGAATTATCTCTTTATAGAACTGAGGATTTTTCATGATTGTTTTTGTGGACAGCTGGGGCAGGGCTGCTAGACCAGATCTACTCCAAGCCACTCATCAGCCTGTCTGATTTCCCAAAAATGGTCCCTGACATGGGCAGAATGCTTTTCATTCCTTCTTCTGCAAGATGTGGCTTTGCACTGATATTATAACTAATTTTCTTTGAACAGGTACCTCTTCTGAAGTGACTGCAGGCTATGTCACTTTGTCATCCACAAAATTCATATTTATTATCAAATTACTGATGAAAAAGCTTGAACTCTGTCAGACTAATAACCATTCTTCATAAAAATACCAGATGAACACTCCAGAAGTGCCACTTCTTGTTTAGTTAATCAGTTGGCAAACATGAGCTCCATCAAGATTTTCAAATGCTAGGGAGGGCATGGGAGTGCAGAGTCTGAATGACAGAATCACAGAATTTTTATGGTTGGGAAAGACCTCTGGGATCATCAGGGTGAACCCTTAACCCAGCACCACTGTGTTCCACGTCCCCAGGTGCCACATCCACATGTTGTTTGAACACTCCTGGGGATGGTGACTCCACCACTGCCCTGAGTAGGCTGTTCCCATTCTTGGCAACACTTTCAGTAAAGAAATTATTTTCTAATATCCAATCTAAACCCTCTCTGGTGTAACTTGGGACCATCTTCTCAAATACTTGTTCTGATGCCTTCAGCCTCTAAAGTGTCTCAGCTTTTCACTTTGTTGCATTGCTGTTTGTTGCATTCTTTCTCAGCATCACTTTAGAGATGTGATGAGTCTGGAAGCTGGAAAGCTGCTGCCACCCAACAACCCCAGAGATAACACAGATGTGAGTGGCAGAGAACATGGAGGGGATGAGACAGACAAAGGAAAAAGAAGTAGGATACGGTTAAAGGGAGAAACAAGGGGAAAAAAAAAACAAAAAAAACCCCAGGAATAGAAAAAGTAAAAGATAATTTGTCATGATCAGACCTGGCAATAAGCATGGCAGTCCTTGTTCTTCATCTTGCACTAAGTCTCTCTCATCCCCTCACTCTCCAGGAAAGGGATGGCACAAGAATGCTGGGCTAATCAGCTGGGGGCTCAGAGTTCATCGATGTGGTACCTCCTGCAGCCCAGGTGTCCCTCTCACCAGCTTGCAGGTCTGTCCTGCACTCTGAGAGCTCTGGTTCCTGCCAGTCACCCAACTGAGATCATTAACCCCACTGAGAGCAAGTCAGAAACCTCAAGGTATTTGTTCACACCATGTTTTGCAGATTGGGCTTTGAAGTTGAGGATGGCTGTGATGAACAAACCCCCTGTCAGCTCCCTAACCTGCCCTTTCAAATATTTTACTGTCTCCACAGGAGATTTTAAATCAAAATAATGAACATAAGAATGGAAAACAAGAAAAAAAAGTAAGCCAAATCCAGTCAGATCCCTCCTGCTGCAAACTCTTCTACATTAACAATTTAATCTTATTTTTGTAATATATTTCAAGAAAGAATAAAAGAACACAACCTCAAGGTAATGTCAGCTTGGTTAGAATTATGAACATAATAGCAGCATAAATGAAGTAAAATAAAGTGTACAATAATGAAGCTGAAAGGTCATCCATACTCCACATCCCACAGAACTTTGTGCATCCCATTAGCAGCCAGCACTGCTAAATATCCCTGTGTGGAGGGGTGGGAGATGAAAGCAAAAACAAAATGTTACACTGCTTTGCCATTTTTTTAAAAAAATAGTTGACTTGAATATTGTCAGAAAAAAATAACAAGCTGCATAAGGGCATCACAGAGAGCATATGGTTTGCAGATAAGATTTTCTTTTAGAATTGCAATCAAGCATGTGTTGCTTTATGGCACAGTTATGCTGGGAAATAAATGAATGTATGCTCTGCGTTTCTGTACAGATTTCTACAATAAGAATTAACTTTGCTGCACTCTTTACCTTTTTCCAAAAAAAAAGAAATTACTCAATTTCCAGGCATGAATAAACAAACAACTTTTATATATTTGGAGATAGTTAAAGAAAGGATAAATTAGGCCCTCCAATTATAGTGGTGCAAACATTTTCTTCATTTGATGAATTTACAAGGATACAAAATACCTGTGTGAACAAATAAACATTGCCTGTATTCAATTAAACCATTGCTTCCTTCATGCTTTAATTACATAATTAATGTGATAAATTAAACTGTTTCTCAGTGAGCCATCCAGCCTAAGCTTAGAATTTATATTAGTGTACTTTGCTATATGTGCACAAAAAGTAATTTGGTTCATGAAATTATCTCTGAATTACTTCCCTGCTTTCATTTCTACTTCAAATGAAAAAAAAAATAATAGACACTAAAACCTAAGTTTTACATTTCACATTGCTGTACTTTGCAGCAGTGGAACATGCAGAAGAGTGAGATGTTTTTATCATACATGACCAGTATATTTGCTCCATAAATCTTGGGCTAATGCTCAAAGGAGATCAGAATAAGATGTCCTAACAGTGCTGAATCCTATCATTTTCCTAAAATGGCTCAATTTAGCAAAACTCAATGAAGTGTCCTTCAACAAGGGCACCAGAATGGTTTGCCTGCAGGATTCTTTCCTGAGTACATCAGCACACAATGTGCTCTGGGATTTATTTTTTTTTTATGCTTATTTCCATGTCATTCACTTGAACTGCTCAACTCCCTCCTTGTGTGAGAGGAACGTAATTGAGGGAGTCAGACAGATTCATGCAAGAAAGCTTCATTAGGAGCCAAGCTGCAGAGTGCTGAATGCTGGGAGGGGGCACAAAGGAAATGCTGTTGTGTGCTCCCTTTTCCCCTGTAATCTGCCCCAGATTTCTGTGTCTGAGGCTGTCAGGGAGGAGAGGTCGCTGCTCTCAGCTGGGAGATGGGTACAACGCTCAGCTCCAGCTGAGAGAGAAATACAGCCTGTCTCACAGGGCAGATACATTATTTAACACAACAAGAACAGGCTTTGGGCAACAGAAATCAATCACAGGCATCTGAAGGATTATCCTATTTGATTGAAAGTCTCCTCAGACAGAGAGCTGGTCTCTCCTTGGGCTTCAGGACCTCAGCAAACGTAAAGCTGCTGCTTTATTTACAGACTTTATTGCTGGTGCAAACAGAGGCTGTTAGACATCCTTCTGGAAACTCGCTCTCTGTAATTTTCCACTTCCCTGCTCAGCAATAAGATGCTATTTGTAGTCTCTGCTAAATGCAGAGAATCACAAAATCGTTTGAGTTGGAAGAGACCTTTAAGATCTTTGGCCGTAGCTGGCCAAAAGCTGAAACCATCCAACCATTCCAAAGAACTTGGGGTAAGAAGGGACTGTGGAGGAGCTCACAGGGCTCCAGGAACAAATCAACCCCTCTGTTGATACCTTTGGTTCTACAGGAGCTCAGAACCTCACACATGAGGTGGCTTTGCCAAACCTCAGAGGTGGCAACTAAGGCTAAGCAAAAAGGCCCATGCACATCCATACTCTTCTCAGAAATTGGGGATTAGTGAGAAACACTTGAAATAAAATGCTGGTGAAAACACCACCAAGATGAAGGATATGCTCTCCTTGTCACAATTGTGCATCCCACTTGTCCATCCCACATTTCCTGACATTGAATAGCACAGAGGAAAATCCTGTTGAGGACAAGGTGGAGCTGGGTAGGGTGCAGGTTTGACAGCTGGATGCTGACAGAACAGGTACAGTAGCAAAAAAGGGGCAGGGAGTGAATAAAGCTGTCCATGAGAAGGCTACAGGATCATTCACACTCCTGGAGCACCATCTGTTGATCCTACCCACCCAATTAAATGGCCACCTTATGCCTTGTTTCTCAGGAATTAGATAAAAAGGAGTCACTATACCTGGCGTCTCAGAAGGAAACCCCATCCCAGCTGTTCATTAAAACTAACCAAATTATCACTTATTTTTAATTACATTTGAAAATAGAGTCAGTTATTAAAAGGTTGAACATTGCACATAATTGCAGGAGGGGTCTTTCTTCTCGCCTCATCCCAGGGAGTTGGGATAATACAAGTGGTTTTTCTGTAAATAAAACTGGTCCCATGTGAAATCTGGAATGAGAAACATCTGGTGAGGCTTTACAAGCTTTTACTGGATCTTTGGTACATATGATTAAATCAATGCAATCTGAACTAAAACCAAGAAATTTTTTGCTATACAGAGCCAAAAAATCATCAGAGACAACTTTTCAACAACTTGAAATGAATTCTTGCCTTTCTACAACAAAATGTGGAAAAGAAATACAGGAGAAGGGAAAATCAAACAACCTGAACCAAAACCAAAGCTGCAGAATCTTTCAAGACATTGAAGTCTCAGTTCCTCTGAAGCTGAGTGCACTTTCAGGGCAGTTGGTGGATTACAAATTGTACACTTGTAGTTAGGGTAACTTCTCAGGAGAAAATTTTCCATTGGCAAAGAGAGTTAAGAGGTGGGTAACAGCCTGCCCCTGTTTTCAGGAAATTTAGAAGCTAAAGGGCAGATTACAAGCAGCCTCTAGAGAAGTAGCTTTCAGAAATAGCTTATATAATCTTGGATGTTTTAGGAGCAGAAATGTTATTTCAGAGACTGCGTTTGGCAAGCCAAACGAAAAACCTTTAATCAAAAAGCCTCTGTCACACTGAAATGTTTATGGGAATATCACAGGTCTTCTGAAAGAAAGAAAATAGACAGAATACACATTTTCTGTAGTTAAAAACACATTTGAACGAAATAACACTGCAAGAGTGCAAGAAAATTTTCACTCTGTATTCAAACTTCAACCCTTACAAAAATTTTAAAGCAATCTGACACTGTATTTTTTCTTCACTTCTCAAAACTATCTTGACATTTATCTTCTGGATATCAGATATTTTATTTCCTCATAACGTGGGGCACTGATGAGATCAAATTCCAGATAACTTTAAGTCCAACTGGGTTGGACTCGATGATCTTAAAGGTCTCTTCCAACCTAGAAATTCTGTGATTCTGTGATTTGTGAGCAGCACACCCTGCTCTCCCCTGATGCCTCAGGTGCCACCAAAACCTTGTCTAAACAACCCCAAGTTAGGAGTTAGAGTAACACCATGTTTAAAACACTGCAGCAGCTGAAAAATATGAATATATTTAAATAGCTTCTTCAGGGGTCTGGAGCCTAGATGAAATACCTGATTTGGCCCAGTTAATCTGACCCATCCTTAGGTTGCTGCAGTACCTTTGGTGGCAGCTGAGCAGGTATGGGGTAGCCATGGTGCTTCCAGCTCCTAACCTTGGTGCCTGAATTGGATCCTGAAAGCTTCACTTGACATATCCACAGCTCCTAACTGTGTGGCCAAGGTTATTTACCTTGAGCCAGTGAAAGCAAACCCCCCTTTGTTCCCCAGAGAGCCTCAGCTGCTCTCAAGTCAAGCCCACCTTGCACTTGGTCTGAGGGGTTTCTTTTTCTGTGTGGGGTTTTCATCCTGCAGCCAAGAGAATTTCTTTCATTTCCTCTCTATTCAGCCGTTACCAGGCAAGAAGAAACACTTGACACAGACTGAAAGCTTTTTATTTGAATTCTTGTGTAACCTTCTCTTTTATCAATTTGTCATTTTGCTGATAAGCCTCTCATGCACCAAGGCATTTATTAGAATCATTATCAGAGAGCTCTCAGATTACTTTGTTGTCATGACAAACTGAGTTGTGCTGTGCCCAGCTTGATGGATGGGCTGGATATTTTTATACTCTTCTGGAAGACAGAGCTCAGTGGTTTTGACACTCATAGTCCATCCTTGATATGTAAAAGGAAGGCCAAGCATGAGAGATTGCAGGAAACAGTAACTTCATTGGCATCAAAGAAAAGCACCCAGAACTGAAGTGGGAACTCCTGAACACAGATCTAAACCTGAGGGGTTTGGAACATCTCATCACTTTGTGGCAGGATAAATTGCCTCTAAATTTACCTGCTCAATAACTTGACATGCAGTCCCTGCCCAGCAAGATACATCTCAACAAATGTCTAAGACTATAGGGAGAACCCAAATGGCATCTTAGGCTTCACACTAAGGCTTAGCTTCATCCTGGTACAGGTAAGATCAACACCTGAGCAAGTCCTCTAAACTCCCTTTAGGCTCCACGAAGATTTTAATAACACACACCATAGAACTGAGCAAGAAAACCACATCATCCTCAATCAGAAACCTGCCTTAATTCCTGCAGATGAATCTCACCCAAACTCCACATTGATGGTTCAGCTATGTTGAGTCTGGTATGGGGTGATGGAAGAGCCAAGGACCTGTGAGAGCCAAGGATTTGTTCATTCTTTCCTTCATTCTCCTGCCTGTGCCAGCAAGGAAGAGCCCTGAGCAGCCAGCTCAGCCTCCTGCTCTGCAGAGAGCAGTCCATCCAGAATGAGAAGATCTCTTTGTTCCTCCAGTTTTCAAGGGAGCATAAAGAGCATCTTTTATACACAAAGGGAAACTTTTAATTCCCCTTATTGTCAGTTAATTATTTTTTAGCTCAAAGGAAAAATTCTCTGTGGGCTGCTGGTTTTTCTTATCTTTGTGAGACTCTGCTAGGAATATCTGGGCATGACCAGTGGCTCTGTGGTTTTTTCACATTATCTTAGTCTTCCTGAGGCTCTTTTCATACCTCTGTAAAACTGTGAACCAGTGGGTATGGACTGGATTGATGTCTTTGCCAACATTTTGTTGGTTTAGAAGCTATTCTGATCATAAGTCTATGCATTTAAATTACAAAACGTTTGGGCCAAATTCTATAAAAGACAGGTGATAAAATAAATTTTGTGCTTCAGGGTCATTATTGCTGTCTGTAAAGTTACAGCCAGCATTGGACAGACAGCAGTGTCTACATTCAGTTTCCACCCAAGGCCCTGTAATGCTGCCCTGCAGATGCTGTGGAAGCAGCCAGTGATCACCAGCTAACTAGCAGCTGTCACTGCACCATTTCCCTTTTCCAGACATAATTTTGTCATGCTGGACTGAAAAACTCCCTCCTGATATACTCAGGAGTTAATCAGTATTTGGTTTTGGTGGATCCAAATGCAGAATGAGAGTCTGGAAAAGCTAAGCCAGGAATTGTGGGGAAGAATGATAGAAGCAGACACCTGCCCTAAAGAGTTTGTGTCTGCCAGCTACAGAACAAGAGCTGGCACAGATAAGAAATATCCCTAAAGCTCAGCACACCTTACTTATCTCCACAAACTCTCCCCATTTGTCACACACCTCTCCCTATTTTACAAGCAGAGTTTCACAAGAACTTCTTTCCAAGCTAAAGCAATCTTTAATTCAAAATAAAATATTCTGATGCTGCCACTAAAAATTGGCAAGCCTGTGCTCATGCTTATGCCAAAATACTGCTATAATAAATGTAGAGTATCTCGTCTCCCTTTTCCTTCCTTGTTTCTTCTGTTTAGCTCCCCTGTGCTTTGGGACAAGGTTTTGATATTTAGCATGTTCATGTGTGTGATACAGAGCAAATAAACCTAATGAGCACATAATATATTGAATAGCTGTCATTCAATGGCTGCATCTGTTATATTATTTAATATAAAGTATGGACACTTTCCCTGGTGCATTGAAAATTATCCAACTTTCATCCTTTCTGTGTATTTTTATACATTAACCATGCATGTAAGTTGGGTGGTTATTTTTTTTTCCCATTTTTTTTAGTTTAAAATGCCAGCTTTGGGAGTTGGAGATGAAGGTTTGAGTCCTTTCTTCCTGAAATAGTGGGCTGAACAGCAGGGTAACTCTAAGAAGGGGTTTAGTCTTCAACCTTTGGCTTACAAGACCAATGTTTTCATAAACTATTAGAGTTAATTTGAGTTTTAGTAGTTTATTTTCTAGAACAGCCTCAAGGGAGAATAGAGCCAGAATGATTGTGAAGTGAATGAGGCCAGACTTAAACCTGAAAGTTGGTGATTACAGAACAAGATATTTCATTACATTGAGCATATCTGCTTAAGAAAAAAGGAAAGTCAGATTTTGACCCTGGACTTAAACCTGAAAGTTGCTGTGCTTCTAAAATACCATTTCAAATAAATAAATGTGGCCTTCACTGGGTTTTTTTCCTGGTTGTTGTTTTGGGGTTTTTTTGAGTCATGAATATCTGCAACCATTAAAATGATATTACAAATGATCATTGAAGAATGCAGCATAGTTTATAATTAAACATACACATAGTTTATGATTTTAGGGACAGTATACCAAAGAAAATAATCCCCCTGTGATTATTTCTAAAAATCACTGGATGGAATCCAGGCAATTCCATCCTCCTTTAAATTGTGGCAAACTAAACACCAAGGTTTTTACAGATATTATTGAGTGCAAACAATTTGAATAGCACAATGTTTGACAAGCATCAGCCTATTGATTTATTCTTTACAGATAACCTTCAGTGCAGCTAATGGATTAGACATTCCTGAAATATGGAGGAACTCAGCATTTACTGATGAGCTGAGTCCATTAATCCTAAATAAATTACAGTGTATCAAATGCCTAGAGATAATTAATCATGGTATATTTATAGGGTATAAAAAGCTCATGGTGACACTCCGTGGTGACTATTCATAAATACATTTTTAATTTAACTTAGAGAAGTTATGGGGGTCAAGTCACTATAAAGATATTGCAGCAAACTTTTTTATTATGCATAATTACCAGATAATATTATTTACAATTTGAGCAGCAGGGGACTCTGACATGATTCACAATGCTGGGTTATAGATGAATATGTAAAATGCAGTCTTAGTCCTAAAAAGTTTTCCAATAAGGTAAAACATTAAAACATTTATTTTCAGTCCTCAATAGATACAGGAAATCAGATTAACGTGTAACAGATGCTTCAATTAATCTAAATTAAAGCCCATTTTCAGGGAGAAAAAGTAGTATTCATCACTGGAGTAGTTTCTATTGTCAATAATGATAATACATGGCAGTTCTGAGCCTCTAAGTGTTTTACCAACATTAGGCAATAAACCTGTTATCATCATAAAATCACTTCCAGGCAGGTGAATACTCATTTTACTCATTACTTAAGGAAATAAAAAAAAAAATTATGAGTTTGTGGAGGAGGAAATCATTAGAAGAAATCACAATTAAAAAAAATAATTACTATTAACCCTACACTATCATGTCATGCCTGACAACATCAGGACACAAATCTAATTTAGTGAGATTTAAATATGCAGCCCAGCAACTATCCTCTAAAATCAGATATATGAGAAAGTGTCAGAAGACTTTTTGGTTTAGTTTGGTCATGCTTAAGGTATTTTTCTGCCACTTGACTTGACCTAATAAGACATATTATCTCTCCTTGCAAAATTAATGCCATTTATCCAGTGGCTCCTTCTAGCCCTTTACAAGAGAGTTTGGTCTTAGCTTGCCCCACTTAGAGAGGTCCCTCATTAGAAAAATAAAATAGCAATATGTGCAGAGTACTAAAACTGGGAGGAGAATAGAAATCATTCCATTATTTCCTTTTTTTTTTTTTCAGCACACTGGAAAAAAGCAAACAAACAAACAAATAATAATTAAAAGACAAAGTAAATGTAAAAGGGTAAAAGCACCAGATAAAATTTCTACAGACTCCAAGCTGTATGATTCAGAGAAATATCAGCCATTTTTGCTCTTCATTTTGGAATGATCCTCTCTGCACTCTTGGCATGCCCTGGCATCACCTCACAAAGCTTCTGTTCTTCTACAGTTTCCAAAGTTGTGGATCCATATGTTTTTTTTTTATTTGTAGTTTGGTACTTTGCAGTAAAGATCAGGTTTGACAAGTAGGTCTGTAAAAATCATTAAATGTATCCAAGATTTCAGTTGCCCTGGGCTGGAGCAGTTCCATTGGTTTAAGTCACATTTCAGGGTGGACTCCATCTCTGAGGTTAATACTTCATTAATACAGGCAGAATTTTCTTAAGCTTTTTATGATGAAATTATTGAACTTCATATGAATGAAACTCAGCTGGCCAAGGCCTTGAGGAGGATTTGTTTCCCCTTTTTTTTCAAGTCATTTGAATGTTTTCCCATCTATAAATCTAATAAACACTTTCCATAAAATTGTGATCTGTTTGTTCAGATTAAAAGGTTTTGAGGAGACCCAGCTTGAAGATCAGATTCATCCTCTGCCTCTTATTTCAAGCCCAAGTTCTTTCCTTGGCTCCATGCAGTGAACAAATTCAAGATATTCCTCTCTCTGCAGCAGACAAGGCTTCTTCTATGGAATATGGACAAGAAATTTAATTTTAAAATATCACCAGAGATCATTTCTCTCTTCTCTTCTGTTCATGTAACTGAACTAAAACTCAGAAATATTTAAAGATTTTTACAGGTCATGAACCAAGCATTTGGCTGAGCCAACAAGTGAAACTATATTTCTTAAATTTCTAATTTAAAAAACACCTATAGTTTTTGGGTTTGTTTTCTTTTTTTTCTCTTTCCTCCCTAGTCCATAAACAACAAGAAAAAAGGTCACTGTACTTCAGCTATGAACCTTCTTCTTGATGCCTGTTGTTGGGAAATATTATCAGGCCTCACAGTTCTGGAAAAATCTCCAAATACTCTGTTTTTCATTGTGCTTCAGAGTTAGCAAGGCATGATCCTCTCACAAAAAAATACTGTATTTTCTCAGTCTGATATTATGAGAAATTAACCTCTCTACTTCAAGAATTTGCTAATGAGAAATGTTAAGTCCTAGTTAGATTTATGAAAATATTGAAATTATTTGAAAATGCAAAGGCAGTTGTTTGAGGCATAAGTAAGCTACATTTTGCTGGTTAATTTTAAATTTCTAAATAGTTAAAAATTCCTATTAAAAATTCCTATGAAAATAAATAAGTGCTTTCAAAACATTAATTTCCCTGAGGTTTGTTTGTTTGTTTGTTTTATTTAAGGACCTAGCAAAATCTAGTAGAGTAGATATAGAAAAGCGATTATGTTTCATTTGGCATGTAGAAAATTAAATTGCTTCGGGTTCTGGAGTCCTTAACTTTCATTTATTCAAACTTTCTGCCACTGAGGAACGGTTTTGAAAGACCCCATTGATCACCTTGAGTTTGGCCAGGGATTTGTTTGTGAAAAAGCAGGAGAAAGCAAGCAGTCAGCAAAAGCAATTTCTTATTTTTTCTGAGGCTCTATATTTCACAAGGAAAAGACTTTGAGGGCTTTGACATCCTCACTTTCATTGCACCTGGACAGAAGACAAGGGCAGGGAACCTCTTGAGTGCTCAAAAAGGATGGTAAATCTAAAGGAAAAAAAAAAATATTCCCTTGCTGTGTGGGGGTACAAGAGAGAGTGCAGGGCTGCAAAGATGAGTGCAGGCTTAACACCAACTTTCCTGAGTTACACCAGCACATGGCTTTCACTGGGTTAACTGGGAAAGCTCAGCAGATCCAGGCCTCCATTCCACTGAGGAATTCTGCTGCCAAACCTGATTGCTGCAGGGTCAGCAGACATTAATCCATAAATGTCTGGATTTAGCATCAACACTGAGGATTTGCATTTTTAAAGGATATTAAAGTGTTCATTGCTCTTCACAAACTGCTAAGGCTGCCAGATTGCCATGTGCTCCCCATAAAGAGCTGAATATTCTCATGGACAGTAATGGACAAACCATCACATCACTCCCTGGAAAGCCTCACACCACGCAGTCACTTGTTTTGGTGCTGGATTTATTTCAATAAATAAATCCCTTCACCTGTGCCTCAGCTGAGGTACCTTTAACTGGCAGGTGTTACTGCAACCTGGGGATTTTAGATACATTTTGTGTATCCAGTGATTTCAGGCTTCACCAGCAAATTGCAAGGAAGGAGGCAGAAGCAGTAATTCAGAAAGCATAGCTGAGACGATGCTTTTTCTTCTGAGAAAAGAAAAATCACTTTAAAGAATTCAGTCTTATAAACAACAAAATTACTCCTGAACGTGTATTGGATCTGGTAAATTGATTTTACTGGGGGAAAAAGTGTGAAAGCATTGAGTTTTTGAAAGTGGCAGTTAACTTTTTCTGAAATAAAACTCTCAGTTTTCGAGATGCTGAAATAAAGCCTTTCACATCAGAAATGTTTTGCATTGACATTTCCAGAACAAGCCTCCTGAGTTCCCAGTTTGCTGTGGAATATTTTCATTAAAAATTAATGCCTAATTTTATTTACTTATGTTAAGTTATAGGAATTCAAGAAAGAGGTTAAAGAAGGATAAATCATGAAAATATATAGATTATTTCAGGCTGAACAGCTTAGATAAGAAATGCATTAGTTGTTTAATGCAGTCACAGGGCTGCTTTACAGCATCAGACTCATAAAACAAGCTCTGCATCCTATGTGGGATAATAAAGCAACCTTATCTGAGGGGTTTTTCTGAAAAAATAAAGGTTTCCAGGTTCATTGCATCCTGGAATTTTCAAACATTGACCAGAAGAATGGAAATGTCAGAGACACAGATAATTTATGTCTCCTCCTGTACCCCAGTAGTATGAAAGGATAAGCACTGATATTTTTCAGAGTGCAAAATGCTGCTGAGCCTTTTTTTCCTCAGCAGAAGTTCACCTGTTGAGCAGGAGGGCAGGAAGGGAGACTGCTCAAAGCAAATGAGCCAGCACAACTTCCTTCTGGGGGCTGCTGAGCCCAAGAGCTGCCTCTGTGCTCTCAGAGGAGGGTAAGGGCAGCATGCAAAACTGATGGGAAAATGCTTGATAATGTTTGAAAATGTTTGTTCATGTGGAATTATCTGTCCCAGGGCAAGGTGTAAGAGCTGCTGGAGGAGTATCAGCAGTACTGGTTTAAATACCAATAGCCAGACTGGTCCAGCACTACATTCACTATCAGGGAATAGTTTGGTTGGGTATTAGAGGCTGTTACAAATGAGAGGAAGAAGTGAGGACTGTAGTGCAGAAGATGTTCCAGAAGGGAGGCAAACATCTTGATTTTCAAACATTGATAAACTCACTGTTTTATTTAGGGTGTACAATATGTTCAGGGCTCTCTCAGAAATCTCATGGTCCAGCTGTCAGAAGCATGAAAAAAAAATACTGTGGAAAAGGAGAAGGAACATTATCTTTTTCAAAAGTATATCTGAAATTCTGGAAACTGAAAAGGGAGCTCAGAATGCTTAAGGCCTCTCACACACCCAGAGGAGAGCCCCACATGCCCCTGCCAGTCAGTGCACAGAGGATGACAGGAGAAAATACTTAAATAAATGTTAACCTACTAAAGCTCATGTTTGGTCAGTCAGATGCTGCTGGAGGATTTGGTTATCCACATGTTGCTACAGCTCCTGGTGCTGACCATAAAATTAAGCTTAAAATTGTTATAATTCATTCTTTAACTGTCACACTGTGGGGGTCCCTGTTGTGGGTTTCTCTGGGTCTGGATTGTAGGCACTTGAGACAGCAGTTCATGTTCAGACTCAGGTGTTTATTATTCTTATCAGTAAAACAGTCTCACTGCTGTGAGTTCTGCAGCCTTTCATTAGAAGGCACAAAATGGCCAACAGTCTCTTGTTCCAAGGGCTTTTAAGACTAAACTATCCAATTAAGAACTGACACCTGGATTATTTTCCCTTTTAACCCAATAACTGATCCCACAGAGCCCACAATGGGGACTTTCCTGCCCAATTGCAAAATGCCACCCAAACCCATGGAGAAGAAGGAAGAAGCAGCATGAAGAAGAAACCCAGGATCACACCCTGTGCTCTCCATCTTGCTGCCATCCATGACATAATAAAAAACCCAAACCCTCAATTTCTCCCCGAGTGCTACACCTACACTGCTCTCTAGAATCTATTTCACACTTTTGTGGATTCTGGTCTATCCTGAAGTCTGGGAAACTTTCTCCATGAATGAGGGTGAAAGTCAGTGCTCCCCTGGGGGTCAGGGCACCCCAGAGCAGACAGAGAAATATTCCTGTGGTGCCCTGGGTTTCCACATCACACTCACCAGATCTCCCATCACCTGGTTTGAAGGTGTTGCAGGAGCCATCCTCTTTCCTTAGCACGTCCAAAAGTTTCTCTTGATCATCTCACAGTGCCTTCCCTGGCCCTTGCTTGCTGCCACTGAGGTGACAAAGGCACCTTAGCTGCAGTCCCCATGCCCTGTGAAGTGTCAGATCCCCCCACACAGAGCTTACAGCTCTCTGCATGACAGAAGGCTTAGGGCAAGGGAGCTGTGGACAAAAGCAAGATTTGTTCAACTCCTAAAATTAATTGCCTGCATTTTGTATTTCAGCTTTTTCTGGGGTACAGTCAGCAGTCTGCCCTAATGGGATGGGATTAATTGCTGCCCTCATATAATTCCCTCACTGCCTGCTTTTTCCTTTGAGCATGAGAAGATCCTCTCTTCTTTGTTAATTGTTTTCTAACCTGAATTTTGTATAACAAGTAAATCCTATTAGAATATCTCCTTATTCTCCCCACAATGCATAATACAGCTATTCAAGTCTGTTCCAATACCATTGTAATCATTGATCCAACAAGTTCAAAGTCAGACTTTCCTTTTTTCTTAAGTAGATATGTTCAATGTAATGAAATATCTTGTTCTGTAATAACCAGCTGTTATCTTAGTCTTCCTCCCAGTAGAGCTTGTTTCTAACACCAACAAGGGATTTTCCACTAGCTTCATAATTTGATCTCATGATTCTGAAAGTGTTTGGGAAAATAAGAGAGGCTAAAGTAATCTGGGTGTGTTTATTTTAATGGAAGAAGGAATGCTTTGGAAAACTAAGCTCTGGTGATTTTCTAATTCATTTAATTTTCTGGATGATAGGGTCTCCTTAATTTGACCATCTGTTGATTAGTGTTTGAATATGGATGAAGATGGGAAGGATGTGCCTTTTCACACAAGGAAATGGAAGTGTGCAGAACCTCTGATGGAAACTTAAGTCACACTCTGAAAAAAAAAAAAAAAAACAAACCTCAAAGCAAAAAGCCCATGACACACTTGACTCTTTTTATATTCTTTTCTGCAAGCTCTAGACTTCATTCAATCATGCATTTTATTCATGTCCAGCTCCACAAAAAACCTCAGATTCCCTCTGGGACTAAAACCTGTGATTTCCTGCTGTAAATCTTTTGTTGTAGACAGCTGAGTGTCAGTGCTTTGCCCCCAGACCCCTGAGATTTGCAGCCCTGATCCAGCAGAGAGGCTGCAGGACACCCCAGCTCAGGTAACTCTGCAGAGGGTGAGCTCTGCTTGAGTTTCCTCCTGTGGGCCAAGATTAACTTCTCAGGAAGGAGAATGTGTCCCTTCTCTTAACTACTATAGCTTTGGATCAAATTAGTTATCAGCAAGTGCTCATATCATTCTGAAAATAGGATAAAAGAGAGCAGATAGATTTTATCTCCACCTGGTACATGACCCTTAAGTGCTTCCTTTCTCCATTGATTACAGATGGAGCTTAGAAAACCTTCTTACACCAAAATCTCATTCAAATCTTGGCTAAATTTAGGAAGAAAACTCAAACACCTCTAACATACATCACATCAGTTATACTGAAACCAAAAATAAATCTGGTTTAGATGCATTAATTATAGATTACATTTTTTTTCTTTCTATAATTTCATGTTATACCTCATCAACCAAGCAGCCAATGTGAGTCTGTGAAGCCTCAAGGAAATCAGTCAAATCCTGCCAGTACATTTGAAATAAATGTCAGACCCCGTGTTCTGAATCAAAGCACCATCAAATTTGAAGGAGTTTTTTAGGTAAGAAACATAGAAAAGTGCCTCAGTGCCTCCTGTCTCAGTGCCTCCCTCTTCTTTCCAGTTCAATCAAGAAGGAAAAGCATAATTAGAAACATAATTAGTGATGAACATTCCAGCTCTTCAACAGGAGCCATGAGCAAAAGTTTTATTTTAGAACGCAGTAATAAAGACCTGCTGGAGACCATCCAAGACTATTTTAGCCACACATTTTTAAAATTAATTTAAAACAATTGAGATATGTCACCGACATGTTCTATGAAAAATTCTTTTCCTTAGGATTTTTCCCTCCTGAGAAGCTGAGAGGCCTCAGGAACAAACTGCAAACAATGATTCTCTGCTGCTGTGGGATGCACCAGGTGGGTCTGGGATTGCTCTCATCTGGTTGTTTCTCATTAATGGCCAATCCCAGCCCAGCTGTCCAGACTGTCTCAGTCAGACAAAAACCTTTGTTATTCATTCCTTTTCTATTCTTAGCCAGCCTCCTGATGAAATCCTTTCTTCTCTTCTTTTAGTATAGTTTTAATATAATATATATCATAAAATAATAAATCAGCCTTCTGAACATGGAGTCAACTTTCTCATCTCTTCCCTCATCCTGGGACCCCTGTGAACAATGCAGCAAAGATATTCCAAGACATCACAAGAAATTTCCAAGCTTTCATTTTTGTCATTAGGTTCTTCTATAGGGAACTGGGAGGTCTTTGTGTAAAATTGAGTTCCCAAGACAAAATAGCTGAGTTATTCCTCCCTGCATGCTTCTGCCCTCTGTGCTTGCATTGTTTATCTACACTGCTTCCCAAACAGCATTTGCCCACCAATTGCAAATTTTCTGAGATCACTTTTGAGGGCAATAAATCTTTCCCACCATGAAAGCAGGTTTTCCAGTGTTAGCCACCTGCTCCACACAAAAGAAAACCTGTTGCTGCAGGGCAGCAGGACGAGTTTCAGTCCAGTGAAAACAGAACCATTTGATTTTTCTAGTAAGAATACAAACAAGAATGTGATTCTCCTGGGCTGTACAGGTTGTCCCTACACAGTTATTTGTTATCCAGCTGCAGTACTTGGAGGATCAACCTGTCACAAAGCTTTGCTTGATACCAGAGATGTGGGGTTGTCCTCACTGAGCATCCCCCTGCATGGACATCACCAAAATGTACAGCAATGGACTGAGCCAGACTACACAGAAAATGCCCCACAAAAAGCAAAATAGCCCAATATCCAAACTCCAAATTCCACAATATCCAAACTCCAAATTTCACAATATCCAAATTACAAATTCCACAATATCCAAACTCCAAATTCCACAATATCCAAACTCCAAATTCCACGATATCCAAGTCTGGTTTGCAAAGGAAGCACGTGCTCAAAGTGCAGCTCATCTGCTGAGCATCTGGTTTCATGCTCAACCCATGGCATTTCATAATCTTTTGAGCTCAAAGATGCATCAAACCCCCCAAAATGTGCCCTTGAAACAATTTTGCATTACAGTGGTTTCAGATGAGTGAGAGACAAGATAATATCATAATGCTTTTAGATAAATTTCTGTCTCTAAGTAGCTACGGGCAAAGGTTGCAAAATTAGCTGGATAATTAAATTGCAGAAATAGGCAGTCATATTTTTCTCATTTTAATGAAAATAAAATGGATGACAGGAACTATTCTTTGAAAAGTTTAATAAAACAAATGTTAACCTAATCCATAGACAAAACAGATATATTAGATTATTGGTTTAGCCATTTTAATGAATTTAGAAATGGTAATTACATGAGAAATTCTTGCAGTTGGAGAAAAAGGTTGAAGGTAAAACAATTTTGTTTCCAAATTTTGTTTTATTTTACTAATACTTATAATTCTGAAAGTTCTGTAAAGGGAAGAAGATAAAACAGTTCTATAAAAGATTTTTTTTCCATAATTTAAACTATGGTTATTAATTTACTTCAATTCTCAGCATTATGAGTGCATGGATCCCCCATAAAAAGGAAAAAAGTGCTTAGTTGTAATCTCACAGATATTGAACTGCTCACAGTTTACTCAAATCTTAATGATTTAAGAGCAAATCTTGTTTGTATTTTCTTAGATCCAGCTAGTCTTAGGGGCTTAAATAAAAATGACAGAGAAGGAGAAATAATAAATAAAAAGGGGGGAGGATTTAAAAGCTTTCTTTAGAGCTTATTTAACATTGAAAATTCAGAATATGAAGTATAGAACCAGCTGCAGTCATTTATTATATTTCCAGCCTTTTACTTTTCCAGGAGCTCTTCATTTCCTCTCTATCTTTCTGGAAATTTTGGCAACCCTGAAGGGAATTTTAATTTCCACTTTGTATGTTTCTAACATTTAATTTTCTTTTCAGAGCCTGTGAAAAGATGGTGATTCCTGCATCAGGTATGAAGAGACACTGCCACCAAATAGATATTTTCTGGCATAAGGTCCAGCAGGTTTAATAAAATTGAAAGCACTCAGCAGATAATTCATCCCTTGTCTGGATTCCTTGCTGAGATCAGTGAGGAGGACACTGTCCCAGGACAGCACAGAAATGTCCATGCAGAGAGGTAAAAAACAGAGCATGATAAAAGCTAATTTGAAGTAAATTAACTTTTACCAGTCAGAACCAGTGCAGTTATGTAAAAGGAATTTGGAATGGCAATAAAAATGTTATAATAATGAGAAAGTGTTCAGTATCTGTGGGGTTTTGGGAGGTTTTTGGGGGGTTTTTTTGGTAGCTGGTTGGTTTGGGATTTTTTTGTGTGTTTGTTTTTTGTTTTGGCTTTTTTATTTGTTTGGGGAGGGATTTGAACATTCTAACTGTGATACCTTTATTCTGTCACTTGCAGACTCTGAAGGAGCATCTGATCTCTCTGGATAATGGCAGCTCTAGATCTGCTCCCTGGAATTCTGTGGGAATGTGTTCAGCAGCTGGGCACCAGTCTTTCTTATGTTTTCAATGTGCTTATATTTGGATTTGCTTTTTTTTTTAAACCTGAATGAGCATTCAGAGGAGGAAAAGGAGGCAAGGCTGACATTATTGGCTACATGGAAGGAAAGCATCCCTTTTCCCTGCTGCCCAATTTCTGGTTTGTCCCCTGAAAGCTGAAGTTATTCAGATGTTCTCCTTTTCAAATGTAGTGATGAATGTAAAGGATAAAGTACTACACAAAATTATCTGTCCTGCTATTAGGATTATGATTTTGGAGTGTCTGTTCCACAGGGGACAGTGCTGCCTAGAGCATGGAGCACTCTGGGCTATAACTTGGGTTTAAATTCCAATTTTTCCTCTGGAAATAGATAAGATGGTTGCATCTTTCCTTTTTGCAACAATTTTATATAAAATGAGATGAGATACCAACATTTTTCCTACCTAATGGATTTGGACAAGTGTAAAACTTCCTGAATAAATTCTATTTCCTGATCACTGAGGACTCAGCAGTTCTGCAGGACATTACCCAGGGAAAGGCCATTGCCACCTGCTCTCAGGTGTATTTATAGCCACCTTGGCCATCAGAGGGATGAGTTTTCAGGAGCACATGAAGGTGTGAGAGCTTTCCTTCTTTCACTCAAACCCTGCATGATTCATTCTGCTATGCAAATCAGCCATTGTGAGGTTCTTTAATCTTGAGCACTTGCCCTAGATTCTCATTTCTAAAACCAGCTCTACACTAACATGAAGAGACTCTTTCATCCAAATTCCTCTTCTGTGGGCAAAGTTTGTGTGCCCAATGTGCAGCAGAAGTAGGGCAATCTGAAATAGCTTCTTTCTCCCAGTAAATCAGTATTTTTAGTAAACCAATATTTTTTTAGCACAGCACCACAAGGATAGACATTGATCCTTTTATGTCTTAAATCACCTCCCCCCAACCTGTCCCTTCTTCCTGGGCTCAGCTTCACTCCTGGTTTCTCTCCCTCCTCCCCTCCAGCAGCACAGGGAGGACAGGGAATGGGGGCTCTGGTCAGTCCATCACTCCTGGGCTTTGCTGCTGCTCCTTCCTCCTCAGGGGAGGATTCCTCCCACTCTTCCTCTGCTCCACCATGGGGTTCATCCCACAGGAGGCAGCCCTCGTGCTCTGGAGGCAGGTGAATCATGCAGCTTTCAGCCCCAGCTCCCATTTTTATTCCTTTCTTCTCCTGATAACACACCTTTCCTTGCTATTATTTTTAATCTTGATTTTGCTATTATTTTCATTATTTCTCTCTGGGGCAGGTTTTTTGACACTTCACTAGGAAACTCTACTCAGCTAAATAAGAGAATGGAAATAGGTTTTTGATCTCTGAATGACCATGGAGCTTTCACCCTGTAGTTGACAAGTGAAATGTGACAGCAGATAGATACCATGACCCAATAACACATAATAATTTAGAAAATTTAAATGGATATGAAATTACTCTCCATAGAAGTAACCCCCAATTAGTAATTACAGCAAGTGTTATTCTCTTAAGAAAAATACAAACTTCATTTGCAGAGAGTGGCAACAGCTCTTGGGAATTATGCATAAATATCCTTAGTTTAATCTCTTGGACATTTCCACTTGGATTTATTGTTATTATTATTACTACAAATACTGCTTTTTAATTATTTTATATATATTTAATTATTATTATTATTACTAATACTACTTTTTATTTGGATGAAAATTTTAATGGTGTCTTATTTTATATATATATATTTTTAATATCTATATCATGCTTAATTTAGACTCCAGATTGTCTGTACTGGGATGAGTAAACAATCTATTTCCCTTCCTTTGCTTAGCATCCAGTACCCTTGCCAGGTGTGGTGCTGCAACTGCAAATTCTTGATGCCTCTCCTAAGTCCCTGTTAATATTTCAAATATGATCCAGCTTCCATAGAAAGTTTTAAATTAGGCTTTAAAAGCTGGACCTAAAAGAATTTCAAACCAGTGGACAATGTATTTTGATTTACAATTACCCTCCTGCATTTTGGCAATATGCAATTTTGTTTTCTGACTTTTATAACCATTTTATGACACAGGATTCTCACAGACCTAAAAATCTTAATGCTCAGGTTTATCAATAAAAATATTCCTATCTCATATTGGTTTCATGTTCTCTGCCAAATGTTAGATCTGTGAGGAATATTTTCCATTAAGTTCCATGACTGATCTGGTAACAAATCTCCAGTTGCTTTTATGACATTGTTGTGTTATGGTTTCTCCACAAGTGATTTTGAGGTCTTACACAGAAATATAACACCCAAATAAATTACCCAAACACATAACCCTCTGCAAGAACAAGGCACTGGGCAAAATGAGATTTCTTTTTGATCCACACCTGGCTAAGTCTGGCTTTGGAAGGGATTCTGCTGGAGACTGGAGACCACCCCCTGTTTTCCAGGAATACAGCAAAGCTGAACTGAGCAGATCTAAGGGAGAACATGCTGATTGTGGAACCACTTTTGGTCCTTTGGGAGAAGTCAGTGCAGTCTAAATGCCATTCCAATTACACTGAACTCTTCCCTGCCTGATGGCACATGTCATTATTAACTCCCAAGGATAGCCCAAGATAATTCCCATCATTTTTCCCATGACCTGGGCTACTTCCAGGGACATTAAATGACTTCCTGATACTCAAGGAAACTTCAAGTTACCCATTAACAGATCAGCAAATTTTGGGGTTAACTGAAACAAACATTTACATGATAAAACCTAAAAGAAAAACTTTACTCCCCTTAAATTCATGAAAATAAAAGGCAAGAAGAAAAATGGATGGCTGTGACATAATTTTCCATAGAATTAATATTTCTCATTTTAATTTTCAGTGAAATAAACAACATCAGAATTATTGGAGCACTCATTCAGTGGTGCAAGCTCAGGATTGTAATGTTATTTGAGACACCAGACATCCTGTCCAGACTGCAGCTGCCACTCCAGAGAAGCTCCTCTCATTGCTTTGTCCTAATACAAATATGTTCAACATCCCAGGGCTTCTGAAATGGCATAAAGCACCTCTATGAGACAAACTAATTGTTCCATATATAACTAGGTACCTTGTTACAATTATTTCCATTACCACTTGTTCTTGTCTAGGGCAGGGGGTGCTCCCAGCTCTCACTTCAGCACCTTGGTGGCACCCAGGATCCTGCCCAACTCCTCTGGGAAATTCCAGCTCTTCCTGGCCTAAAGGCTTCATATTTGTGCTGTTAATAAGCCTGAGCTGTTTCTTTTGAAAGGTTTACTGACAATTCCTGTCATTGTCACTGTTTTTACTAAAGGGATGGGACCACAGTAGGGCTAAGAACAATTTATGGCTCAGACAAACATCAGTCTCAGAGGCTGGGAGATTTTAGAGGAGCAAGCAGTCAGCCATAGCTCAGAGCAGTCTTTGTTACAAGGCACTATAGAACTTTCTAACCCAATGAATAGATGCCACAAGGTTTATTTTCCTTTTCTGACCTATCACCTTTACTCACTTCTACTGCACTGTGGATATTTTATCCAATGGCTTCTGTCTCACATGCACACATGTGAGATATATGTTATATCTATTATAACTTCTAAACTCTCAGCTCACTCTGTACAACCACACCCCTACATTATAAACCCTTCACCATCTTCTCCATAGTTTCTCACTTACTTAAGGCATATTCTTACTAACAGCTATAGAAACATAACTTTATGATTTTTTTCTTAATGTCTGTGTATTTTATTTTCCATCAATCCAAGCCTCTCCCAAGACTGCAGATCAAACCCTCTTGTGTCTGTGGAAGTTTCTATTTTTCCCATTCCCACAAACTCCCAGAAGGAATTCAGGAGATACTTTGAACTAATCCCAGGGTGCCTTGTGTTTATACTGCTCACAGTCTGGAGATGAGATCTCTGTGCAAGAAAAGCACAAAGCACCCCTGTGCCTCCTCTAATCTCATATTGGATTTCCTACAATCTCTGGGTGGTGGATTTATACTTTGCCTACTGTTTTCATCTTTTCCACAGTGATCTAATATCATTCTTATTAACACTGTATTCACTGAAATCACCAAAGGTAAGCTGATTTATGTCATCTGAGGATTTAGCCCATCAGTTCTCCTAAACCATATTTCCAACATACTTTGAAAACTTTAATCCTGCTAATCTGCTGAAAGGAGGATAAAAAAAGGTTTCAATTTAAAAAAAAAAAAAAAAAAGTTCTTATTAATTCCTCAGTGAGGTTAAGTGATTTCAGGATTATAGCAACACCAATGAGAGGAGTGTCTATAAATACTCTTTCAATCAAAAATAATTATCACTGCAATTCTGAGACCACATTTCATAGTTTCTGTGTTCCTGGCTTGTTTTTTCTCCTCTCTGTAAGCACAGCCTTCACACATTAAAACCTAAGAAGGACAAAATTCAGTACATACCTGTGGCATTCACATTCTCTGAAAAGATTCCTTTGCCCAGGGTTTTTCTACTGGGAAGCTGAATGGCAGCAAGAGAGGCCTCAGAGAAAAGGAAAACAATTCTTATCTCATTTGCTTCTCCTGTGCTGTGCCCATGTGGAATGTGTTTGGAGATTGTTCACCCACAGGTGATTGTTCCATTGCATTCTGCTGGGAGTTGTTTTCACTCTTTGGCCACTCAGGGCCAGGCTGTGTCAGGGCTCTGGAGAGAGTCAGGAGTTTTCATTATTCTCTTTTTAGCCTTCGTCAGTATCCTTTCTGTGTTCTTTAGTATAGTTTAGTATAGCACTCTTTAATATAATATAGTAAAATAAAGCAATAAATGAGCCTTCTGAGAACACAGAGTCAGATTCATCATTCTCTCCCCTCGTTGGGGTTGCCTGCATTTACAATACAAACCCTAAAGTAATGATTTCTGAAAACTTTAATATTGTGAGGCCCTGCATGCTGAACTGCACCAAAAGTTTAATAGGAAATCTGCAGCCCACCAGACTCCATCTCCATCTGGTCACATAAAGGCTGTGTTTGTCTTTCATTCCACACTTCATTTTCTGGCTGAGTTTTTTTACCAGGCTCTCCACACCTGTATCTGAGCCCTTTCCAGTGCTGCAATCGGCAGCACCTTTGAGACCCATCATGTTGGTTCTCTCATCCTCTCCCCAGGGCAAAAGCTGTTCAGCAATTCAGAATTTCAGATGGGAACACATATGTATATAATTAGACTTCCACTTGAAGCACAAATCAGGGAGGAATGCAATGGTCTGTGATTTCTCCAAGAATTTATTCCATGTTCCTGTTGACTGGTGCTTAGTGAGCCCAGTGAGGACAATGGTCCCTGATCAAAGGAATGAACAGATACCTCCCCAGACAGCCTCAACCTTCATAAAAGCTGCTGCAATGCATCTGTTGCCACCTGAAAACCTGAAGGGTCTCATTGTAAAGCACAGACTGACCACACACAGCCTCTCATGTGTCAGGGAGCAGAGTTAGGTTCCAAAAAAGACATTTTCATCACCCTGCAGTAGCACAGAGCCCTTGGTGTGCTGGGGTTTCTCACACCAGGGCTGTCCACAGGCATTTGTATTTCAATCCAGATGAGCCTTTCAAACAGAGCCAGTCTGGAAAGTGGCATCAGATTTGAATTTTAATCACTTTATTTTCACACTTAATTATATCTATATATTTCATAACAAACCATGGTTGCAAATGTATCAAATTCATTTGAAGAAAAAGGCCTTTTTTTTCCCCTTCTTTGTTTTGCCCTCACTCAGAAAATTCAGTGGCAAGAGTCTGATTTCATGAACTCATTTTTCAGCATTGTCATACAATTTCAAAAAACAATTTGGAAAATCAATGTGAAAAATTACTATCAAAAGCTCAAACTAAGCATAAGCAGCCATATCTTCTTGGAAAAGAAAATAAAAGTAAATTAGCATCCTACAAATGCTTTTACAAAAAAAAAAAAAAAAAGAAGAAGAAAAGCAGTCAGGGACTCATTTAGAAATATATTTTTGCTGTTTTGTTTTGTCAGTAAAATAACAAGTATTCCCTTCACATTCCCTGCAGTCTCTGCCAGTTCCACATCCTTGTATTTCACTCACAGCCAGTGATTATGTTTACATGGTCTTAAAATGTCGTGACTGAAGTCAGAGCCAGTCATGCAATTAATTTAAAAACTGACAGATTGTATAAACTTTATTAAACAAAAATAAGGTTTGCAACAGCAATGCTGAAGACTTTGTCGCTGTGAGCAAGTGGTGCTGAAATACATGGGAATTTTATGTTCCATCAATTCAGTGTTTATTGCTTCAGAATTTTCTTCCTTTCCCTCCTTGCTTTTTTTTCTCATAAATGATTAACACTAAAACCAAACCAAAAAGAAAAGAGTAATAGTTCTAAAGCAAGAACAAAGAAGCCTGGTTCAATCAAATTTTACTGCAAAACTTCTTTTCCTACAAATGTTTTTGCACTTGATGTGCAAAATTATCATTTTATCAGAAAAGATTTCAGAATTTGGAGCAGAATTTGGTGCTCAGGACCATTTAACTTCTCATGCTGTTTCTCAGTTCCAAGACAGAGGCTTGGAGATTTTGGAAACCTGGGTTCCACTAATCCCCCAGCCAGTAAATTTTGCATCAGTTGGGCAAAACACTTATTTGAGGCTGATTTTCCCTTCTCTTTCTTCGTCTGTCTTGTGCAATCCATTTGAGCTATTTTTCTATTTAGCAGTGGCTGCTTTAGAGCCAGGAGTGAATGCACACATCTGTGCACTCCCCTCCCTCTCACACAGAGACTCTCCCAAACCTTTCCTTCCATCTTTGGAGTGCACCCTTGCTGTGCCAGCCCTCATCCTGCCCTCCAGGCAGATGGAACTGAATGCACCAGTCCCAACACAGCCCCTTCTTTATGCACATAAACATTTGGGCACTTGCAGGTATGTCAATAAACCCACTCAGATACAAAGCAGCACCTTAAACAGCATTTAGTATTTTTCTCACCTTGCCCAATATTAATATTCAAAATTAATAATGAGTTTTACCATAAAAACATAATTAATCATAATCTCTCTCCAACAAGGAGTGTAATGGGAAGGGGCAGAACTGAAAATCAAGTGTAATGCTGTCCTGGTAGTACTCTACATCATTTGGAGATCTGCTAGAGGAATGTCACCAGGATTCTTTCATTATGAGCTAAGTTCAATTTCGTTAAGGGCTGAGGCAAAACATCTTGTTCAGGCTGAGAGTGGAGAGCATACAAATGGACATTTACCATGCAGAAGCAATTGGTTATTATTAAATGACAAAGAATTACCCCAAATAGAGCGGGGGGGTTTGAGATAGGCATTGTCTGTATCCAGCTCTACAGAGAGATGAACTCCATGTTCCAATTTGAAAAACACATTATAAGGAGAAAATGGAAGAAATTATATGGGAGAAGCTGTTAACAGCAAAATGAACACAAAAATGAACACAAAGCAGTTTGGACACACTTTAGAATGTGGGTGCAAGCTTCTCTGAGCAAACCACAACTTTCCCAAAGTGCTGCTGCAAACACAACCCCCTTCTTATTGTTGCATGTTTTCCAAGCAATATACCACCATAATGCTCAGCATCATAAACATTTTTATTGCTCCAAGTGCTGGTGAAATCTATGGCACCACAGCCCTGTTTATTGCACTTGGACCTTGTGCATTATGGAATTGCTGCCTCTGTTGGTCATAAAACAGCATTCTGGTCACAGAATATATCCCAGCAGCCATCTGAGCCTTAGTCTGCTGCACCTTCTTAGGCACTATTACCACAATTTATCCTTACTCTGCAGAATTCTATTAAAATCAATAATGCAAGCACCTCACTCACCAAGCAGAGTGTGCCTCGTAAAGATTGCCTGCAAAAGCCTTCCATATATTACTCAGTAAGTTGCCTTTATGAAATATACATGTGACCAAATTGCAGACTTAATGTTTTATGTCTCTTTTATCTTCTTTCTGTAAAAAGCAGAGGGAACTGAAGCGTACAAGCAGGCTTCCTGTTTGCCTATCAAAAGCTGGAAATATGGAGTATTTATAGGGCTTAAAAATAAAATGTAAATAGAAGCAAAAACTGATAAATCAGGTAAAAAGCCCATATGGGTAGGTCCAGTCTTTGCACTGCATGCTATTATCAAAAAAGATATTTGCAGAACTATGAAAAACAGCCAATGGAATCCACCTTTGGTGAGCAAACCAGAATTTAGGATGGAGGAGATTTTTGAGAACTCATCCAGATCACCTACACACACATTCACACATCTTTAGAACAGAATATACTTTATTTATGCTAAAATTGACACTTTTTCCCCCAGCCTTTGCTTAAAAATCACTGTTGATAGGGATATTCTCTCAGAAATCTGGTCCAGTGCTTCATTATCCTTAAAGTTACAAAGGCTTTTCCTAATGTTCAGACTAAATATCCCCAGCTTTAATTTCAGCCTGTTAAAATTTGCAATCTGTGGAGCAGACATGGAGAATTTATGGCCTCCTGCTCCTCAGCAACCTCTGATGTTCTGGAAGATAATCACCACACCTCCCTTTGGACTTCTGCACCTTAGACTAAGAGAATCCAAATCTCTCAGGCAGGCAATGAGCCAAGTAAGAATTCCTGCAGCCCAGGGAGCTCTTAGCAGAGGTGCCTGAAGATTTGGTTATGCTAATTTTCAAAAAGGAGAATTTCTTTGGAAAAAAATGAGGTGTGAACATCATTCCTAGACAATGATCACTGGCACCAGGGCTTTGAAGGAGCTGGGGGAAGCATGGAAAGCCTAAATGGATTGTTCTTGCTGTCATCCTGCAAATGACAGGGGTTTTTAGGGTAAACCAGCTCTCAAGAAGGAGGAGGGAAAATAGAAAACTGTGGCCTCTGCATGAGGTTTACCCTTCTCCTTAAGTTTTCCTCCACATTTGCTCTCCAGAGCAGTGCTGTGATTTCTCCTGGCAACACCAGCTCACAAGGAATTTGCCCAACTCCCCATCCCTCAAATATTTTAAACGTTTCAGATGGGCAGGAAGCCAAAAACTGGGGGGCTTACCTGCTGAGCATAGCTACACACACAGATAAAAACTGACATTTGCAGTGTTTAACCACGCATTTTCCTCCTCCCTAAACCCCCAGGATTTGGCTTTACAACCTTGAGCACCATCTGCTGGCATCCCCTCTGCTGACTTCGTGCATCTAAACCACCAGGCATTGTGTTTGTTCCACCAGCACATTGCAGGAGCTCGGGTGGAGAATAAAAGACAGCTTGAGACCAGCCCTTAAGTTGGACTCCGTTTCTATAAAATGTTTGTCAGACAATTTTGAGTAATTAACAATTTCATAATAATCAAAGTCTGTGTCTGGACAATTTTCAAAGAGATAATAAGGCTTAACTGAGCCAGTAAATGATTTTTCTGTGCACAGTTCAAGCAGCTGTACGCTGTGCATTGCAGATTCCATCCTCTCTGTTTCCTCAACTCAAGCCATAGTTCTTATGCTAAAATGATGAAATAAAGCCTACATCCCTAAAAATAATAATTAAGCACTAGGGAGCAGTAAACAAGCATAATAAAGTTAATAGTAAGCAGTGCATTTCTAGAGCTGTAAGAAAAGGGTGGAGCTCCATTTTCAAGTCTTTTCCAAAATTTGCTTTCATTGGAGGGTTTCCAGAATCTCTGTGTTTTTCTTCCAGAAAATCACTGACAAGCTTGAGATCATGTCTTATTTTACTGCTGTTGTACAGAATCCACCAGTAAAGCATCCTGCAGGAATTCCATGGATGAAGACCCACAATAAAAACACTGAATGAAATAATTCAAGGTGTTCTGAGAGTTTCACCCCAGAGTCTCTCTTCTCACTGCGCCACAGTCACACAGGTTTTTCCATATGTCTGCTCTTCCATTTCCTTCTGTGCCCCTACAGAGCTCAGAATGGAGCCCACTGCAGCAGCAGAGCAAGGTTTCCAAATGAGATGGAAATGCAAGGCAGAAATAGCATCTTTGAATTTTGTCTGTAGTGACACTTCCATGTTCTTACTCTACAGCCTAGATTCAGATGTAAATTGTGCATTTTCTGTGTTGAGAAGCACTTTGAATTATCCTCCAGCCTTCACTAATTTCTAGAGCTTAAATTCACTTCCAAATCAAAGATGTGAGGAAGGAAAAACTACCACAAAACACTCATATCTGTCATTTTTATACCTTAGGAAAGGGAAATTACCATAAGATGTATGAATAAAGTTAAGCAATCTATCCATTTCAAAAACATCACTTGGCAGCTTGACTCATGAAACTTGCACAAAACTGATTATTTTTATTTTCACACAGCCCTGTTCAGGCAGACGCTTTGTCAAGCTACGTGCACAACGTAGAGAAACACTGAATTAATTTTTGTGGGATAAAATTATATATATATACACAGCCATAATGGAAAGTTAGTGGGTTTAAGTGTTTGTCAGAGCTCAAGTTTTGGACTGTTCAACATGAATTAGAATTGAGATATGTATAGATATGTAGAGATATTTAGAGATGTACAGATAGTCACAGCTCAAGGTTTCACCCCTCTTTAGGTGAAGAAAAATGAGTAGAGGGAATCAGACTATCCATAAAGTATCATAAAGAATGGAAAAGACCTCCAAGATCATGGAGTCCAACCTTCTGGGACATCACATATTTTCTGTATCGGAATCTTGACAAGAGGTTTCTAAAGAGTAAATAAATTCCTTCCTGCCCCTGAAGGGCCTTAGGCCTTGAAGAAGATGATGAATTTAATGTTTCCTTAGCATGGTCTCATTTGTGCCTCACAGACCTGGCAGTGGGGCACCAGGAGAAGTTGAGCTGCCCCTCCTCTGTCTGAGACTCCCCAGTGACAGAAACCTTCAGCTGCTGGGGGATGATGGAAGTCTCCCCACATTTCACTCCTCTTTCAACTTCATAAGCCTGGAAATTCAATTAGAACTGGCACTCTGGCACATTGCTCTCACTGTCACAGGCAGGACCCGTGTGAGGGTTTTTAATGAAGCAGCAAATGCAGCCTGGCATCACCCCTGGCTCAGAGGGGGAGCAGGATGCAGTGAGGGGTCTGCCAGTGCTGCTAAAGGGTTCTGATGTCCTCCCACTGCCCCTGGTGCCAGCTCAGCCCCTCCACGTGGCTCAGGTGTGGAAATGAGCAGGGGGAGAAGCAGGAGTGGGAGCAGTGCTTTGGTCCCAGAGGATTCAGCAGGGGATTCTGACAGAGCCTCTCCTGCTCCAAGGCAGCAGCTGAAGCTGGTTAAGTGTCTCCAGCTGTGAGCTGACTCCCACGAAGAGAAGAACCACAAAAGCCTTATCTAGGGCAGCCCAGAGTAAGGAAGTCAGGCAGCCTGAAAGCTTTCCCATCATTTCACTTCAGCAGCAGTCATGACTGCTCCTTTTCAGACAGCTCAGTCTGCTTTGCTTTGCTTTGCTCACCAGCTGAAACTGGAGTACACAGATCTGCCAGCTCAAACCCAGCAGGACTCGCTGTGAGCTCAGTTCTGTTGAAGGGAGAATGTTGTGAATATATCAGGTTTTCAAAGGGCAGAGAAAAATTTGCAGAGATGAGAGTTATCTACTCCTTCCTCTCTCCTAACCCAAAGGAAAACTAGATTTGCACTTGCCATCAAAAACATGAGCTGCAGAAATAAAGGTAAAATTGCTTTGCACCAGTTACTTTTCCCAGCACCAACCACCACTGAATGAGTCTTGAATTGTCCTCAGCCCAAAAACTCACTGTGCATTAAGAAATGCAGTTAAAATCACTAAAAGCTAGAAGGTTCTTTTGTGTTTGATTCTTTTCTTTTCACAACTATGTTCATGCAAATCAGACAACACCTGAAGCAGAAGGCTGGGGTGCAAACTTTGTTTTCACCAGAAAGGTTTTGTCACTTTTCCCCAATGCATCAGAAAAAAATTCCCAAACCATGATATTACATTCTCAGGATGGTATTTCCCATAGCAGCAATATTTTCTCTCTTTTTCCTGTGGTTTAGTCAGGTAATCCTTACTAAACACTTGACAATTCCTGTCTGAATCTTTCATCTCTCATAAGTAAGAATGAGCATAAATTCATCTTAGTGCTTGAGTCACTCAGAGGAGTACTTAAAAATTCCTACTCTGAGCTAAAGAAAAGCTTGGAGGTTTTTTTCCCCCCAGCTTCTCTAAAATTAATTTGGAAAAAAACAAAGATAATTCTTTAAAACAATTCAGCTCAGAACTGGTGCAGGAAATGAACTGTTTATATGGCTCTATTTATAGAAAGCCTCTAAAAATAGTGATGCTTTCTTCCACATTCAGGAATAGGAGAATGGGACAATATTAGTCCTTCCAACAAATGATGGAGTGAAAAACCAACCCCAAAATTCCTTTACTGAAATAAAGGGCATCATAAATAGCATGCTAGGAAGGAGGAGTCCAACAGGAAGAACGGGAATGAAAAATTTTTGCTGTCTCACTGAAAACATGTATGACTCATATCCCAATCTTCCTTTTTTTTCCTGAGTGCCTCATTTCAGTTGGATGAACCCCCCATAAAAGCCACATAGAACAGAATCCCAGAAGTCATGGCAGATATCCAGAAAGGATCTGCTCTCTGACCCAGAGAGGAGGCAGACCTGACTGTAGAGCAGGTGCTGGCATCCTCCTCTGTATCACAGGCAGTGTTTAATCTCAGGATGCCTGTTTTAAACAATTCACACATCTGTGAAGAGAGGAATCACCCATGTGTGTCTCTCCATGACTGTAAAGAGAGTTTAAGATGATTAACTCACTTCTGGATAAATATGGCCAGACCAAATCTACCTGGGGGGGGGGGGGGTTCATATCTATGAACAAACCAAAATAAACCCCAACAAAATCACAGCACGTGCAGGTGAATTCATCCTTGGTCATCATCTGGTCTCCTGCTCTCAGAGGACTGTGGGGGTCCCTGTTGTGGGTTTCTCTGGGTCTGGATTGAAGGCACTTGAGACAGCAGTTCATGTTCAGACTCAGGTGTTTATTATTTCTTATCAGTAAAACAGTCTCACTGCTGTGAGTTCTGCAGCTTTTCAATAGAAGGCACAAAATGGCCAACAGTCTCTTGTTCCAAGGGCTTTTAAGACTAATCTGTCCAATTAAGAACTGACACCTGGATTATTTTCCCTTTTAACCCAATAACTGATCCCACAGAGCCCACAATGGGGACTTTTCTGCCCAATTACAAAATGCCACCTAAACCCTATGAAGAAGAAGGAAGAAGCAGCATGAAGAAGAAACCCAGGATCACACCCTGTGCTCTCCATCTTGCTGCCATCCACAACATACTAAAAATCCCAAAACCTAAATTTCTCACCAAGTGACACACCTACACTGCTCTCTAGAATCTATTCCAACACTTTTGTGGATTCCGGTCCATCTTGAAGTCTGGGAAACTTTCTCCATGAATGAGGGTGAAAGTCAGTGCTCCCCTGGGGGTCAGGGCACCCAGAGCAGACACAGAAATATTCCCAGTGGTGCCCTGGGTTTCCACAGACTACCTCACTGCATTTCATTACTCTGCCCTTGGAATTCAATGTTCTTCTGTGTAACCCTCAAGGATTTCCTCTCTCTATCCAACAACATTCATGTTCTGCTGGGGAGACTTTGGAGAGTTTTGCCTCTCAAATTAGATTCTCTTTTTGTATGGAAAGTGTTGGGGTTTTTAAAGAATTTTTTTTTTTCTGTATTGAACACTGAGAAGGATAAAAAGTCACTGTGAAATCTACCAGATTGTCTTCAGGGCCAGGAAGAGACTGGGTAAGGGCAGGAGGAACCAGCAATTTAACACCTCTTCTTCAGGATCTGCCTGTAATGGCCCACTTACAGAAAAATGTTAACAGCATTTACAGAAAGTTCAGGGAAAGGTAAAAAAAAACAATATAGTGAGGGCTGGGAGATGAATGAAAAATGTTTTCCTTACAAGAGATACCTATAAGGTGTTCTCAGCCTGTGTACTGCTTTTTTCTTTTTCCTTCTCCACAAATATCTGGACAAAAAGAACAAGCTTTGTAACAATAAAACCTGTCTTCCCAAAGGGGAAAATAAAACTAACAACAAAACAAATTGATACTCTGGAGAAATATGTTGTCAAAATCCATAGCACAGCTTTAAACACAAATGGGAAGGTGCATCCCTTTGTGATCAGGAGTGTATCACTCCTTTGCTGTAAAGAGTAATGCATTTTTTAATCTCCAGAATGGCAGGGAAATAAAGCTAAGCAGAGAAATAGGGCCAGGCTCTGCCATTAGGTGCACTTGCCAGAGGTACCAAGGAAGAGGGTTCTTTAAAATTTTAAAATTAAAATTTAAAATTTGAATTCTCTGAGACAGAGTAAAGGGAACGGTAGATAGTAACACCAAAAATTACCTCTTCTGCAAAAATACTCTGTGGTATTGTGATATCATTTAAAAAATCATTTTTACTGAAATTCCCTGGAAATAGAAATTAAACCAGGAAATAGACACATTGTTCTCAGTCTAGGGTAAACAAAAATTCTAGAGTGGAACATCTTTCATAGCTACTTTTCATACAAAATATGAGTGGAAAGATGTTCTACTCTAGATGTCAAATCAGGACCAGATGCTGTTCCCCACGATGTCTGACAAACTCTCCTTCATGGCTTAGCTATTCCTGCACCCTGTAGGATTTTTTGGGCATGAACTTCATCAAGTGAGCAAATACCTGAAATGTAGGATGGAAAACAAAGTCTGGCTTGTCACCAGGAATCACAAGCAGACAAGGCTCCAGACTACATGTAGGTTCATTATGAATTTAGTTTGAAGTCATTAAAAAGCTTTTAAGAACTTCTGAATGATAACTATTAATTCAAATTTTTAGGTTTTTAAAATAGATATTTTTAACTGTTTTTTTTTTTAATTCAGAAAATAATATAAAGAGAGCTAACAAGAAGCATGAGCACTCTGCACTGAGCGTAGGGGATAGGCATTTTGAAAAACAGGCCCAAACTGACATTAAGTTGGTTGACCTAGGTGTGCAAAAGTAAGGGTAGATGAAAGAGTTCTTTTACAGAAAAGACACTTAAGGAGATGGACTGAGAATCTTTTTTTGTCTTGGTCGTAGACTTGAAATATTATTTGCTCCCAGGCTGAATCTTTTTTTATGTTCATTAATGACACATAGCTTTGCACAAGGAATCTGGCACCAGTGAAGGGCAGGATGTGTCCACACTCAGTGAGGCAGGATTTAGATTTGCTCATTATGGACTACCAGAGGTACATGTTTGCAATAATACAAAGGCATCCAACTAAAGCCAGAATAAATCTGCCAGGCTTTTTACAAAGTGGTTATAGCTCTGATTTTCACAACCATTAACACATTCTGGTTTCTTTCCACCTAGAGAAAGTCATATGATAGGAAGGAAAATCACCTCTGGGAGGAGAACACATCTTGTGTTTGGGTTAGCTGGTGTCTATCAATTTATGGCTTAATTTAGGCATGCATGCAACCTAGGTTTGGCTGGAGAATTCCCTGTCATATGTATTTAAAATAGAGTTCCAGGTAAAAAATTCTGTCAGAATTTATTTCTTGCTTCATGAGAACTAGAAAAAGTGCTTGGATCCCAACGGGGTGTTTCAGTTCTTCTGCAAACACAAAAGCAATGGTCTTCAGTTAATAGAAAGGATTCAAAAAGGAAGGGTTAAAAGTCAATTACACTAACAAAAAATATTTTCCTTACTGATTTTCTTTTAATTTTCAATGAACAGGGGTAACACAGTCACTTTTTTTGCCACAATTTGTAGAGGAGAGCAGCTCCTGTATGCCCCCCTTCCTTCCCTTTCACATTAAGATAATCCCTGCTTGTGTCCCAGTTTGCAAATGCTTTCACACATCTTCAGCTCCACTTGGGCGAGAGACCCTTTTTACCCTCACATGACCCTTTTTACCCCCATATGACCCTTTTTGCCCTCAAAAGCACGAGTTAAGCCCAGGCATCAAGGTTCACAGGACAGAGACTCCTCAAGGGAACTTTGGTTCTCCAGCACTGCTTTCCAAGAACAGCTTTCCGAAATAAAATCCATCCAGGCAAACTTAAGCTGTTGAGACAATTTTTTGTTTTTCTTATTGATGTCACCTCCCTTTTGTCCCTTCTTTCAGTGCCTGTATTTAATGGTTGGATTTTTTTTTAAGCTAACTTGTAGAAATAGGGAGTTTATATTCTCCAAGCATGGCAGTTAGCAAGTGTTCTGTAAATACAAGCCACAGAGTTCTTCCAAGAAGTGGAATTAAAGCCTGTCCTTTGAAAAGACATTTAATCTTGTGCTGAAAAGTACACACATAACACTTGAGGACCTCCTTGCTTCCCAAGGGAAGTTGTTTCCATGTTTAATTTCCCTCAGCTCTAGGAAACCAGATCTTATTTCTGGCTGAACTCACTCCATCTGCCTCTGCACATCCACATTTCATCTCCTTTTGCCAGAGCAAGAAACCTTCTACTGTCAGATTTCTTTACTCTCTGTTAGCACCTCAGCCATAACCTTGGCTTTTCCACTAGGAAAGCAATTTAGAACAGAATTTGTATTCCTAAACCCCCTGATTTACCATCCTGTGCTCAAGAAGGGTCGTGAGCACTGTCTGGATGTTTACATTTCCCCATGTTTGAAATATGATCAGCCTGATGGGGAACTTATATGTGAATTCTGTATTCCTTACACTTGCAAAATCAAGGATATTTGAGTTCAAGGCACTTTTCTGGTGAGGAAAAATTTATGTTTAAGTTTTATCTTAAAATTTTAGCTTTATCCACACTCAGGTACTAATTTTCAAAGATGGTCTGAGGGGCTCTCAGGGTAGTTATGGCTGCAGGAATGAAACTGTAGGGACAGAAAATATCTTCATCAAGGAACCATCCCTCATCATCTTGTTACCAATACAAAATCATCCTAATGTGTATCAGAGACTACAGAAAAAAGTAAATATCTAAACATATTTTTTATATGTAATAGCCTGTAAATATCTAAACATATTCTATAACCCATATATGCACCATTAATGTATAAACATATATATATATATATATATATATATATATATATATATATATATATATGCATGTATGCATTGTGGTCAAACCTGTTTTTTGACTTCCTCTCATGAAAAGACAAGGGGTTTTTTCACTTCTGATTCTTCATACTGGCATCTATTTGCTTCTTAACACTGTTTTTCCATAAAATATAACACCTTAGGATTGGATGACGGATTTGTACTCATGTTTTGGAGCTTGTGGTCATCACTCCCTGGAGAATCTCTGTACTGGCCTTTACATTTCTAGGCCAGGTATAGAAAAGAGTCACTACCTGATGTAGGTTCAATGGGAAATAAGTGAATTTCAGTGATTTCTGTGTGAGCAAAGGGGCCCAGCTCTGTGTTCCAGATTGCAAGGCAGGATGTGTTCTATTACCATCTGTATGGCAGTTGTCTTTTGTCAAGTGGGCAATTTGCCTTATCTCTCTCTCTGAGTGATCACAGTCACTCCTCCCTGGCAGGGGACACCTGCTGATAACAGGCCATTGAATGTCACTGCATGGCTGATAAGAACTGTAACATCCCATTGGGAGATGTGAGCCCAGAGGGAGGAGCCAAGCATTCCTACCCAGATATAATCTGGAGGTTCTGGAACACCAGCACAGCTTCTCCATTGGATTCCCCAGAGGAACAGCAGCTGCTCCTTCTTCCACTTCTTCCAAAGATCCACTGGATCTTTGGAGGAAGAATACATCCTTTTCTACAGAATCCCTGCTCCAACAGAACCACCCCTGACACTCCAGGAGGGCTGCAGCCACTTTCCAACTGGGCTGCCACCAACACCCTGACCCACAGGGTGTCAGGCTGAGTTCTGACTCTGTCAGTGTTGTTCTAGTGTATTGCATTGTTTATTTTACTTTTATTTTTTCCTTCCCTATTAAAGATCTGTTATTTCCTGCTCCCATATTTTTTGCCTGAGAGCCCCTTAATTTCAAATTCATGGCAATTTGGAGGGGTGGGGAGGGTTTGCATTCTCCATTTCAGGGGAGGCTCCTGCCTTCTTTAGCAGCACCTGTCTTTCCAAACCAAGACACTCTGTCAATCAGCAGCTCCACAGCATCAGCACTTGCTATCACAACTTACCATTAACAGCACACATCAAGCAAGAGCAAACAGACTCGTGTGGCTGGAGCAGCACTAAGGTTGTGTCTGCTTGGCTGCTCTAAGGACAGACACACACCCAGTGTCTTTCTGTGCATTCAAATTGATCATAACTTGCAATGGTTTGTTTTCATTTTCAGAGGTAGTGCTCAAGTCAGCCAGTACATTTTTGCCAAAGGCATCCCATTTTTCAGGCCTTCAGTGACCTTTATGTTTTCAAATTAAGTCTCCTTGTGGCTCTTTTCAAGCTTACAATGGCATTCAGCTTAAATAAGGCAAAACAGTTTGCAAAATATCAGTTTGCATCGCACAAGGCCCTGTGCCCTCCATCCTGACAAGTCAATTGATCTGGCAGCTCCAGTTCTCACAAAAGTGGAAATTTCTGTGGGTGATCAGGGCGACTTATGGCCTTTAGGTTACCAATGGCCAATAGAAAGAGACATTTTCTTCACATGTAACAAAATGCCTGCTTGGTTTTAGGTCCAGAGGTAATGAAAATTACAAGTTATTTCAGTTATAAAGGCTATTGGAACTAAGTCTGTTAGTAAGGACAGATTTAAAGCTTTTATGATTATCTCTATCACTCTTTCACACGGTACATAAACATTAGCTGTGACATGGAATTTGATTCTTTTCACTCCCTGGCTGCAGTTTCTTCACATGTGAAGTAGTTGTTATTATGAGAACATTAAAGACACATAAGTAAACTGGGTTTTTTCCCCTCATCTTTCTGTGGGAATTCATCAAACCCAATTTGGGAGACATCCCACAATAAGGCACCCTTGTTAGGACTCAATGGCAAAGGAAAATGGCTTCAATTTCTTCTTACAATTCTCTTACTGCATTTTATGCACAGAGAGCATGTTTTTTATAAGAGAAAGAGATATGAGCTTAAAAGATTTATTAATTGGTTTGAGTTTGTGTTCCAAGTGTGGACTAAAGGTTTCTTTTGTTGAAGTACCAGATGAGAGGAGCATCTCTGCTGTCAGGGTGACACTCAGATCAGATCCTGCTTGGTTCATCTCCCTAAATACACACAATTCCCTGACTGGGTGTCAGAGAAATGGGTACCAAGGTGAAATTCTCTATGATGAGATATTGCCACGTCTCCTCCCTTTGACAAGGACACTTTTCCAGGGATGAGGATGGATTGAGAGGCAGAAAGGGGGAGCAAGAACTGAGAGCCATGCTGTTCCTCATTTCCCAATTTCTGCATCTCTACATGAGTCTGAGGTTTGATTTTCTCTGGGGTGAGGGGAGGTCTCTGCTGCAGATTCCTCAGCAGACCAAGGCAGCTTTGTGTGAGCTCTGGGCTTCTGTCCTTAGGCTGCTTCTCCATACCTGGAATAACTCATTGAAAACAGCAGCTATTTCTGCATTCTATACAAAATCATCCTTAAGATTTGTGGATTTCTATCCTTATATCAGAGTGTTAAACTATTATAGGATGGGTATAATTTGCTACCCTGTTTATAATCTGATCAGTCCTTGAAAACCAGCCTAACTCCAAACACCCAGACTCAGCTGCCCCTGAGAACCAAGAGCAAGAACCTCAAGGCTTCTGTTGTAAAACTCAGGATTCAATCCCCCCTGGCAGGACCATGCTGAGCCCCACTCCCAAAGCTGTCAGAAGGAGGAGGAGGAGCACAGAAGGACATGGTGGTGCTGCTGTGGCTGTCTGCAGCCCTTCAATTCTCCATTCATGCTTCACACCTCTATTTTAGCACACGAACCATAAATACAAATTAAATGACACTACACTCTTCAGTCATACATGGGTGGATGCCCTTCCCCTCGGGTAACATATAAATTGCCTGCTCTGAAGAGAGGTGTTTAAGGTGAACTGGTTTTATTGCCTCTAACCACCTGCCATTATTACCCACCTCTTTTCATTTGAAAGCTGTAAAAACATCCCGTTTTTCATGCATTCCAGACAAAACCCCTGGCTGGCCGAGCTGGCTGAGAGGAGCCATCTTTCAGTGTGACAGTGTAATAGTGTCTTTTCATCTCAAACAAACAGCTTCTGCCACAGAACTGGGGTGAATTCATAATAACTTCTCTGTGCAGGACTGGAGTCCTTTCAATTCTGCACATCACTGTGGCTTGAACAGTGGATTCTTCAATGTCAGCATTCACAAAGTAGCTCATAGATACAGTTGTCTAATAGATACGGTGCATTCATTCCTCCTGCACATTATTCCACATATATAAATCTGAACAATAATTTATCATTGTTTTAGAACAGGCTGGCTGGCTGAGTTGGCAGAAACACACGTATCAATTTTTATATTTGTTCACAAATAAGCCCTGTCAGATATGGAGATTTCTGATTGTAAATGTGCATGTTGGTGACAACACACGCCATGTCAAGTGTCTGGTAAAACAAAATAGCACTTGAAAAAAGATTCTCCTCTAAAATTAATTTACAAATCCAGTGCCTATCAAATAGAGTGAGTCCATTTATTTTGATTTTAGAAGATGCTTTCTTTTAAAACAAATTAGGAGATCATACCCTTGTCATCACTTGCAAAAACAGCAGAGATATTAAAGATCTGTCAATCTGTAAGAGTGCAAAATACAATCTAAGTGTATTTTATTACACTTCTAATGTAGAAAAGATGGTTTCATAATGGTTAATGCAACCTGGACATGGAAATTAAATTAAATCCTTTGGACATCACCCAGCACAGCAAATCTTGTCTGAGGCCAAGATTTTGTGTTTGGTAAATTAGTGAGAATGTATATTATAATATATTCACCTGCTTTTATTCTCATTACAAATCACAGAGGTTGCAAATGGTTGATGTTGGCATTGGAGGTCACCTGCTGAAGACTGTTCAGACAGCTTTTGAGTATTTCCATGGATGGAGACTCCACGGTCTCCTTTAAGGTATAAAAAATTAGTTTAGCCTGATGCCCAAGATCTTTCACCAGCTAAAAAAAATAACTCTGAACATGTTGCTTTAAAGACTGCCATCTCCTGTCTGTGCAGGAGCACAAAGAGGGTCCCTAGGCAGCTGAGAAAGGAGAGTTTCTGAGTTTTTTAATGGCATGCAACACTCTCCACTGACTCTACTAAGCCTTAATCCAAAGGGAAATTTTTCTGCAGGAATTATATGGAGGATTCTAATTTCTTCATATTTTATTGTCCTCATTCTGTTGATTGTGTGCAATTAAATATTGATTGGGTAGAATTTAGGGAGAATTCTTTTATTTTGTGAAGCCCATAGTCCCTTCCTAATGTTCAGATCTTTAGTCATTTCAGTGAATCAATAAATTTCTAATTGTTTTCTTCCATCTTTTGTCTCAGCAAACTTAAAACCCAGACATGGATGTGAAATATTAATTTTGGGTTGGTTAGAATGGGTTTCTGCTATGAAGAAATAGTCTCAGACTCTAATTTTGCCTGGAGCAATGATCTTTGTTTAACTATGCTGTTCAGCTTGGCAAGATATTACTGCTAAAGAGGAGATGGAGAAGATTCAAAAGTAATAAAAAATGCTAGAATTTTGAGTACCCTTTAATTAAAAAGAAAATTATTAGGGTGTCATTCTTAAAACAACTGAAAAGCTGATTTCCCTAAGAGATTGATACCACCTAAGCATTATTTTCACTCCCTTGCTGCTCTGAACTCTCTCCTACAACACACATCCCAAAGTCCAGCTCATTCCTCTGTGCTCTGCTCCAGTGACTCCATTTCCTTGTTGCCATGATGGGAATGTGCTTTAAAAATAGCTCTGTTTAGCCTTTAGCTAAGACAGCTTCAGATCACCACAACAGATGCTTTCCTGAGCCAATGGGGTGAATTCCCATCCCATTTTTCAGCTGATGGCATTGTATTTCAGCTTCATTAAATGAAGTTTAAGCAGCGAGAGAAAAGCCATTCCTGGGCTATTTCATGCTCCATAGAATCTTCAGTGGGCTGTTTTTCACCAGCATTGAGGGAGAAGGTGAGGGAGAAAGGAGGATTCTGTCACCACAGGTAGCAGGGAATGGGAGTGCAGTCTACCAAAATTACATGGAGTCCTGCTAAGGTGCCTGCAGGAGAAGGCAGGGAAAGCCAAGCCCAAGTAAATAAATGAATTGTGTGGAACAGAGGCTTCAGACAGCAAAAGTGACTCTGTGTGGCAGAGAGGTCACAGTGCAGTTAACACCATATTAATTTAAATTTAAACAGGCACAGTAAAGGCAAAAAATATTTAGAGAAAAAGAGGATTTGTGACTGAGTGCTTAGAAAGAGATAAAAAAGGAGCTGCAAGAGCCCCTCTAGCACTGCTGCTGCTGATGCTGCTTTAATTATCCTTCTGCTGCATGGGATGTTCAACTTCCCAGATGTTCCAGGCAATTTTAATACCAACTTACTCTGAGACAAAACTCTGAGCCAGACTCACAGTAACAGGTATGAACAAGGCTGTTTCAAAACAGGGAATATCACCAAAGAGCAGATAAGAGTGAACAGAACACCCCTGCTCCCCTCTGGGAACTCTGGTTCCTTCAGGATTCCAGCTGGTGCCTCTCTGAGCTGAAGGTGTTTGGCAGCATCCAGGAACCACCCAGTGTTACATCTTGCACTTGCTTGGACATCAATCTCTTCTCAAAGAGCTTTCATTATTTTACCTAAAGTCTGCCTAGCACAGAGCTTCTCCAAGCATATGGGGTGCTAAGAGCAGCTAAAACTGAGTGAAAAAAACAAACAAAAAAACCCCAATATTTTTACTCTCCATAGCACGCTTTTGTTTTGAGATCACAGTCAAGTAGTTGATACTTAACTTTTTTTTTTTATTTTTGTACCTTCGCAATAGAAATAATAGTGGGGTTCTCTAGTGTGGATGCAAGACATAATTTTCTGTGAGTATTTAGCCTGATGTTACCAACAATGGAGAAAGAATCTCCCAATATCATCTATGCCACATTTTGATTTATCATCAAAAAAGTCTTCCAATCTTCACTTCTTGACTTATCAGCTGATGGGTTTAGTTAAACCTGACATTTGGGAACAGCTCAGCTTGATCATATTCAAATGTTTTGCTTTGTAAATGACTGGCACTACAACCTTCAAATTTAAGAAAGTTCTGCAAAAAAACAATTAATATTTAACTCAGTGTTGCTTTCAACTGTTTTAACACCAGCAAAAGTCAGAAAAACCTTTGAAAACTAGACTAGGACACTCCAGTATATCTGATGTCCCACTAAAAGAGCAAAGAAATATATTTTTTTCAGAGATAAATTCTGCTCCAGTAGCAGTTTGAATTTGGGAAATAGAAATAAGTAATCCTAACCAGTTTTTCTCTTTGGACCCCCTCTATTTTCTTGTAAATCTCGCTGAGGTGATGGAAAGCAAGAACGCTTCTGCAATTAGGGCACAAGTGATAATTACATATTTACAAGCGTATTTATTTGGAACAATTAACATCAAGGAAGGAATATGATAAAGTCCTTTAAAAATCAGGTGTAGGTTGTGGAAGATGAGCAGGAGGTGACCCTTCAGTTTCTCTCAGTACAAGAACCAGTGTTAAGTATCAGGCTGCAAGTCCAAAATGCAACAGAGAAAATGTAATTCAGGGTGGAATTCACTGGGCTAAAGTGCTCTGGAGGTCAATGGATTCAGAAAAGGAGTTACATGAGTTCATGAAGGATAATTAATTAGGGTTATTAGGCTGATAAATAAAGGGGGGAAATAATGTAAATGCTCCTTTTCCTCTGACTTTTTCCATGAGGAGTCACATATGCAAAGTGCTAGAATTATATGGCAAGGTTAAATTAGGAAAAGGGGGAAGAGGCAGAAATGCAGGTTCTGCTGTGGGAAGAGCAATGTGAATTCAAAGGGAACTAAAAGGAGGAACCTAAGAGAAGAAGCCTTGGGGACAAGACTGAAAGGGTTGCCATGAAATTGTGACAGGACTCTGAATTTTAACCACTGTTCAACACACATTTGACGTTTTTCTGGCTCTTTGGATGCTTTGACCTAAAAGAAGAGTCAGCAGGCTGTGTCAGTCTCTTGTCCCTGAAAGAATCTGCCCTGGGCAATTTTCTGAATATCTCTTAAATTGGTACTTGATTTACACAGAGGCTTCACATACAATTCTGAAAACAATACTCTAAATTTAATCCAGAGTTCCTCCTGAAGCTTTTCTCATCCCTGCATATCACAAATTCCCCTAATGTAAAAACATTGATTCAGTACTCTGTTACCAAACCTCCTTCCCCCTTTTTCCTAAATCACTCTCAGCAATGAGGAACATTCTGTGGTGGGGTTTTTTGTGGTTTTTGGGCTTTTTTTAGAGAAAAAAAATTACTAACTTTAAAAACAAATTGAAATGCAGAGCAAGCTTTGGATACCTGATTTGCCAAGATTTTCCAGAGGGAAGAGATAACAGCCCTTAACCAGTGACTTGCCTCAGGAAAACAAAAACTGTTACCTGGTTCTGTGATTTCAAGCACCAGGAGATGACAGTCAGCTCAGAAAACCCAAAGGACATATTTCTGAGTGCTGAAGAATAGGGAAAAGATGTTTGAGCACGTGGAGAACTCCGTCCAGTTCTGGGCTCCCTAGTACAAAAAATATGTGTACATTATTATTAAATTATATTGACAGAAAATTTACCTATTTCACAGAATTCTGCTTTAGAAAAGAAATTGATCCCCTGGTCTATGCATTGTAAATATCAGTTTTTCATTAGCCTGATGAGAGACTGATATTTACTATGAGAAGGCTTCTTTAAGCCTTCTTCTGGGGCCTTTACAGTATGAACAAAGCCAGGTAGCAAAATTATGAACAGTGAGCCAAGAAATCCTCAAGGAGACTGCTCTGCCTGCTGAGTGAGTCAGTGGGACCCACGCTGTCTTCCCTGCCCTGGATCACCTTTTGGTTTGGGACAGAGACTGAGAGGTGCACAAATTTCTGACTTGTCCCTGTTTGTATTGCCACCCATGACCTACAAGGAGGGCATCACACATCCCTCTAAATGTAATAATAATGTCTCTGTGTCAGAGCTGTCTGGGACAGACTGGAATGTTGTAGCCACTTTTGTAAGTTTCTGTCATTAATACACACTTCAACTTTATTTACCATGTGCTTCAGCTTAGGTTTCCCTTCACAATTTGTTTTAAATTACACAAATTTTGGGCTTTTTCCTTCTCACTCCATTCACTCTTTCTTATTTTCTGTCTACTCCATAATCATCTGTGGTATTTTTGGGATGCCCCGTTGTGGGTAGGAAAGATCAATCTGACTCCATGTTCTGAGAAGGCTAATTTATTATTTTATGATATTATATTAAAGAATGCTATACTAGACCATACTAAAGAATAGAGAAAGGATACAGACAGAAGGCCACAAAGAATGAAAATGGATCTGATGACTCTCTCCAGAGTCCCAACACAGCTGGCTGTGGTTGGTCATTAAGTTAAAACAATTCACATGAAACCAATCAAACAGCCACCTGTTGGATAAACACTCTTCAAACCACATTCCAAAGCAGCAAAACACAGGAGAAGCAAATGGGATAATACTGTTTTCATTTTTCTTTGAGGCTTCTCAGCTTCCCAGGAGAAGAAATCCTGGAGAAGGAATTTTTCAGAAAATATGACAGTGACAATCATCTGTCTCATCAGATCCATATCCAACGCATCAGGACTCTCATAAATTACCATAATCCAGACAAAAGGAACACTGACAGATAAACAATGCATTAAACATATCCTGGACCATTCCTGGAATGTTTATAAACCATAATGATAAAAAGTAACAGCAAAAAAACATCACCAGCCTGCTAGGACCCTTCAAAACCAAAAATCTGATATTTATCTGTCCCAAGATCTCTCATCCAAGGGGAAACAAGACAGGAGCAACACTCCCCACATTTTACCTTTTCCCAACACCATGAGTGTGAATTCAAAATGATTTCTCTGCTACCTTGGGCACTCAGATATTGTCAATCAGATCTCCTTCCTCCAAGCAAACATAAACACCTCCACAGCTTGTGTGTGCTATGCAAGCAAATCTTCCAGAGCTTTCCCACTCCTGCAGGAATACCAGACTGCTTAAATAAGAAATGGCCCAAGAATCTCTCCCAGTCTCTCTCCCCCAAGCCCTCTCCCTCCTCTCCTGCTATGATCAGTTTAGAAACCACCCTCCCATTGCTGTGTGCATCACAGAGCTTAAATGGACAAGCACACAGCTCAGAGCAGTTAAGCTGCCTCTAATCTCAGCAAAGATTTGGCCAATAGATCACATGCAGAGAGGCTTACTAGGACATTCTGAACGGGCTTAGGTGACAGAATCCCACATATTGGGTGTTTGTGCAGGAAAAGAGAAAAAGGCAGCAGAGCCTTCATCCCCCTCAGCAATGACTAGTCCTACAAAGGGAAATAAATCCCTTTGAATAGACTGCACAGAATTCAGAGTAACTGAGAGGAAAAAAGGTCCTCAACTCAAATAAATAAATAAATAAATAAATAAATAGCATCCCCTCATTTCCCAGAGACTGCAACAGACGTTTTCAAAAGTAGCTAATTGTCTTTGGCCAGGACTTAATTCAATAATGTTGGAAGCCTGAGGGGAATTCCTGGTGCTAGCAAATTAAGATCTTGGTAATTAGCAATGACTGGGCAAACCACCCTCTGTGATCACTGAAAATGCCTCCTACAAGAGCCCAGCCCTCCCCAACGAGCAGTGCCAGGAGGAAATATGGTTGAACAGCATCTTGTCATGGAATTGCTTTGTTACATAAAGTCTAAGGCCTTGAGCAGTCCCCAAACATATGGTGTGGAGAACCTTGCTTGGAGCCTCATTTCCCCCTCAAATCCCATGCCTTGATAACTGCAGCTGTCAGGCTGGCACAGGTCCAGCCTGTCCAGGGCAGAATTTTCCCAGGATGAGTTAATTGCAAGGCTCACAGTGAAGTCCCAGCTCAGATGGAGTCTCCAGACCACATCCTCCCTTGGTTCTGGAACTTTCTTGCAGCTGTGGCAGCACAGATGGAAACAACTGACCTGGCTGGAGATGGAAACAACTGAACTGGTTGGACTTCCCAACCTTTTCAGCCTGTAGTCAAGGCTGAAGCTCATAAAAACCTGACAGATGAATCTGGCTCAATGTTGATAGCACTGTCAATACTCCCCTGAAGTAAATAAGGCTGAAGCTCCTGCTTTGCTGTGCAGAACACAGGGACAATGGCATTAAACTTAAAGGACCCATCTGTTTTGTGAAGAGAAAATTTCAAAGTGTTCATTCCCCCCCTCAGCAAAATTCATGATAATTAATGAGTAGACTCTGAACAATGCAAAAATCTTTATCAGACCAATGGAACTTCAAAGCTGCAGAAAATTAGTAAATAAAGTCAATTTAATTCAAAATCTGTCTCCACAATACAATTCCTTTTGATAATAACAGATCATATTTCAACCCATCACATCTGAGTAACTGCAGAAAGGTGATTTACAATCAGAAACCTTTTCCTTTCTGTATTATCTCCTTCTTAGCGCAAAGAGATATTTTATATATGAATATATATATTTTATTTCTATATAGAAATACATAAGATGCATAATAGAAATACATAATATACATAAATAACAGAAAAACATAATATTATTTTTATACTGTGCATGTCCAGGTGCCTGCTGATGTCCTTATCTGCTGATAAAAGCATCCAGTTTCACTAAATTATCTCCAGGATCCCTATTTTTTATCTTATTTCCAGGGAAGCAGTCAAAACTTTATACCCAGGGAAACTGTGCAACATCCCAGGTCTCTCAGGAATTACACAGTCCCCTCTTACAGGTGTGAAAAACACCAATCACTTGTTTTTAGAATTTTAAAAGTTTAATAAAAATAGTAATAAAATGGTTATAAATATAGTAATATAATTAAAGTAATGAAAATTTGGACAATTAGGATTTAGGATAATACGAGACAATAAGAACAAAGAGTTACAGACAGTCCAGGTACCTCTTTCTGGGCAAAATAAGCCCAAAAAAGGACCCACATTAACAGAGGATTAACCCTTAAAAGCAACAGCCTGTTGCATATTCATACACCTCATCCATGAGGCATAAATTCCATTCAAACACAGGATTCAGTCTGGGCAGTGTCAGCTTCTTCCTCTGAATCCTGGCAGCATCATCAGGGCTGAGCAAGGCAGGAAGAACTCAATAATGGAGCAATAAATTCTTTTTCTCTGAAAGATTCAGGTGTCCTGTGGCTGCTGTCTCACTTCAAGTCCTTTCTTTAAAAACAGTATCTTACAAAGCACAGTTTCTATTTTAACATTTTGTTATAACCTAAAACTATATTTAACACACTACTTAAGAAAATTAATACAGCACAACTTTCTAACATAACACATATAATATTCATTTTCATATTTGTGAAAAGCCAACCATAAAATATGCATTTTTCACACAGGCTAAGGTTTGGTTTTGGTTCTGGCCTAGAACTTGAGTTTGGGAAGTCTGCATGCCATTCTTTGCATTGTAACTTTCACTCACCCTCAATAAACCCCTAAGGATTTCTGTTTTGGGAGAATTCTCATGTTCTTTTTATTACACACAAGAGTTTCTGTACACAGAAAGTTAAAGACCATATTTTGGTATCACTGTAAGGAGTGGAATAAAATGCTGGGTTTATTTTGTACCCAAACCACAAACATTTCTTTATGGTAAAGATCGTGTACAGGTTCTCCAGAAGATACAAAAGGGGGAACATTTTATTATTTATTTTTTATTTTTATCATTTACTCTACTTCATGCCTCATGAAGTGACTCACCCAAAGTCACATGAAAGGTTTGCAGTGGCTCAGCCCTCCTATTCCCATTATAGTTATGATAATGGGGTTATATATATTATAGTTATTATAGTTATGATCCAGGGGGTTCTCTGTCCCTGTGTTTATCTGAGTAGTGTGCCTTCCAGCCCTAATCTGCAAGGAACTATTATATTGCATCTCAGAGCATAACTGTACTGTGAGCAACAAACAATTTTCAGTAACACCATCTTGTTAGTCATTTTTAATCTCCTTAGGCACACATGGTTTTGAGCCTCCTGTTGAATGGCCTGATTTGCTTGTATGCATCAAAAGTAAAAACATTTTTAAGAAGTCTTATGTAAAGTTCAGGGGCAGAACTGGAACCAGCCTGTTAAAATGAATCACTTGTGATAAACAGAAGAATGGGACAAATGAACCATTTCATCAGCTCCCAGTGTAGTCAAGTCTACTCCAATCTTCAAAGGCATTCAGCATAATTGCTCACTGTTGTGTGAAATCTCTGCAGTGAAACAACTCCAGTATTGTCTGCCCTCTATTACTGACACAGGCTGTTATCCCACAGACAGGACACCAGGATGTGTGAATCCTGGAAATGAGCAAGAAGAGGCCCCTGTGGGCTCCTGAGTCAAAGGAGAGCTGCCCTTGGTCTCTGTGGAGCAGAGGAGCAGACAAAACCAGACTCAGGTTCCCTGTGGCTTTGTGAGCAGAAGCAAAATGTGGTGATGCAGACATTCAGCACTTCATTAATGGCTTTCACCATCAGTCTAATGACTGCTCTGAACTAAAGATCTTCTCAAAGATTGCAAATTCAATGTGGCAATTAATGCCTTGCTGTAAACAACAATCTGGAGTTTGGTTCCTTCTGAATCCTTTCTGTCTGGACCTGTAGCAACATTTGAACTTTGGGAATACAAAGTGAATTCTGTGTCTGCTGAAGAGAATGGCAGCAACACCAGTAACCTCAGCCAGTAAATAAATACACAGAGAATCTCTGATTTCCCTGTTTGGCTGATGCACAGTCCAAGTTCCAGGAAAGCACCAAGCAATGGGGAGTGAAGGCACAACAGCAGACATGAAATCCATAAACCTGTTTGCATTTATAGCATTGTGAATGTTGCTGCTATGTCCTTGTGCTGGGCCTGGCTGGGACAGAGTTAATTCTGTTCCTAACAGCCCATATGGTGCTGTGCTTTGGATTTGTGGCTAAAACAGTGCTGGTATCACACCCATGGTTCAGCAGTTGCCAAGCAGTGCTCACACAGCTCCCAGATCTTCTCTCTTTGTCAGTCTGTCCCCTCAGCAGGCGGGCTGGGGGTGGCAGGAGGCTGGGGGAGGACACAGAGGGGGCAGCTGACCCTCACTGATCAAGGGGTGCTCCATGCCACAAAACATCATGGTCAGCAACAGTGCTGGGGAAAGCTTTCCTAAAGAGCCACTGCTCAGAGACCTGCTGAGAAGTGATGACTGTCTGTCTTTGCATCACCTCTTCTTTTTGACTTTATTTCAACCCCCAAGTTAGTTTTGGTTTGGATTTTTTCTCTCCCCACCTGTTGCAGAGGGCAATGAGCAAGGAGCTGGTGGGTGCTTAGTTGTGTGACAGAACCCACCACAGGTCTGCAATCCCCTGGGGCCCCAAACTCAGCTCCTCTAATATTTCAAGAATAATAAAAACAGAAAAGTCCATCCCAGGCAATTCTATACCAAACTGGCCACTGACAGAAGCAAGCAACAAAGCTTGAGTGATTACAGAAAGCACATTTTAGGGCAGAACTGGAGATCTGTAAGATCAGTGACCCAGCCTTCAACACTGCATCTCAGTAAGTGCTGATAACAGGATGGGAAAAATCCATCCATGGGTGGGAGAGTCCCCAAAATATCCTCTCTTTAAAATATTTCATCATAAAGAACAGAAAGTCAATACAGGGACAGGGAACAATGCCATTTTTTTTCCCTTCCTGACAGAAGCTAAACACAATCTTCAAAGTACAGAAAGGCCAACACAATCTTTATTTTTGTACACAATTATTTTGGAGAGTGATTTTTAGACGTGTATAGTGAATGTAGGTGTGCAGCTCCTGACAGATTTTTGCCCCTTAATGCTCCAAATTGCAGCACTCAGAAGATGCATTCAATAAACATCACAAAATACCTGTTTCTGTGCCTTAGAGAATGTGCTCTCTCCTGACCTGGCTGTTCATTGTGGCAGCTGGATGAGACAGAGGGGAAATAATTTCATATTTCAAAGCTTTTCTTGCTTCATCTCAGAAACACACACACAGAAAAATATCTCCTCTGGGGACTACAGAAGCTAAGCAGAACCTGAAAGTTGGGAATAGAGCAGTCAGTTCTCTTCCCTGGGCCAGAGGATGAGAAGATTCCAAGCACTGCTGAGCCCCAGACACCACAGGATTGTAATTGCTGGGACCCCGTGGCAGGGAGGAATGATGAATCTGACTCCATGTTCTTACAAGGCTCATTTATGATTTTATGATACTATATTATAATAAGGAATACTATACTAAACTGTGGTCACCAGTTGTTGAGGTGTTGTGTGTCTCCAGGATAAGGTGAGAGATGAGAATCTGACTCCAAGTTCTCAGAAGGCTGATTATATTATATATATTATATTATATTATATTATATTATATTATATTATATATAGTATATTATATTATATTATATTATATTAGATTATATTATATATATTATATTATATTATATTATTATTATATTATCTTATATTATATATATTATATTATATTATATTATATTATATATATTTACTAAAACTACACTAAAGAGAGAGAAAGGAGACATCAAAAGGCTGGAAAAGAATGAATAATAAAAACTCATTACAGACTCCGAGAGTTTGACACAGCTGGCTGTGATTGGCCATTAATTAAAAACAATTCATGTGCTGGGTAAACAGCTCTCCAGATCACATTCCAGAGGAGCAAAACATGGAGAAGCTGAAGCTTCCCAGCTTGCCAGCAGAAGAAATCCTGGAGAAGGGATTTTTCGTAAAATATCACAGTAACACTAAACTATACTGAAGAATACAGAAAGGATACTTACTGAATGCTAAAAAGATAATAATGAAAACTCCAGAGTCTGACACAGCTTGGCCCTGATTGGCCAAAGAGTGAAAACAACTCCCAGCAGAATGCAATGGAACAATCACCTGTGGGTGAACAATCTCCAAACACATTCCACATGAGCACAGCACAGGAGAAGCAAATGAGATAAAAATTGTTTTCCTTTTCTCTGAGGCTCCTCAGCTTCCCAGGAGAAAAATCCTGGGCAAAGGGATTTTTCAGAAAACGTGAATGTGACACCACAGCACTCTTGGCTCTTTGTGAGCATCATCTCCTCCCCTGGGCTGTCCTGGAGAGCCCAGCTCAGTACCCAGCTCTGGAGAGCTCACTGCTGCCACAGCATCAGCAAGAGCTCCTCAGCAGTGCTCTGCTGACAGCCAGGCCTGGGGCTTTGCCTCTCACTGACCAACTGCAGCTTTTGAAGGACCTTGGCACAGCCAGGGCTCACTCAGGGTCACTGTGAGGCCACAGGCACCAAAGTCACCCCTGGCACGGGCACCTGTCCTGCCACAGACAGGCTCTGCCCACCAAAGTGATGCCAAAGATCATTCCTCCCTCCATAATATAAATATCAGGCAGCTGGGAAGCCAAGGGGAAAATGTGATTGCTTTTGGTAATTAGTACTGTGAAAAACACCAATCACTTGTTTTTAGAATTTTAAAAGTTTAATAGTAATTAAATGGTTATAAAAATAGTAATAGAATAATGAAAATTTGGACAATTAGGACTTAGGATAATACGAGACAATAAGAACAAAGAGTTACAGACAGTCCAGGTACCTCTTTCTGGGCAAAATAAGCCCAAAAAAGGACCCACGTTAACAGAGGATTAACCCTTAAAAGCAACAGCCTGTTGCATATTCATACACCTCATCCATGATGCAGAAATTCCATTCAAACACAGGATTCTTTCTGGGCAGTGTCAGCTTCTTCCTCTGAATCCTGATGGAGTCTTCATGGTTGAGTCTGGTGGGAAGAACTCAATAATGGAGCAATAAATTCTTTTTCTCTGAAAGATTCAGGTGTCCTGTGGCTGATATTTTGGTGTAAGTCCTTTCTTAAAAACAGTATCTTACATAGAATAGTTTCTATTTTAACATTTTGTTATAACCTAAAACTATATTTAACACACTACTTAAGAGAAATAACACAGCATCACTTTCTAACATGACACACACAATATTCATTTTCATATTTGTGTAAAGCCAATCATAAAATACACACAGCACAAACCTGAGAGGCCATAAAACTGAGCTGGCTAAGCTGGTACCATACAGTGTTTATCACATTCACAAAAAAAAAAATTCTTTTTAAAATTTCTTTACTTTTTAACAGCAAATACTGGGTTCCTGAATTGTGGTTGGTTCTAAAACTCTCTTCTCCATCTCTCATCCTGAGTTCCTGCCTAGCAACTTTCTTGGCATTTAGCTACACAGTGAAATCAGATGCCATATGAATAAATGCTTCATTTTGCCAGTTTCGAACGTGTTATTTTTCAGTTTCATTCAATACCATCTCTTCCATGTTGTGAATCACAGAGGACCTAAATTCCAAATTTCTTTCCTGGATTATTCATTATTTTATACCCTGTTATCAGGGCCTTTCTTATTCAATCTGAAGAACAAACAAATCCCATCTGTTCTGTTTCTCTCCAGAGTCATCATTTCAGAGTTTGCACTGTTAAACTTTATAGGAAGAAAAGTCTTTTTTTCTACCTCCTGTCTGGAGAGTGGAAAGCACCACACACTCAGGAAGTCCAGCTCTGGAGAATGATCAAAAAAACCAATTTTTTGGATTGTCTTTACCTGTTAAAAGGATGCCATTAACCTCTTGTGAAATGGCAGACTAAGAAATGCAGACTGCATCTGCCAGAATTCTCACAGAGGTCTTCTTTTTCTAAAAAACCACATCTTCTGGCTGAGGATGGTATTTTTGCTTCTAGTGGATTTGGGAGGGTTTTTTGTTGTGTTTTTTGGGTAGTTTTTACTCTTTCTCAACTCTCCCAAACTCTCTTCCTTCTATAAAAATGAATCAGCTGATGAGCCCAAGGCAATGTGAAATATCTCATTTTGCACCACCTGTGGATTGTGTCATTCCCCGAGCCCAAATTCAGAATCATGTTTAGAAGATAGTGGCTCTCAAATCCAGATCAGACCAAATTTGGATGGCCCTGTTGAATTTCTGGGGAAAAAAATTACTCAAATAAAGGTTTTGAAGTTCCTTTTTGCTATCTAACCAAGATTTTTAATTCATTTTTAAGCCAAAACAGACAAAAAGCAGCTTCTGCAAGGCAATGCATGTTTCTTCTTTCATATCCTGATCCTGGCAAGTTAAGGAACACATTGACTGCACTTTGGAAATTGGCAGTCTACACCAAAATCCAGGTGCCCTGCCAGCTGTTGATCCATGAATGTCACAGATTTTGGAATTCTGAAGCAGGACTTTGCCTCTGGATGCCTAAATCCACTTAAACAAGAACGTTGAATCTCAGTATCTTTTCATCCCTTATATCTGACACAGTTTATTCTGGGATTGGAATTTCATTCTTTCATCACGTCTCCAAAGGCCCCTGAAGAGCTGTGAGACAACCACAGCAGCACTGACAGCAGAGAGATCAGGAGACAAGAATCCCTGGGAGCTGCTCCAGTTTGGGGATGACTGTGGCTTCCCCAAAGTGCCCCAGCAGCCCTTTGGAGCGGGGGTAGGGCCAGGTATGGGATGAGATTCCTCAGGTATTCCAGTCCCAGGGCTGACATGATCAGCTCTGACAGTTTACCTGCTTTGGAATCCTGCACTGGGCTTAAACAGCGGCTGCTCACAGGCTGGCTGCTCCACTCTGCAAGAGTGAAGGACCAATTTCACTGATAACTGGAAATTTAAGGGTAATTCAGAGTGAAGAACAGCAGAGGAGCTGATACAAAGTCTGTGTGGATTGAAACCTGGACATTTACATAACAAATTCTCTGAGCAGAGCTGGAATATCCTGCACAACAGCTGTAAAGATAAAACCTTCTTCTTCCTGAAGGTGGGAGCTTGTTCCCCACTGGAGTGGCATGCCCTGCATGAATTCTTCCAGCTGAAAGCCTAAAACACAACTTTCATTTTTACAGAGATGCTTTTGTAAACTCTGCTCAGATCAAAGAAGATTTTCATGCTGGGTTTTTTCTCTTTAATTGAGCAGACAAAGCATATACTAATTAGCTGATCTAACATAATAAAAATGATCCTAATCTTCTGATATTTTGCACAGCTAAATGTCTTTGAGCAAACCCAGCAGGGAAGTAGAGAATGATATAGAGGAGGCTAGAATGGAATAAGTCCTTGATATGTACAGTTATACAAGACAAAATAAAACTTCCTGTACCTGTGCCTTTAGAGCTCCAAATGCATAAATATATGGGGAGAGAATATGGCTTTCCCTAAACAATACAGTGAAGAAAAAAAAGGGCTATTCCTGTAGAATCTTTATCACCTATTCAGAAGATTTCTCCACTCCAAGAAGCTGTGTAAAAATATCATTTACTATTTAATGTGTCTATTTATTTGCTATTTTTGTACTGAACAGAATTGCAGAATTTTAGCTAATAAATTTGATATATCTGTGAGTGTAAAGTGCAGCCACTTCAAATTAGTTTGATCAAAGATCAGACATTAGGCTGATAAAAATCCTACAGCTCCTGGAAGAGGCTGGGGAAGCAAAGTTAATAATGTCCTCAGAGACCAGCACCTTGCAGCCTTTTTAGGGCCATTTACATGTAAATAAGGTATTTATAAGCTCACACAGACATTAGCAGAATCTGAATTCGGAATATTGTTCTCAAATAAATAGTAGGACTTGTGTTTCTGCCTCAGCTTTTTCAAGCTGTTTATTTAATATTGTTTGCATTGCACCTCCTGCTGAGATCAATATCTTGATGTGCTTAGACTCTGTACCACTGCTCAGACCGAGGAGGCTGATTACTGAGTCTATAATCTAAATTCCAAACCTCCACACCATTATTGGGAAAGTGTGGAAAAGGCAAAAACTATTTTTGCTCCCTGGTGCCACGCTGCAGGAATCAGATTTATCCCTTCCCCAGGATTTAAAAGGAAAGGAATTCTAATGGATGCTTTGCATTCCTGGATTGGTTCTGCTCAAAACTTGCTAGCGCAGGTAAGTCTGCTTAACTATGAATGTTTTACTTCATAAAAATAGAAAATTTACAAAGGGAAACAGAGGGAAGAGTCTGGTTCAAGTGGATTCAGCAGACAAGTGGTAGAGTCAGTCAGCCTCTGCCCTTGTTGTGTCCTGCCAGAATTCTTTTCTTCCCAGCTCCCTCCAGAAGTGCCTCAATCTGACAGACCCCCCCCTCCCCACCCCAGCACCTCTCACCTGGGCTGGGATAATTGTCTGGTCTAAAACACCCTGGGGAGTGGAGCCCTCATTCCCAGGGGGAAGAGTGAGAGCCACAACTGCAAAGATGCACTTGGCTCTCACCCTGCATTTAATTCTATTTTTGCTTTCTGAACAATGACTTTGTGATCATTTCAATTGCATCAAGCTCCAAAAAGCTGAGTTGGATTCTCTGATCCACCTTTGGACAAGTTAGTGGAGCACAGGCTTTTAAAACTCTTTGAAAGACATTTAATTTCCTTAGTTCAGCTGGAGTGAGAAGAAATAAGGACATAAATATGTTTTAAGGTTCTGTCTCCAAATGACACACACAGTGCAAGGGGTTTGGAGAGTTCTCAGGAGCTGTTTCGAAGTTTCCTCTCAGAGAATTGGTTATGGGTGTTTCTTACTTACATGAGAATCTTTGTCAGGATATTCAGAATGAAATAAAACCTTCTGAAACTTCAGCCCTGAATTAATTCTAGCACAAATAATTTTTTCAGATCAGAAATCAAATTCGTCGGTATCAATACTGACCACGCTCTTCAAAAATTCGGGAAGCACTGCTTTTTTTGGGAATGAAGCTAAGACTAAAGGGTTTTTTATTATTTATGGGAGAATCAAGAGGAGGAAGAGGGAGAAAGGGAGGCTTTTCAGGACTCTGACTTTATTTCTGCCAGGTGGGGTCACCTGGAGTGAAAGGCTGTTCTCAGCACATTAAGGGGTACCTGAGGAGCAGCACCAAACTTTTATGATGTTCCTTCTCTTCTCAATCCTGCTTTTTTTTGTCTACAACAAGGATATCTTTGAGGGAAGTTGGAGTTTTTGGGAGGCAGAGGGGAAATGCTAGAAGGTTTTGGGTTGGGTTTTTTGGGGGGGAGGGTTGAGTTGGGGTTTTGTGGTATTTGTTTTGTTTATTTTGTTTTGTTTTTTCAGAGGCTCAAGCTGGACCATAACTGAGCAGTGTATCAAATTGCAAATGGCACATGGGAATTGGCTGCAAACCTCGGGGCTTGCCAATGTAAAGGAACAAAGATGGGCACAGGGAATTTATCAATACTCCAGCCCCGTGCCCACACAAACTCCAGCTCCATCTAGGAAGGGACCACGTTCCCAATTCTTTCTCCTTCTCAGGAAAATAAATCCACAAACACCAGAGGTTTATGTCCAAAAAGGAGACAGAGGAGTTCTGTAGCTTTATTTGAATAAAAGAGAGTCCATGGGGCATTCCCCTGGGGTCTTTCAAATTTTTGGAGGATGCAGCCTCCTTTTTATCCCAATTTCCTGGCTCTCTTTACCTTATTTCCCTTCTCTCTTTCCCCATTTCTGAGGTATTTGAGAGGTTCAGACTTCCCGGAACACCTGATACCAGAGATTTCCCTCTGTTGCATAGCACTCCTTTATAATTTTTAATTCTTATGGAATTTAGGGTTTCCCCCCATTGTTTCTTTCATATTTCAATGTCCAATTTCATTTATCAGCAAACCTACAATTTGTAAAGCAAATATCTTTTTTCCATTTATCAGTGGAATCCTTCCCATGGTTTCTTTTATCTCCCAGTGCTAGTTTTGTCCACCAGCAGACCCACAGCTTCTTTGTAAAGACAAACCCATCATTCCTCTCATGCTCCATCGTTTTCAAAAACCAAACTCACAATGTGTAAATAACAATGAGTGAGGAAACTTTCAGTCCAGCAAATAATTTGAGCCACTGACTTTCAGCTGGCATTTCATCTGAGTTTTGGCAACTCATCCTCTGGCAGAGATTGCAGATTCAGCACACAGCCAGGCACAGGCACCCCTGGGACTGACTCTAAGCATCAGTTTAGCATTGTTTTGTTGTTGTTCGAGCTATTTTCCTACTTTACACTTTGCCTTTAACCTGTTTATTTCCCAAGCTGTGTTTGGAAGTAAATTAGCACGATATAAATCCCCTGCCACAAGCACAAAGGAATACCCAGACAGAAGCACCCAGCAAAGTGCTTCAAACGATGCAGCAGCAGTGAAACACTTCATCATTTCAGCTGCATTGTTCTTTTCAAAACAACACCTGCACACATCTCTTTTTATCACACATTTCTCAAGCACTGAGGATAAAATGATCAGAACATTTCCACAGGTGAGGTAAGGTGAGGCAGCCAGACTGAAATCCCAAAAGGGCACATTTCACTCCCTTCACTCAGCACCAGTAACATTTCCGACAGGAAAGTGTTCCCAGCCACTTCACACCCTGCTTTTAGAGCTGTCAGTAATCCCATTTGCACCTTTCCAAAGGGAAATGTTGTACAGCCAATCTGATACACAAGCCTGCTAAAGCGTGTGATGAAAATACTTAGCCCTCACTCTAAAAAAATCTTCAATTACAGTTCTCAAAAACTAATTAATTGCCCACCAATTACATATCAAGGTGGCTTAAGTTAGCTATATAATTTAAGTAATTAATGTGTGAGAAATCCAACAAGAGAATTACTTTTATCAATACTTTTACGTGCTCTCTGATTAAATTTCTTTTCTATAGTATTCCCCCACTATTTCATTGAAAGGCCCATCTATGCCAGCAAACTGTCTCTAATAGTTTTTTACTATTGGTCACTGGGGAATATATATATAAATATACATATATGCCAAATAGATATTATATTTTCCCCATCACTACTACTGTCTCAGCCCACAAATATTTGTAGCTCAGAGCTAGGGCTGTATTTTATACACGTACTAGTTCTCAATGTTTTTCCTTTAACTAGTTTGTCTACTTTCTGCTTGAGCATTTCACTTTTTAAACCTGCTTACCCACATTTTCTGATAAGGAGGTCTCCAGCTTATCTTCACAATATACCTTAATAATGTCCTCCTTACCTAAATCTCATTTCTAGATTGCTTTCCATCAGCTTCAGCCCCCCAGATGAAGTTGGAAGTAGGTGCCACATTCTCCAGTTGAACATAAACCATTTCCTCCTCACAAAGGAGGAGGATATTCTTTCTGCTGGAAAGGTTTTGATTTGTGGAATTGAATAGCTGCTTTGCCAGAGAGAAATAGCTAATTTTCAGAAATTACATGAGCCTTTAGAGATCCAACTTCAGGAATTTAACTTCACTTCATCCTGCCTTCCTGTCTCACAGGAGGACTAACCATTTCTAGGAGATTCTCTTTATCCTCTCCAATTTCCATTGGAGAGGTCTCACCCCCTCCTCAGTGTATCCCAGGGCTTCTCTCTCCTCACAGCCACAAAAATTCCCCAAACTTTGGCTGCTCTTGGAATTCAGCAATGGGTCAAAGAAAGTCAGTGGATTAAAGCTTTTGAGCTTGAGGGCAGGAACAAATTAGGAGCTTGGATAAATTCATTAGATGCAATGGCCACTAGGGTCTGCACCCATCTCCTGAAAATACAGAAATGCAGGTGGGAGTGGAGCTGTGAGAGGGGGTTACCCAGTTTGCCCCATGGAATGGGCACAGTGTGAATGAGCTCTATAAAAGCAGCATTTGCAAGCTCACAGTGCAGCCTGCTGGTGTTTTCCACTGGTGTCCAGAGTGGCTGAACTGGGGGGAGTCAGGGGGACTTGGGGTACAGGAGCAACCACCTGAGGGACCCCACTGGGTGATTTTGTCTCCAAGAAAATTAGATCTGTTGTAGTCGAGATGGTCACCATGCAAAGCACCACTCCCTTTTCAGAAGGCTTCAAAACCTTTTTATTCTAGCATGTGTGCTTTTTGCACATTCTTACAAATTCATAAGTTTACTCATTGCTCAGGAGACAAACAAAGGGCTCATTGGAATAGGAAGTTGCAGCTTTCTCTTGTTTATCCTTCTTTCTTTCTTGGCTTCTATGTCAACATCCTTGGTAGGGAATTCTTTCAGGGGAAAACATGGATCCTCTTGTCAAACTTCTCTCTGGCTCACAGAATTCTCTGTAAAACCTCTTCCACAAGATCCATCCTTCTCCAGCAACTAACGAGCAGCATATAAATTCAGAATTATGTCAGGATTATCATACTACAGAAACAAGTCTGAAAGACCAATAAAGAAAAGGTTTTTTTTCACTGGGGACACATTTTCTCTTAGCTCTGGAATAACCTTCTGAAAACGCGTGTGCTCTGAGTCCCACCCAGAAAGCTGATGTTGGTCACAGCCACTGCAAAAACCCATCCACCATCAACACTGTGAGCACCTGGAGTTTGATTTTGGGATGGATCACACTGTTTTGGAATGGAGTGTTCATCCTCTAGAGTATGGAGAGCCTCAAGAAGAGTGACAGGCTTGACCAGAACCACCAGCAAAACAATTCCTGGCATTGAGGAGGTCTGCTGGACCTGTCAGAGGGAACTGGGGGGAAGCAAATGAAGAGAACACATTCTTCTGATGACAGCACAGTGGTGGGTGAAAATATAGAAATTCTCTGTTTTCAAATAAAGGGTAAGTCACAGAATGGTAGAGGCACACAGGGAAAACAAAGACTGATGTCTCACTCAGGGGGCAGGAAGGGAATCGAGTCCACAAGGTACATATTGCAATAGGAAAACTGGAGGGCTGAGAAAGAGAAGGGGGCTGCTGGGGAGCCTCATTTGCTTTCACTTAAATGTTTCCCTGAAATAATTTCAATATCCTAGGCCTGCTGGAAATTTGGGTTCAGAAAGGCATTCCAGTGCCAGGCTGCCAAGTTCAGAAAGGAGCCAGCAGACTCTGCCAGGGTTGGGGTGAGGGGATAAAACAATGTGCTAAAGAAACCTTGGATCTAAACCAACATTACCTGCACAAGCAGCATCCAGGCAGGATGCTAATACTTAATAAAATGTGAGAAATCCCTCAGAAAATGACAGCTGGAAATGCAGCTGGGGCTTTGATAACCCATCTTCAGGTGAGGGGAAAAAGTACCAGGACATAACCCAAGCAATCCACCATTAACACAAAGGGGACACAAAAGAGAAGATATAACCCTTTAAAGGGCTTTAAATTTTACAGTTTCACAGGATTTAGCCCAAGGGTATTCAGCTGAAGGAGCTGTACCAGAGTTTGGCCTCAGCAAAGTCTTGTGTTACAGCAACACTCTCCCAGGGGAGCACACAAAGCACAAAGAATCCACAGGACTTGCATTCATCTTCAGAAACAGCAGCTGCAGAAAGAAACAGAAACCCCTCAAAAAGCAGTTCAGGCTACACAAGAGAATAAAAACCTTAGAGGTGACACTTGGCACATAAGTCTGAACACAAGGTCTGGCCGAGAAACAAGCAAAAAATGTTACTGTACATGAGAGATTATCTGGAAAAAGCAAAAGTATCCAAAGAAGAAACAAAGAGCAGTCAAATTCTGGCAGATTAAATGGGAAAAGACAATAATGCAGGGCCCCCAGAAGGAGCCACAATAACAAATGGAGTATTAAAAAAACCTAAAATATCATATTTCCTCAAATACATCAGAAAGAACACTCCTGCCACAAAGTCCTCAGCACCAAATGATGAGAGGACTTTTCATGGTTTAACCCCAGCTGGCAACTGAGAACCACAGAGCTGCTCATTCATCCTCCATCCCAGCAGGAGGGGGAAAGGAACAATGACAAAACTCTGAGGTAAAAAGAGTTTATTAATTGAAAAATAAAATAAAATAAAATAAAATAAAATAAAATAAAATAAAATAAATAAATAAATAAAATAATAATAAAATAAATAAATAAAATAAAATAAAATAAAATATGTATGGTAGTTAACAGGAAAATAATAGAGAGAAAAAAATAACTAAAAAAACAAAAGCAACTCAGTGTTACCGATGGTGTTTTCAGCAGAAATCCAAAATATGGCCCTTATTATAAAGAAAATTAATTCTATCCCAGCCATAACCAGCACAGCACCAAATATATAAAATTCAGGAAAGGACATGAAAATAAAGCAAATCTTTTTATTAGTATTTACTGCAGGACAAGGTGCAAAGTTTTCACTCTTACCTTTCTGAAACTTTTGAGGTGCCTTCGAAAGACATAATGAACAGGCTGGCAACGTGAATGGTAACAAACCTCTAGAACTGTTAGAGGTAACCATCATTAAATGTACAAAAATTACAGTTATTCACCGAGAAATCCTCAAAAACCTCAAGGACAAACAAGGTGTTTTGCTGCAATTACCAGAGTGTAGTTTCTTTCTGTTTACTAGGGGACTAAAAAAAGAGAAAAAACAACACCAAAGAAAAACAAATCTGAAAAATTTTGAAGTGACACTTAAGGAATAAACAAAATCACTGGAAGCTGTAGGAAGGAATAGGTCAAGTGGATCTTTGTTTAAATTATACACTTTGAAACAGTCCCTGTGGCATTTGCAAATTGAAGTTCTGCCCTACAAATCTTTTGGAGTTTCTTAAATGGGATCAACAAATCTGCAGAAAACAAAAGGTCTTTTTGGATTTCAAAAAGCCTCTTGAGAAAGTCACTCACCAAGTGCCTCTAATGAAACAGCAACCAGAACTGAGAGAAAAGGCTGCAGCAGGGTTAAATTATTGAATAAAAGGGGTGGTGTCCAGTGGAGTTCTACAAGGACATGTTGAAACTTCTGCTATTTGGCTTGTTCATAAAGAACAGAAAAGGAAGAAGTGGTGATATGATGAAATTTCCAATCAGTCATTTAAAGTAATAAGGATGGGTCAGTGACAGAATTCCAGAACTTTGTAAGACAAAGAACCCTCTGATAGAATGGCAGGTAAAGCCCAATTCAGATAAAATCAAAGTGATGTTCATGGAGGAAAACCAGGCTTGGCTTTACAAAAATAACCAGATTTCCTTGCAAGCATCAGCTGAGTACTTAGCAGGATTTAAGAAATGGGGTTTAATGAAGGAGTGGGGCTTGAGGGGAAAAAGAGAGTCTGTTTCATGGACAGCCTGGAAACTTTATGGTGCTCCAGTTCTCTCAGCTTGGGAAGGATATAACAGAGCTGTACATGGTTCAGAAAAGAATCATGATCATAGGTCTGAAGTGGTTTTCATCCAAGGAATTAACATTTGTAAAGGATAAGCCAGGACCCCTCAGTGAGACAAAAATGAAGTGAAATATGAAACAAAAATATTCAAGTTTGGCAGAATTACCTGACTTTTCATCTTGCTTTTCTGTAGCAAACCCCCAAGGAGCACTGCCAGGGTTTCTAGGCTGAGTGAGAGTTTTGTCTAACCTCTACAGTTCTTCTCACATAATGCACCAACTCCCAGATTAAACCCAGTGCTTCACATGGTCACCAGTCACTGACACCAGCAGATCACCAGTATCTCATGGTTTGATATTTGCTACTAAAACAAGGAAAAAATTGAGATCAGAATGTTGAAAAGGATATTGCAGGTTCAAAAGAAAGAGGAACCCACCCAATATTGCTCCTGTTCTGGGCACAGGGTTAGCAGGAGCAGCATTTGCAGGCTCAGCTGCCAGCAGGGCATTGTCAAAGCAGTGCTGCCTGGTGTAGTGACAAATTCTGTACTTGCTAGCCCTCAGCCAGCATTTACAACTGCTTTGTAAGACCTGCCCAGCATTTACAACTGCTTTGTAAGACCTGCCCAAGGTGTTGGAACACACTGCCAAAATAAAAAATGGATAAAGAAAGAAAAGTTCTTTCTAGAAGAGCAGCAGCTTGTAGCAATAACTCTGGTGTCCAAATTGCACTCAGAGCTGTATTACAGCTCATCTTGCTAATTCCAGACTGAGATTGTGGCCCTTTGCTTTAAACTGCAGAAATGAGTTTGGCTGCCATTAACAGAAATGTACAAGTCAGGATTTCCACATTCTCAGGTGTCTTTTCATTGATGAATGGAAGGGGAACAAGAAACATCGTGTGACTTTTACAATTAATCCTTTAAAAAGCCAGGCTGTGTGTTGTACCTGCAGAGCAATGCACCTTCCACCTTGAGCACTCTGAAAATCACTTTCAAGGATGGCAGGCACTGGCATTTCCTCCTCATGGTGGAAATAATGGGGTCTAGGATAAGGCAGGGACTAATAATAATAATATTAATAATAATAGTCCTTCATATGCCTTTGGGAACTTTCACAGAAAGTTCAGCCACAATCTGGCTCCCTATCAAGGATCAGTTCAGCCTCTGTGACATCATGGTAAGAACATGTGTCAGAAAACATAGGGTCCATACCTGTTTGCAATTCCCTCTTTGCTATCCATCTCCAAAGTCTGAGGGTTTTCATGAGATTTTGAGCTACCTCAGGTTTGCTCCAGGCTTTGCAGATCTCACACACAGGCAAAGCTCCTCCTCCAGGACACTGCTGCAGTTCTGCCCTGCTGGGACAGCATGACAGCAACAAAAACTATTTCCATTTCAACTAAAGTGCTGTGAAACTTCTCCTTCCTATCAAAACACTTCTCTCTTCCTCTTTAAAAGCCCTGCAGTGTATGTTAGCAAAGCAAAGCAGTACCAGGGAGCCTTTGAACAAGTTACAAACCCATTTACCCTTAAAACCTTCTTTGCTGATGACACTGCTGTTTTCATCAATACATCAGAGTGCTGGCTGGACTGAGGTTCCATTAATGACAAGTCATAAAAGTGTTGTCCAGTGAGTGGAAAGAACATAGCTAGAGGAAGCTGGAGTCAAATCCACAAAGTCAGCCTGACCTGTTGCAAAAAGGAGACTCTTTCACAGAATAAACACCAGGCATGCAGAACAGATTGTTCTTCAAGGTGAGCATCACATACACAAACAGTGGCTAATACAGATCTCCAAAACATTTGCAGAAGTCCTTCAGGACCTAAGAGAAAACAAGCTACACCACCTAGACTGTGACCTGAGCAAACTGTGCACACTGGTGAAGGAAGGAAGGACAATTTAGAGTTCCTTCCTCAACTAGTTGTGTGTCTGCAGGAGCAAGGCACAGCCCTCTGTGTGATCTGGGCTCAGCTCAAGAGAGCTCGAGAGATCCTGGGGGAAAAAATGTGCAGACAGATCAGATAATTAATACCTATTCCCTGGCAGCAGACAGGTCACAAGGAATTAATTTCAATTCTCCCCCTTCCGTGCCTAGGCACTAATAGCCTGTCTCACACCCTCCTTGGCAGCCTTTATTTAGTGGTGCCTCGGATAAGTAAGCCTCCATCTCCTCACCTTTAGCCAGGCTGAGTAGAATCCAACTCTGTAAATCATCTTGTGAGCAACTCATGGAATAAAGGGGTCACAAATCATTCTGCTGAGGTTCTTTTGTGAGCATCTCTGTGTCTTTGTCTGTGAATAATGAGGCACAGCAGAGCCACAGGTGGGATTGTTGGATGAAAATGCTTTAAATGAGGAGAGGTCACCGTGCCTAACTCCTCTCAGTGCTGCTGCCCAGACAGTGGATTGAGCAGGGAAGAAGACAGGCTTAAATATTTGTGATAGATGAGTAATGACATGATTGACTCTCACAAATAATGGACAAATATCATGTATATAGGTTAAGAAAAGTTTATAGATTTATAGGTGTGCTGTACCCCTTCGTTATCAAGGCACAGCTGGAGCTGGGACATCTGGGAGGGCTGGCTTGTCACTGTGGCGACACCTGACCTCCAGTCAGGATTTGAGGAAGAGATCCCCACCCCTGGACAGCCAAGAATGGGTTGATGGACAGAACTTTGGGAGGGGTTAAAGGGTTAAAAAAGGAAAACCTCCATTGGGAGAGGGCTGAGCACATGGTGGGAAAATCTTTTGCTCCCAGTGCCATAACCTTTTATCTTTATTCAGTCTTCTGTTTTACTTTTGATAAGATTTAATAAACCTTCCCAAACTATGAAAAGTGAGTAGCTATTTCTCACGATAGAAATCAGAATCATGGAATGGATTTGTGTTGGAAGAGGCTTTAATGATCATCTCACTCCACCCCCTGCCGTGGGCAGGGACACTTTCCACCACACCAGGCTGATCCAAGCCCCATCCAGGCTGGCCTTGGACTCCTCAAGGGATGGGGCAGGCACAGCTTCTCCTCCAGTGCCCCATTCTCCACAAAGTGGTGGCAACAGCTTCTTTATGCCTTGGGGAGACAAACATAAACTCATGGAGAATGCCCAGGACATGAGCCTTCCAGGGAAGCTCACAGTACCTCAGGGTAGTACTCTCAGAAACTACAAAGTTTTCTTGGGATTTAAACACTGGACCTTTACCCAAACCTCAATGAAACGTTAATAACAAGAAAGAAAACAAAACATAGTGATATTCCTGTTACCAAACCTGTGTCTAGGACTGGGGCTGATGAAAGGTCATCTGTGGAAATCCTGCTCCTCCTAAAGACTTCATTCATGATAACACATTAATGGACATGCATAAACACTGTCTAAAAAGAGTTTCAGCTGTTAATTAACAGCATTTATTTTGTGTTTGCATAAACAAACCACTATTCCCACTTTCTAATCAAAATAAAGAAATGCTAAAAATAAAAAATCCTCCAAGTAATGCATCATGTTTGGCTCAGGAACAGAACTGTCTCCAGATAACCCAGACATGAAGGCATTGCTTTAACATGGAAGTTACACAGTGAATGAGGCTGAAAAGGCTTTTAGACAAAGAAAAAATGGGAAAAGAGGAAAGTTAATCAGGATTAACTTTCCTCTTTAAAAGGAAAATTTGTCCATGACATTCTTCAGCTACAACTGTATTTAATATACACCTGGAGTGGGAGGTCTAAAAGTTTTTATGGTCTAACATGCCTGTCATTGAAGTCATTGAAACCAGCAAGGAAAATAGATGAAATCTTATTCTTAGTTCATCTCAAACAGAGGATTTATCCTTCAGTTTCTCCCTTTCAAAAATAGGAACTGTTATTGGTATGGCTAATGCTTTGCCCTTCTGCTTTTAAGGCTCATTTAATGGTTTAGGAGTAGTAAAAATACTAAAATTAGCATTTTACATCTGGTTGGTATTCATTGCTGTAGTAATGCCCTAGCTCAGATCTGCTCTGTGGTTAGAATGAAAATAGTGAGGGGCTCTGACCAGGAGCCATTATCCTTCAGCATTTATGTTTGTGTTTATTGATGCACACAAAGCCATCCATTGATGAACACAAAGGTGTTCCATTCAAATATGCTAATTCATCATTTCTAACTTAATAACTGCTTCCGTTGTCCTCATCTTCTTGGGGGAGTTCCAGATATTTAGTGTCAATTTCCTTTTAAGATGGCAAAATTGTGCTTATGTTTCAAGCTAATAAATAGTAATTTACAGTAGTTGTTTGTGAGACTCTGAAGAGCCCAACTGGGTTTTTGGGTTTGGTTTTTTTTTTGCTTTAATCTTTTAATTTGTTTGTTTGTTTTATTCTTTTTAAGAATCAGCTGTATTCAGTCACTGGCACCATCAGGCAGTCCCAGACATTTCTGGGGTATGGTTAAGGAGTAACACAGATCCCAATCTTTTATTACTTCCTTGTATTAACTTTATAGCCCATATTTGCATCAGGCTTGAGTCACTGGACTAAATTAGGTGAGGAACTAACCTTTGAAAAATTACCACCTCAAAGCATCATACAAAACCAGGAAGTAATGACATGGAAATAGGCTTTGTTTTTGGAGAAATAAATGTGACAAAAAAACCCTCACTCTATATGACCTACAGGAGAAATTCAGACTGGCAAAATTGCTTTTAGCTCCTTGTTTCCTAAACACAGCATTTTTTAAAAAAATAAAGACTAGGATTTATATTTTTTCTTCCTTAATAATTTAAGTGATGGCTTTCTCCCTGGAAGCTTCATCACTGAAATGGGAAAGAATAGGAGAAAAATCAAATGCAATGGGTCATCTTGGAGGTTATCATCAATAATTCATCAGGCTCTATGGTGGTATTCTGGCCTCTTTATGAATACCATTTGTTTCATCTTGTAATTATATTCAACCTAGCTGGGAAGTTCTCAATGTACCTCAGGACCTTTCTCTTTGGTGAATATTAGTATTACATGTATAATGTATATTATTTGCAGTATAATTATGAAGGAGAACCATTAACAGCCAGTGTGCTGGATGTTGGAATTTTATTATCCATTTCCCTTTTTGCCTATTTTATTTTAACATTACAAATGATATGAGAAGGAAGTTGGCAGCATCCACCCTGCTGGAAGTCATGGCTGGGTTCTAGAAACATGGATTTGGCCAAGCTGGAAGAGCAGGGCTCTTCTGCGCCTGATTGTGCTTAAATTATGGTCACCTAGACTTTTATAATTGATTTTTTTAATAATTGAAATTCAGCTGTAATTCTCCAAAACAGATTGAGAACACTGAAGATCTTTGTGCAAGAAGAAATGCCAGTCCCACTGATATTACTGAAACTGGCTGTAAAAAAAACTTACAGATTCTTAGTCTGAAAGCATAGATATCTCCCCAGAATAATAATAATTCAAACTTGCTTCCACCATGAGTGAAGAGCATCAACACACCAGTGCTGCAACACTGGAAATGTACAAAATCAAATAATGGCCAATTTTGCTCATTCCAGCTGCAGCTGATGCTCTGTGGCATTGACAGCATGGTGTAAGAGAGTGTACAGAGGTTCACAGGCTTCAAACTTCAGACAAACCTGTAATAATTCATTTCTGCATGCACTGCTTACCTTCAAACCCCGACTTGATTCCCAGTTTAAAACCAACAAGCAAGCAAAGAAAAAAAAAGGAAACAAAACAAAACACACTCACAAAAAAAAAAAAAAAAGAAAACGATAAAAAACCAAAGGAACAAAATCCTAAAAACATAAACCCAGCTCATGGCAAAATTGCTTCTAATGATCACTTTCCATGACATGATGACTCATGTCACAGATACCCCACTGTGTAAATTAGGGTAACAGTTGTATTTTGGAAACACAATTACAGCATCCTTAGAAGGGGCTTCTCTGCTAATAAAAGTTTTTTATTTGTATAATAGTTTCAATTTCTACTGCAAAAAGCTATCAGTAAGGCCACTCTCTTAAGGTCTAAATTAATTATGAGATCTCCACAAGATGTCTAAAAGAACTGTGCTCCTTTGACCTGCTACTTTCTTTGGGGTTTACTGTCAGATACTGACAACCAAGAAGTTTTTGTTGCAAGGTGTTCGCTCGGTGAAAATTTCAGATTAGCCAAACCTTTTTCATTGAAACCAGCCCCAAGGATTTCCTTTTGCAGGCAGAGCTAATCAGGGTAAAAAAAAGTTTGGGCTCAAAGAGGGCCCAATCAACAAAACACTGCAGGCAGTTTTAATGAAAGCCTGAGAGTCACTAATGAGGCACCAATCATACCAAGAAACAATGAGCAAAGCCATCTGCCCTTAGAACACAATCTTCCCCAAGTGAAAGATTTCTTTGCACTTTTCAAATGTATCAAAGAAATAAAAATGTCAAAGTCCACGGCAGAGAAGTTTTATAGCACACTTCTATGTGAGAAACACCAATATACCTCAATAGGGAGGTGTATGAAAAAAGTCCTGTAAGCAGAATTGAAAGCAAAACCTAAAAGCAAAAAAGTCAGTGATTTTTGATTCCTATGCATTGTTTTCTCTAATAGTGGGACTATGATTTAAAATAATTTAATTGCCTTGATTTCCACAGGAGGGAAATGCATGGTGTGTCAGATTTTCAAGACATGAATATCATAGCTTTTTTCCTTTTTTAATTACTGTCTGTAGGATAAAACTTATTTGGTCAAATACACTCCAGAAAACCTGCTTACATCCACAGTATCACGTATAAAATATGACACATGAGCACCACATCATTCCAACCAAATCCTTTTCTTTTACCCTTCTTTATTAATTTTCCTATAGATTTCTTTTGGGCTTGTTAAGTACCTGACTAACTGTCCTTGAGAGGATTTTACCCTGCACTAGGAGCAGCCATTCCCAATTGCACAGACTGAGCACTCTCCTCCAATGCCAGTATTTCTGCATCATTTTAGAACCTAATTAAAAAGTGTTTCTGACACAAAATTCCCAGGTCAGCAAGAGTAGATCAGAGAAAAACTCTCTTGACCAGTCTCTGCAAAATGAAAACAATTGATCTGATTCACTTATTTCAAATACCATTTGCCTTATGTCTTTTCTTCCTCCAGCATTACAAGTGAAATCAATACTGCTCTAGGTTTCCTGATTATTTCACAGAGATAAAAAGTTCCCTGGTTTTGTTAGAAAAGTTTTGTTTTGCAAACAGCCTTTCTTTACAGAATGTTCTTTTAAAAGAGCAAAGAGGCAGCTACAGAAATTAAACTCTTATCTTTATCAGATTAATTGCAAGCTGATTATCTACATTCTTCAGTTATTAAAAGAAATAAATAAACAAATAAAAATATTAAAAATCCCAAAACAATCAACAAAAGAATCCCAAGCAAAAAAAAAAAAAATTAGATGGTAGTTCTACTACCTAAGCACAAGATAATTTTTTTCCAATTTTGGGCCACTCCTAATCAGGAAAAATTCCCAGTGATCTGGAAGGTACCAAAATTTCACCACAGCAGAAAACAAACTGACTCAACAGCCTGGGGTGAAGTTTCTGCTCTCCAAAACTCAAGTGAGAACTCTGAACTCACTCAAAACCTCTGGGGGTGAGGTTTAGTGGTGAACATGGAGTTGTTGGATTAATGTTTGAAGTCAATGGTCTTGGAGGTCTTCTCTAACTTCAGTGATGCTGTGATTCTGTGAGGTCTAAACCAGGATACTGGGGCAGGAACAGTCTGGAGAGAAAAATTAGGCTCAGGTGGTTGTTTGAGGCACCTTCTCATTATTGCCCTTTCATTAAGGCCGTGTGTGCAACTCAGAAATAATGGGGTTCATAGATCTTCAGAGCCTTTGGCCTTTGCAAGGTGACTGGCAGGAAGAATTCCTTCTGCTACCATGTTTTTACTGCAGAGCCCTTCGAGTTTAGTCTTACAGTGATTTACTTCAGTCTTTGAGTTTAGTTTTACAGTGATTTCAAGAGCTATAACAAAAATTTCATGAAACAAAACCACTATTTTTTTCATCATCCATGATATGTCCTTGCTGTATTTTAGACCCATGAGGTAAGTGATAAGCTTCTTTATGTAAAAACTGATAACTTTAGGTCAGATCTCACTGAGGAAGCTCTTAACATTGTTCTGTCAGTGAATCAGGTGCATTCAATCCCTGAACAGTTTGTTTGGGGTTTTTTGTATTATTCTAACACTTCACTCAGTCACAGAATGAACTTGACTCATTCAAGTTCATTGATTAAGTGCTTGGATGAGGATTAACTTCTTCACATGCTCCATACAGCCCCAAAGATTTGAGGGAGTTGTTTGAACATCTCTGGTTCCTGCCAACACAGAAATACAGCCCTGCACACAGACATCTGTTTATGCTGGAGGTTTGTGCTGCAGAAAAGCAAACACACCTGGAGGCAGGGACACCTAAACCACTCCAAATGCTCTGCAAGTTCTCCAGTGTGATGTCTTTATTTCACCTCTTAAAATGTAATTCTCCCTGCCACCACAATATTGTTGCCCAACTCTTTCTAAGCCTTAGCTCTGAGGTTCTCAGCAGGATTTTGTGGTGTCTGTTTGTGTGGAGGTGGAGAGACTCAACACTTGGACTGTGTAAACTTGGACTAAAAGGAGAAAAAAGCCTGAGGGAGCCTGGGGTGTTTCTGGAGTCTTGATGGATCTTTGGAAAACCTGACTGCACCTTTCCTTCTGCACTCAGTGAAGGTAATTGTCTCACTGAAGGTGATTCTTTTACTTTTGGGTTCCTACACAGACAGATTCTGATTCTAGCAATTGTTACTCAGCTTCATTCCTAATGCACAGGATCATCCATTTCCTTCATTTTTCACATACTGCCAACATTCTAATGGCCATCAGCTTCTTTCCTCTATGCACAACTTAGAAAGATAAGCTGCAGATTAGCTTCACTTTCCTGAAAGATATTTTTGAAGCAACTTGGTAATTTTGTTTCAGTAACAAGGCGACCTCCGATGAAGGGGAGAAACGATGCATCTGACTCCAGTGATATCAGAGGGCTAATTAATTACTTTATTATACTATATTGTTTTATACTATATTACACTGTGTTAGATCACATCTAAACTGAATCTGCCAAGCTCTCCAATTAACAACTCCTTCAGGTAAACACTCTTTCACAATGCTTCCACTTGTGAACAACACAGGAGCAGTAAATGTGATAAGAATTGTTTTTTCATTCTCTGAGGTTCAGAGAATGTGAATCCCAGAAATATTCTTGGGAAGTTGTGCCTTGCTTTTCCCTGTGAAGAGAAATGCAGCTACAGAACCATTTCACTGGAATGCTGACATTAACCTGTGTTTCACTGTCTCAGGACAGCACACCAATTGGGAAAGGCTGTCTCAGGTATGGAAATAACACAGTGGTGTTATTGCCCTTCAAAGGAGTGAAGCAAGAACTATTTAAGCCCCAAACTGCAAGAATATGGCTGTGTTCTTTCACCAACAGAGCAAACTTGTTTGCTAAGCCCACACTTTTCTCACCAAATTTTGCATTTTCAGAGCTCTTGACTTTCTTGGTTCTGTCTCAACACATGCTCAATCCTTTGAACCAGCTCATTTTCTTATCAGAGCTATTGACTTCTCCAGTGCCAATAAAAATGCTGTTAATTGCTCCAGCACAGCTTTTGTGCCTCTCTGCATTGTATCATTTTAGACAGCATTTCAATTTGCTTATATTTATTTTGTACATCTAGACTTCTTCAACGTTTTCCTTCAGAAAACAGGAAGTGTTTTACAAGTCACTGAAATCACCCACAACAGTTTTGGAGTTGGTAAAGCCAACAAAAGGTCTTTAAGTGATTTGTCCAAGATGAGTCAGTAAGTGCAGCTACAGACAAACCCTGGAGATTTAACACTTGCTTTTTTCTCTAATCACAGTATGGAAACACTGCTGTCTCACCAGGCTGTCTTTACTGCTTCAAGTGGAATTTGTTCCACCCCTCCATGGCCTCTGAAGTCCCATTTCTGTGATAGCACATAGATTTTTCATTACCTCTTGACAAAATGCTTAGTACTAGTGTTTATTTTATCCCACTCCAGGCAAAATAACTGGAAAGGGATAATAGCCTCATCCTAACATCTATGGATATTTGGCATACTTTTCTTCTAGAACAATATGAAAAAAACAATATTTAGGCCAAGATTTTTATTTTTTTAAAGGCTTCTAAAACTTCCAGAAATTGAAATGTCACCTAAGAGAAAACTCTAAATTTTGGAGGTTCCTTTTCTCCAGAAAGGATGACTACTTCTTCAATTATCTTCCTTTCTGATGCCCAGTCTCACAAAAATGTCTTCAAAACTATTTCAAATAGTAAGATAAGTCCAACCCTATGTGCAGGGCAATGTTTTGGTGGTTTTTTAGCAGTACAGCTGGATAAGTTTCTATTTCCCTGCACATGCATCACACTGCACCCTTCACACATCACTTCTTCACTCACAATCACATGCTGCAGCTTGTTTAGATTCTTGCCTTGAAACAAGGATCTATCTGTGCAGTCAAGATGAGTGTTTCCAATATTAAAATATCAAAATTCTTTTGACTCAGAGAATTAGAAACCTCATTAAAACGAGGATTTCTGCACAGATTTCTAACCTGCATCAATCTGTGCTTTAATCTCAAACTTTGAGGTGGGCAGTTCCACCTTGTTTCTGCCAGATGAAGAACAAAGTCTGACCACCAGGAGCGTGGAAATGCAACCCTTGTTTTACGTACCAGCTTTATTGGTTCTGTGCTCTGCTGAGCTAATATGACATATTCTATTACAGCTGAAATATTATAATGAATGGTGTGAGGTTCACACCAGTTTGAAAGCATTCCTTACCAAGTTTGTGCTACCATCATTTGCAAGTCAATACAAAAAGGAACATAGCAGGAAAGCTGATCTGGTGTGCTTTGTATTGGTCTCTTTCTCATTAATGTCAGAAATTAATTGCAGCATACACAAATAACTCAGGACAGTTCTGCTTCTCTCCTATAGTTAGTGACTAAGAGAATATTCAACAGAAGCCTCCAAGGGACTCTGCCTTGCACAAAGCTCTCAACCACAGAAAAGACTAATTTCTAAGTAATGCACTAATATAAATAATATAAATATAATTGTAGATGTAAATCTAAATATATATATATATTTTTTTTTATATATATATGTGTGTATACACATACATATGCATGAATAACATATTTAGGTATGGCCCTAGGAGCTCTCCAGCTTCAGAACTGGGGCAGGTAGTTGGGAACAGGGTGACACTATGGACCAGCCCTGACACTTGGATGTCCTCCCTTCAGTGGGATTACTCCACACAGAGGGAAAGCTCTCAATTTTTATACTGTGTGCACTTCCTTACTACTGGAGAGGGGGAGAAAAATGTAGTAGATAATAATGATAATATGAAAGCAATACATATAATAGATAGGATAGATACATGCAAATATGATATAAAAAATTACAACCTTTGCCTCTTTAACACTTCGAATTTTCTGTCTTCACAATAATATCATTGGATATGAACAACTTCAATCCATTTATTCCCTTTCAAGTCCTCAGCAATTCCAGAAGTTTTCATTATATTCAGTTAATCAGAATGATTTCCAGTGCTTGTTTTCTTTATTGTTTTACAGACTTTCTGCCAGGACACCTCTGGCACTGGACATCTTGTCAGTGGCCATGGCTGCTGGATGGATCTCTAATGAGTGGAGTTCAGCATCCCACAGGGATCAGCATTATCCTCCTGCCAACCCCATGACACCAAGCAAGATCGATGCCCCTTCCCTGCCAGCCTCTGCTCCTGGATTGCTCTTGATTTGTTGGGTCTGAGCTTGGCAAGGGGGTGCAGATGGCTTTTCATCAGTCAGAGGGTGGGGATGGAGCTGCCCCGCTGTACAACACGCTGCTGCTCTATGAAGCCACGTGTGCCAAGCACCAGAGGAATTCCAGTTACCAAGGGCAGGAGAAAGGAAATCTGCCTGGGTCAAAAAAGCCCAGAAAATGTTGTTGTTCACAGTTAAACTGCAAGAACCCCAAGCAGGGGGAGGCTGTTGGTGGGGCAGTGTTTGGTCTTTGATTTTACAGCTCATGAAGAGCCAAGGCACAGAAGTGTGGATTACAGCCACAATGGGGTATAAGTGTGGGTTACAACAACAATGGGGATTATGTGTGGATTACAACCACAGTGGGGATTATGTGTGGGTTACAACCACAATGGGGTGTATGTATGGATTACAATCACAATGGAGATTATGTGTGCATTACAACCACAATGGGGTTTATGTGTGGATTATAACCATAATGGGGATTATGTGTGCATTACAACCACAATGGGGTTTATGTGTGGATTACAACCATAATGGGGATTAGGTGTACATTACAACCACAATGGGGATTATGTGTGGATTACAACAACAATGGGGATTATGTGTGGATTACAACCATAATTGGGATAATGTGTGGATTACAACCACAGTCGAGTTTATTGTGTGGATTACAATCACAATGGGGATTGTGTGTGGATTACAACCATAAAGGGGATTATGTGTGGGTTACAACCACAGTGGGATTTATTGTGTGGATTACAACCACAATGAGGTTTATGTGCAGATTACAACCACAATGGGGTGTATGTGTGGATTACAACCACAATGGGGATTATGTCACAGGTTTTATAAAGTGACCCCACTGACAATGTTTCCCAAACCCACAGTATGACAGCAACTTCAGAAGGAGGCATAAAAAGGTGACATGAGAATGAGCAGGTCTAATATATTTTTTTAAATTATAATCAATGTTAATTACAGTGTAATTCTGGTTAAATAATGGAACAACGTCAGTTCTGGGTGAATTGCTTTTATAATCTAATAGGTAAAATATCCCAGTTGCTTCTTTTCTCAGGAATCATTTGAAAACTGAACAAATTGTTCTAGAGTGCACCACAGAAATGTGGAATACTCTGGTAATTTCATACATATTTTGGAGCATTTAACACTTGCTTTCTGATGAGTTTTTGATTCTTACAGACCAGACTGGAGTTTTGTTGTGACTTTTGTTGTGTCTCTTACACTTCCTTTTCTAAAGTATGATAAACTAAATCCATATTAAAAAGCTGGAGCTGTAGATGATAATTACCAAAGAGAAGCATCCACACTTCAGAGCTAATCTTTATTCAGTACATGACTTTGTTGGAGTTACTAGAGAGTTCTCAATACCTTCCTAAGTTTCTTCAACCGTTGCAGCTTGACCCCACTAACTTTTTAAACCCTTCAGGATGCTTCCCATTGTAATTGATGTGTCCAGGCCTTGGTCTTCATTTGATGTGCAGCAAACAGCTGTCCAAGCACAAGAAAAACCATAAGGTGTGATTCACTTTGATTCATCCCCTCTTCCTCCCATCCTTAAGACATTGACTGCATCTAAAACTCAGCAGGGTATACAAGAAACAAAGTTAAACTTGACAAGCCAGCTTCATCTCAGATTTTTAATGGCACCTTTCTGCTCCCTGCCCACATTGTCATCTTTAACATAAACAATTTTTATGTAAATGAACTGTAAATTATCTTAAAAGAAGATTCTAGACTAGACTTTTGCACCAGCATGGAGTGTAAAATGAAGATTAATATTGCAGTCATTACAGATGTTCATGGGATAAGAAACTTTCTAAATAAATCAATCTTCTCCAAAGTTTTTTAGAGGATGATTAAAAAAGCAAACCTTGTAAAAGAATACTCAAATCGTCTGTGCACAGGACAAGAAACAGGGAAAACAATTAAAACAAAGAGCCCATCCATAAGGGAGAAAATATTTTATCCACTTCAGTTTGCCCTGGGTGCTGATTCAGCCATGGGGGCCAGGGCTTCTCACAGAGCTCAGACTGGGCTGGGATTCTCCCTTAGCATAGAAATCAGAGGATAAACACCTGCAACTGAGATTGATCTCTGAACTCCCTTGCTGATCAGTAGAGAGGAACAAGTCTTTCATGGAAGCCGTTTAGATCACCCATCTTAAACATCTGAATCCTGGAATTGCCTGTTTCTCTGTCCATTAGGAAAAAAAGGAAACTGGATGAGTAGGCAGCAGGAACTTGTCTAAAGCTGAGTGCATAACGTGCACCACTCAGATGCTGGACAGATCCATTTCCATCAGCACTTGAAAAACTTTTGAGACTACAAGGATAACTCAAATTCCACTCCAGTTTTCCTCTAGACAGGCTGGATTTGTTAGAAAAGTTTTATTCCCTCCTGTCCATTCAACAGAATAATTCCTACTGTCATTAAAGTCCCTTTGCAAAAAGGCTGATTCACCAAAATTGCATTTCTACATGAAAAATGGATCCATCTATAAACTGAAGAAGTGCAAAAACTACTGGAAACAGACTAGGCTAAAAGAGGAGAGATTTTGACTAGTACTGGGGAGAAATTCTTCCCTGTGGGGGTGGTGAGGCCCTGGCACAGGGTGCCCAGAGAAGCTGTGGCTGCCCTGGATCCCTGGAAGTGCCCAAGGCCAGGTTGAAAGAGATTCTGAGAAACCTGGCCAGGTGCAGGGTGTCCCTGTCCCTGGCAGGGGTGGAACTCAGTCATCTTGTTTGTGAATGAGTGGAGCTAGCAAAACTGCTGCAGCAGCCAGCTGGGAAGCAGAAACACTTAAATATTGTGTGCTGTGCCCTGCATGAAGAGCTGTGATGTGGGGAACTGTTGCAATAAGACACAAAATGAATGACACTCACACACTAGGGTGTCCAAGGCAAAAAAAGGTGTGTTTATTTCTGGGCCTTGATATTTATAGAATTCTAAAAGTGACCATGGATTGGAGGATGAAATTGCCACCTGTAAAACCACACTGGTCAAACTAACAGTCCATCAAATCTCTCTTCCTCCAGAATGGAATGCAAAACAATCATTATTTACATCAAAAGTCCATGAGAAACTCCATTACAAAAATGCAAACATCAGAAGGCTTAGAAGAGCTCTAGAAGAACAGAGAGACAGGGAACTTGTGATCACTGTGTATTATTATCACTGCTTTTTAATGAAGGGATGGAACCACAGTTTTGAGAATGATTTATTGCTCAATCAGTCTCAGAGGCTGTGAGATTTTAGAGTTGCTCCTCTGACTGCTATGGCAGTCAGCCATAGCTCAAAGCAGTCAAAAGTTCTTTGTTACAAGGCCATGTAGATCTTTCTAATCCAATAGACAGATGCCACAAAGTTCATTTTACTTTTCTAACCTATCACCCTTATTTACTTCTCCTGCACTGCAGACATTTTATCCAATGAGCTGCTATCTCACATGCACCCAGATGTTTCTATTCTAGCTTCTAACCTCTCAGCTCACTCTGTACAACCACACCCTACATTATAAACCCTTCACCATCCTATCCATACAGTTTCTCACTTACTTAGGGCATATTCTTTCTTACAACTATAGAAACATAACTTTATTATTTTTCTACTTAATGCCTGTATATTTTATTTTGCATCAATCCAAGCTTCTTTTAAGGCTGCAGATCAAACCCTTCAGTGTCTGAGGAAGTTTTTATTTTTCCATTTCCCACAGCTGTGCACAGCCTGCTGACCCTGCAAGGTTCCCAGGGACTGCACTGCTGAGAGCTGCAGGGTGTTTGGCTGTCGAGCAGCTCTGCAGCTTCACTTGCAGTCAATTCCAGCAGGAGCTGCTGCCAGTCCTCATCTCCAGGTGCAGCAGCTCCAGTGCCCACCGTGCTCACACTGAGATTTCTCACAGGGGGTTGCTCCTTGGTGCTTTGGGTGGCAGCCCTGGGCTACCCTGGGTGTTTCTGTCTGTGTGTCTGACCATTGCTAGACCCAGCAATCCTCTGGGGGACTTCTAAGATGCCTTCTGCAAGTGACAATGATGAATATAAAAAATATCAGGAAATCTAATGTAAGCACTTATATCAAATGAAAAGAAGTTTAATATGATGAGATAAACTAGGAGGCACAGAGGAGGAGCCAATGAACAAAGTTCCCAAAATGTCCACTCTTGGATTTGATCTCACAGGCACAGAGAAAGCTCTGCTTGATCTTTTTGTTGTGTTCCTTCAGGAGAAGCTTCAGGAGGTTTTATCCAGATTGCAAAGTAGAATAAAAATCATAGAATAGGATTATGGAATGGTTTGTGTAGGAAGAAATCTTAAAGACCATCTAATTCCACCTCCCTGCCAAGGTCACTCAGAGCTCCACCCAACCTGGCCTTGGACACTTCCAGGGATCCAGGGGCAGCCACAGCTTCTCTGGGCACCTGTGCCAGGGCTCACCACCCTCACAGCAAAGAGCTTCCTCCTAATGCCCAATTCCCTCATTAAAGAATCTGAGCTTGCTCATGTTTAATACTTCTGAAGTTTAGTGAAACTAAATCATTTTGGATGCCATGAAAACTCTCTTGCTATGGACTCTGTAAAAATAGACCATCAAAAATGTTTTCTGAGGGCTTAAATAAGGAAAATCTTTGGAGGAAGTGATAATATAACAAATTCACAATGTGAGAAGAACACAATAACTCTGTGCCACCTCTGAAATAACCTTGTTTCACTGCTGACAGAAGAGAAGATTTGGCAAAAACTGGTAACAGAGAGTAAGTTTCATTGGCAGTAATCTAGGCAAGATGCTGAGAAAATCAGATGCCTTCTGAACTACATTCTTGATAGTGTGGAAATTATTCCTCGGGGTAAAGTTTTTGCTATGTACTATGTAACATCTCTATCTGTCACAGAGGTAAAAATTACTATTAAATACAGCTCTGCTTGTCAGACACAGTTAGTTTTACACAGCAGCTGTGCTCACAATATTAATCTGGTGTCCAGAATACAGATCAGGGGCATTTCTGGGTCAGTACCTCTGAGGAGTGGAAGGCTGCTTTTTCTGAAAGCACTGCCAGTGACCAGCCAAAAGCAGTTTTCCCTAATGAGTGACATAAAAGATTTATTAATGGAACCTGAAAACCTTATTTTTTCCAACCCACACCTCTTTTTCAGGAGGAATAAAGGATTACACTCAGCACAAAGGGGCTCTGTGATTAGGGCAGTAGGTAAATATTCTACTTTGAAAAGTTTACCAGTGCCACACTTCTGACAGCAATTTCACTGAAGCCCAGGATCTTCCTCTCTGACCTGTCACAGTGCTCTTCTGGCCTGGTTGGAATTTGGGTGCAAAGTATCAGAACCACTACATTACTACAAATAAAAAATAAATAAATAAATAAAATTAAAATCTATATTAAGTATACTTAGCTACATGTCCTGCTCACAGCTACCAATTTATTCCCATGATTGCTCTGTAAATGCTAAGGGATTTCTAATCAGTCAACTTGATTTTAACAGGGGATTCCCTTGCTCTACCTCTTCATGTATTTCTGAACCTGAACTAACATTGCATAAGTCATGTTCTGGGAGAAATAAACTCCTTTCACCCAGCTGATTTTTGCAGCTCTTGCCAGAGCCTCCTACTCATAAGTGCTTAATGGTGGTGCAAGCTACAGGAATGCATTACCACTTGTGCTGGTTGCACAACTGTTAAAATAAAAATTGATTTTTTCCTTAATATGGTGGTTATTTTTTTTTAATATGGGGAAGAAGAAAGCACCCAATTTTAAATATTATTTAAATAAAAGATTTAGCTCTTTCTTGCTGCCCCTTCCATTCCTGGGGTATATCACTTCTCCACTTCATTTTGGCTGTTCCATTAGCATAAATTGTTCCTCAAGGCTTCATTCTGTTTTCAGAGCTTTTTTCTTTTGCCAGGTGATCTGGTTTAATTCAGCTTTCCACAGGAACTGTGCAGTTTCCCCTTCAGAGGGAAAATCCAGCATGCACAGGCAATAGTTGGTTCCTTCCACAAGTAGAGTCACAGGTTTTAAGGACAGAAAAAGCCATTTTGCTAAAAAATCTGTTTTATTGTAGAGTGCATATCTTCTGTACTTGTCTTGGTCTTTACCTGTGCTGCTCTCTGTACTTACAGGCTTCTACTTCAGGCTTTTTAATTCCAATCCTCTACTTTGCCTGGTTTCCCCACTTATTTTGTGGGAGGCTCTTAAATTTATTTGGCCAACAAAACCAAATAGTCTGACAGCTTTGCAATGATACCACCAGCACATACCAGTTTCAAAAGTGAATATTCTAGGAATTTTGAACTCTGTGGTAATTTCTTTGACATGAATTTCCAACCATCCTGCTCTCAAAAAGCTTCTTTGGCCAGCCAGTCAATTCTCCCCACCTTTCCCTCAGTACATCTACTGACCAGGGCAAGTGCCTCTAATTTCCAAATGTTTATTTCTACATCCCAGCATTTTTATGCATTTATTAATCTGTTTAAGTATAGAATAGCAAAATGTCTTTGAAAACCCTCAGGATTTCCTCTCACTCTTGCTCTTTTCTATTGACAACAATCAAATTTTTTAAATAATTAATCCATAAGTGTGTGTTGTATTATTTTTTTCGCTGTGTTATGCGTGGTTTGTAGTTTTTGTTGTTTTGTTGTTTATTTACAAAGGAGATGTGGGAATTTTGATTCAACTGTGAATGGAATAAAACATCACACAATAAATTAAAAATCTTGTAGTCAAAAAAGAATAAAAGTGGAGGAAAACAGATTATGTGATAGATAACAGATAACCAAAGAGTGGAGGAAAAGAGGAACAAGAATTTGAAATATTAAGAATAAATCTGGAAAAAAGGTATCATATTAGAAGCACAAATTATAGAGGAAATTGAGAATGTATATAAGAAATAAAGAATGACTCACAATAAAATCTCAAAATACAGAACCTATTAAAAAAACAACAAAGAAAAATATTACTTTGCTTGCCCCCTATTTCACATTCAGAGCATTCCCATCTTGAACCACAGGGGCCAAAAATATTCCAGGGTTCATGAAGTGATTATTGAAAATAATGAAATTTGGAGAAGTATTAGAGTGGTTCTACTGTAACCTCTGGCCAAAAAGATCCCAAAACAGCAATTGCAAAATCATTGATAAGGTATCAAGAACAAAGCACATTCCCTGTTTCTACCATTAATTCCATAAACATGTAACTAGATCTGAAAATTGTTTCCAACACCTTTGGTCAGAAATGCAGAATGTCAGAAAACTTCATGGATTACTCAACACAGACATTCCAATGCATTTCCTGACCCAACCACTCCAGACACTGGGGTTTAGAGTGCCAGAATTATATAAATGGACATGTTAATTTAATGAACACAGCCTGAGAATAAAGTGAGACCAAAATCTGTCAGAGGCATATTTTTTTTATTCAGTTATGCCTGATGCAAATTTTATTTCAATGTAGCTTTTTTGGAGAAGCATCCCCCAGCCCTTCACAGAATTAATTAAATCAGAATTCAGTATCAAACTAACATCTAATCCACTGGACATTTCTTCCTTTTTAGACAGAGCTTTTGGGAAAGCAGAATAAACAGCCTCCTGGAGAGACCAGACCTCTCTCCAGCATGAAAGTGATGTACAGCTGCAAACCAATTAGGCTGAAAAGTTCCCATATGTTTAGCCAAAAAGAACTCACTCCAGCAGCTAAACAAATCCATTGACTTAAAAACTCCCAGGATCTTAACTTGAAAGCACCCACACCTAGGGATCTCTTACTGCACATTAAATCAGAGATCTTTAAGCACTGCACATCCCTTCCAAATGTCAGGCATTTTTCTGCAAGCTGTAAATACTTCAGCTGAAGTTCAGCTGCCCAAATGCACCACAGCTGCCTCCAGTCAGCCACAATGCTCAAATCTCACAGTTATTCTGCACAGATGCCACCAAAGCAGGTGAAAGCAATCCAATAAATTTATTCCAGGTATTCCAACTTAATTCCTCAGTGACATGGCCGTGGACAAGGGGCACAATGTTTGTCATAAATAATCCTAAGGCTGACCAAAACTGCAGCTTAGTTCCAGGGAATTCTTATGTTTTCATTATAAAGTTGCCTTAACTCCAGCAATCAGCCCAGAGTTTGTTTTCAAGGAAATTGGCCAACAAGACAATAATTTTACAAGGACTTCATCAAGTTCCCCACTCCTCCTACAAACTTCTCAGAAATTCTGCCTAAAAAGTCCTTAATATTTTACAAAACACTTCCACAGGGTGGAAGTAGCCAAAAGTTCCTTCTAACCCCAGTTATCCTGGTGCAGCAGTCAGAATGTTTGAGACAAAACATCCTTCTGCCTGGTCCTCCACACTCACTTTCCTTGCCTTTCAGCAGCACAGAGGCACAACCAAAGGGGTTCCATTTACAAACTCACTTTTCTTGGTCTGACCAAGAAGGTTGGGATTCACTTCTTGAGGTCTCTCAGAGAAATGTTTCTTTTAAAAAAAGAAAATCCTCACTCCAGCTGTCTTTAGAAAGTGCTGGTGAGGAAGTGTTTGCTTTTATGGAGTGAAATCCACAATCAGGCAGAGTGGGATTCTAGGAAAGCATTGCTGATGTTGAGCCACAGCTCCTTGGGCCAAGGGAGAGTGAAGTTAAGACATGTTGGTGATTTATGTGTGAAAATAGGAGAGCTTCTTGTCCTTTAATCAACCAAAGCATCTGGGAGAAATAAAAAGTGATCTTGTTGAAAACTCAACTTCCAAATGGAAATATATACAAAGACATGACTTTGAGCAATTTAAATGGTTTAGCTTGCAAATAACCTTTCAAAATCAAATTTTTTGTCTGAATTAAGCTCATTTTTTATTTAATTCCTTGTGTGCTAAACCAGTTCTGGTGTAAAACTGGAAGACAAAAAAGTGCAGGGTGTGTGGGGTTTGCTTCTTTCCCTTCAGTCCTTAGTTACTGCACTTTTTTTCCTGCAGGGTGGGCAGGGAAGAATCAGAAAAGCCTGTGCCTTCTAAATAGTGTAAAAGGGAAAACTAAGAAAATGTGAAAGACTTGGGAGGATGGATGTCAGCAAGGAAGAAATTAATATAGTGAAAATTCATGATATTATAGGTTCAGGGGCCATAAAGAGACAAGTCCCTGGTTCCTCAGAGCATAACAGCTGGGAAAATAGAGGCATTTTATTGCTTCTTTTGGCTGAAGGTGCCATTCCAGGGACTCTGATTTAATTTGTAAGGCATTCCCACCCCTGCTGGATTCATTCCAGGACACTCAGGTGGCATGGGTGACACACAGCTCCAAGGCTTCCAGTGACTCTCAATTTCTCCTTTGGAGCACACTCAGCACAGCACAGGGGCCCTGGAAGCCTCTGGCAGAGTCATTCCCAAAGCTTTATTCTCATTTACTGTGCACCCAGCTTCAGGCATGGGGGAGGGAGGAACCAGCCCACCAACACACCCAGGCAGAAAACAGCAAGGAGTCTCCTTCCTCTCTCATTATTGCTCACACAGGAACACATTCCTCTCCTTCTTCCTTGCCCTTGGAGTGATGGGGAATGTGCTGAAGCAGTCCTACAGTCGCTTAATTACTTACCACAAATCTTTGAAATGAGTTTATTCTCATTAATGTGGCATCTGGGAAAGGGGCATTAAACCATCAATGACCTTTTTGCTAATAAAAGGCCTGAAAGCTTGTTATTTGGAGGGTACTTCTCATCCAGAGCTTCACCTCCACATCAGGCTGATCAGACCAGTCTTTCTTGCTGAGTTTGAAACTGCTGGAAATGAGGTTTTATTTAGAAGGTGGTCAGGCACACAGGCAGTGCTGCTGCTTTATGATGCTTTATTCTATAGGTGACCCCTCTCTATAAAATTTGGGTGTATCTCTGCTGCTGTTCAGGGAGTGGTAGGATTGGTGACATTGCAGAGGAACTGGGCAGAAAATTCAGCTCAGTGTAGCTGCTGAGGTGTGCAGGTGGGCTTGTGGGTGGTGCTGAACCCTTGGGATGTCAGTCCCAGCTAACTCAGGTGGGCCTGAATCCACCACTGCATCCTAAACCTCAGCTGTGCTGGCCTGGCTTGGGCCACAGCCTATTTAAACAATCACAAAACATCAGGTTCTAAAGTTTGTCCATTTTTAGCTGGTGAAGGTAACAAGCATACTCGGGTCACTCCCTATTTAGTAGGAAATTTAAAGGCATTTACTGCAAGAATCTCTCCTGTGACAAAATAAATGTATTTGATTTTAGTTTTCTAATGATTTCTAATAAATAAGAAGGAGACCAGAGCAGCCTGCAGCAAACTGTGGAGGGCAGTGCTTAAAACAGAAGGAAAAGAGTTCCAGGACTGCCAGCCCACTGTCATATCCAAGTTTTTCTGTGATTCCTGTAAAGGCTCTTTTCAGACTATTCAGCAAATTAAGTAAGGAAGCCAGTCTGGTTTTTAACCATTTCCACACTGTCAGGACAAGGGTTCACAGACAGGTGGGATCTGTGTTGAGAAATTCAGCTTCTTCTTCCCTTACAGTCCCACAAAGCGGCAAATTTACACAAATTCCATGCAAATTCAGTAACAATGTCAAGAAATAATCTGGGTTTTTCTCTGTGTGGATATAAAAATGGAAAGGTAAATAGTGCTGGAATCTCCTTTCTAACCATTCATCACCAGGTTAAACTTGTCTTTGTCCACTGAAAGAAATTACCTTTAAAACTGAGCAAGGATGCTAATGGCAATGGCACAGGATTCTTGCCCTGGTGTTTTTCTCCTAAGATGGACCAGGCACAGGTGAGCTCTCACCAGCTCAGCCTTCAGCTGCAAGCACAATTCTGAAATATTCCAGGCTATTGAGGCACAATATCCATCATTTGTGTTAGCCCTAGGCCCAATTTCATGCTTCATGGCAGTGGTGGTGCCGGGCTGAAGGGTGTGTTGGTGACTTGAAATAGAGATGCCAGAAATGGGATGAATCTGAGCAAAAGCAGACATTCCTGCTGTAGGTAACTGCTCTGTGTCTCTTGTCCTGCACCCCCTTAACAGGTACCAGAGAGGAGGAGGAGGCACTGACAGTGCTGTTCACCTTGTGCTGAAACAGGTGAAACAGGCACCTGGACCTGGGCAGACAAATCACACTGAAATGTTTCTTTTTCACACTGGAGGCAAAGGGAGCTCAGCTGGACAAGTGAGAATGCCCAGACTGGGGATAAAGGCCTCAACCCTGGTGCTTCTTGCAGAACAGCATTTTTCCCACCCTGTTGTCCATTCCTTCAAACATCCTGCCTTCCTTCCTTTGCAACAAGGGCTGTGGAAAAGGCAATAAAAAGGGTTAGGGACAGTGTGACCAAGGGTGACCATCCCAGATTTCCTCAAAGATGGTGCTGGATAAATCAAGTTTATGATGAGTACAAAGTATCTCATTGCCACAGCACTTCTTCCTGTTGTGTAGAAGAAAAGTTTGGTGCAGGTAAAATCATTAATTGTAAGGCAAAGCTGCCTCCAGGCAATGCATTCTTGTCTGTTTGCACAGTGATTTCATCTTTCCCATTACCTGTGACTGACAAGCTCCAGTGAAGAAATGAGCAGATGTCTTAAAATGACTGGAAAATTCCTTTCCAGAATTCCATTTCTGATGACAGCAAAGTTCAGAGGGGAAAGGAAATAAAAATTAGAATTGAAGTGTGTGTTGCTGTTGTGACAGCCATTAAAGGTACATTTATCAAAGACATTGACTGCCATCAAAAATCAGACTTCCAGTCTAAATTTGTAGTTCCTTCTGCAAAAGGAGGCTTTGTCTAGGAATCCCAGTAGGCTCAGGCTGACTGAGGGAAGGAGGATGTACACCAGACACATTTAGCTGGCTAAACTGATGGAAAATGTTGTGAAACAGGAGTTTAAAAAAAAAAAAAACCTCACAGGTTTTTTTTTTTAATTTCCTGGCAAAATCTGCTACTTTAATGGCTTTGGACAATCCTGATATTCTTGGAAATAAAGCATCAACATGCAGAAGGAGGAAAGGACTTTTAATGAATACCAAAATATTCAAATGTGTGTTTGCTATTCCTGGTGCAAGTAATAGCAGGCATTTCAGTGCAAGGAAAATGCCAGCCAAACAGGAAGCAGTCTTAATGAAGTGTTGACAGTGTCCTAACTAACCCCCAAACATTCATCCTTTGCCATGAATACACAAAACTCCAGAGACATTTTGAGGGAACTGGCTCAGATTTGCAGCTCAGCCAGAAGGAGGCACAGGCCCATTGAAATGCAAGTCTGAGTCACTGATGGGAGAAGTGGTGACCTAAGGGAGAGCTTTGCTGCATTGCAATTCCCACCCTGAGGGTTCCCCAAGGGTTGGTTTTTTCCTGTGTGAGGTCTGCATCTCAATCTAAACCCACCCAATCAGTGAACACACTGAACAAAGGGCTTACATTAACACATGGCATCAGTCATGGCTTTATTTTGACAATATTTAATTAGGTACCAAGCTGGAAGTAAACATCAAACCCAGGGAGTGAGCACAGAGATTAATGTGAGCAATAACTGGAGATGGGACTTATTTATAAACAACAACAGACTATAACAAATCCACAACTGGCACTTTGTTGCACACCTGTTATTTTGCTGCAGGTCATAATATTTGAGGATTTCCTGGGCCTAAGCTAAAAGAGAATTACTCTTAGTTGTTCATAGCCTAAAGGCAGATCTAAGCCATTCTAGTAATTCCTCAGGGAACAAGGAGATGTCCCAAGTTATTTCCTTTGCTGACCCTCTGTGTCTGCAGAGGGTTTAAAACAGATATTTGCTGTGAGCCTGGTGCTTGCCAGGCCAGGATGGCTCGTGCTCATTCCATCTGAAGGTGTTTGCTGCTCGTGGTGTTTCCTCACCACTGCTTCACTTTGGAGCATGAAATGCTCTTAACACCAGCATTCAACCCTGGACAAAAGCAAAGAGCTGGCCATTATGGGTTCATCTGTCACAGGGAAAAGATTTAATAAACCATGGTGCTGAGACTTGGAGCCAGAAATGGGATGTGTGTGCTTGGAGGGACAGGACCAAACCAAAGCATTCTGTCCTCCACTGCTCTGCTGAGGGGATCACTGCTCTGCTTGCCCAGGGAACTGCAGCTGGTTCACACATATCCCACAAATAAACTGGAATTCAATCCATCCATCGAGGGTAAATCCATTTATCTGTCTCAGCTGTGCCCAAGGCATTGGTGTTGGAGGGGGGCTGGCAGTCTGGGACAGCTGGAAAGGTGGTGGGACAATTTCCAGGCTGCAATTAATGCAGATCAGCACTGACCTCTGGGTGCACTGCTGGCAGGAAGTTTGATTCTTTTTTAGGGTTTTCCCCCACTCATCCTCCTTATTCCTGTCAGATGAATAGAAAAAAGGAGAGGGATAAAACTTAAGATGAACCACTGGAAAGTTGCCAGATCAGGGGCCTCTGCTGAGTGAAAATACAGGTAAACAAAGGCTGTGAGTCACCCAGAGAGGAGCACCCACAGCACATCTCACTGGCTAAAGCCCTACTGAGAGACCACTTCCTTCTCTGCTTTGCCACCATTAGACATTTGATTTCTCAAAACACAGAGGCCACATTGCCTGTGGGTGACACATTATTCCTCTACACCTACAAGCAGAATTTTTTTTGATCCTAAAACCTACCACATCCTCAGACATCCATGGAGTAACTGCCTACAGAGCACAGAATCTCAGTGGGAGCTCAGTGGCTTCAAAGTGCAGAGGATTTTTGTCTCTTTGTTTAGAGCTGGATGTCAGGTTCATTGATTTCAATAATTAAGGCATGTCTCACATCTGTCCCAGACCCATATACCTGTGTTCTTTCTAATCAGCTTTAGGGTTTATTTTTGACTGGACACTTTAATGTGTATGCACTGATTAAACTGAATTTTCTTATTTGATTTGATTGCCTTACACAAGGCAAATCTCTCATAACTTACAAAGCAATCTCTCCAACATCAGAATTTCAATAATTTTTTCTGTGCCTGTCCATCTGTCTGTCTGTTGTACTTTTTTGATTGTGTTGAGTAGGGACTGCAGAATTGCCCCATTCTCTAACACATCTTCCTAAGCATGGATTGATTCTGGCAGGCTGGAAGTAACCACCCCAAAATTGAGAAGAAATGAAAGTTTGTTTCACTGCATATCCATTTGGATACAGAAATATGGGTAGACCAGCAGCACATACAATGAGAATGCATTTGTATTATTTTATAGCATTAAATAGCTTTAAAGAGTTGCTGTACCCCCTCTGGTTACCTGCAGTTCCAGGGTGAATTAGTGGCCCTGTATGCAGTTTATGCATTTGTTTTGTATTACACATCAATGAAAGCACATCAAATTCTCATTTATGGATGGAAACTCTGAGGCAAAACAGTGCAGCAGCTGCCTTGGTGTGAGTTATGGGGCAGTCACTTGTTCAAGTCAGAGAAAACACTGCTGCACTTCCAGCTAAGCAAGTACAAAATGTGACCCCACACTGCACCAAACTGCTGCCTTTAAACGTGGCTAGAAAATTGATGAAATTATCCATTCTGTGGGGCAATCTGAAAGGACAGCAGCCCATTTCAGCTGGTGTGGCTCCTCAGCCCTGCCACAGAGGGGGAGCTGTTCATGGGAGCCAGAACTCCAAAGCACAATCACAATATTGAGTGGCCAGGACAGATGTGGAGCTGTCAGAGATGTGTAAAAACAAACCCACCAACCTCCTGCACTACAACACCCTTGACAGCAGGGGAGAGAGGAGGGTATTGCCTCTTCTCTCCTTTGTACTCCTCAAATCACAGAGCTGACATTCTCCTGACAGAAGAAGGGATTTTAGCCCTGAGTTTATCCCATTGGAATTCTGTTCACACAGCACTCACAGCCTGCTTGGGTTGTGGCAAACATTTAGGGAAGGGCACCCACAGAGAGCAGCTGCCTTCTGCAGCACAGTGTGGACACTCAGAAAATTTAAATGTTTTGTCTCTTTGCCCTTCTCTGACCTTGGAATTGTGGAACAGAGGCACCTGGGGAGCTCTCACTGGGAGCTAGAACAGCTGCAGGTGTGCCTTCCCTGGACACTGACGTGGTGACCCCCCAGAATATTTGTCACACAGGATGTCTGCAGGGCGAGATGGAGAAAGAATGGAGCTCCTGCAGATATCTCTGTGTGCTCTCCTCTCTGCTCCACTCCTCAGAGCCCCTTTGAGCCAAAGCCTGGCAGGGAGCAAAAAAGAAAAACAACACAAAAAGAATAAAGAGAACAAACAAACAAAAAAATCATAGAGCTGGAGAGCCTCTCCTATGAAAACAAGCTCAGAGATGTGGGGTTTTTCAGCCTGGAGAGGAGATGTGTGAAACATGTGGCATTGGAAAATGAAATATAATTAAAATTAAAATTAAAATAATAGAACTAAAATTAAAGGGGGAGAGGGAGAATAGATTTAGTTTGGATGTTAGGAAGAAATTCTTCCCTGTGAGGGAGATGAGACCCTGGCTGCCCCTGGATCCCTGGAAGTGTCAAGGCCAGGCTGGATGGGGCTTGGAGCACCCTGGGACAGTGGAAGGTGTCCCTGTCTATGACAGGGGCTGGAACTGGAGGATCTTTAAGATCCCTTTCCAACACAAACCATTCTCTGACTCTCATTTAAATGAATTTATTTTTTTAATTAATTGGAATAGCAATAGTGAAAAAAAGAAAATGTTGCCCTTCTAGGCTTCAAAACACTTTGGAAGTGTTACCTCATCAACATTAAGCCAGGTAAGTGCACAGCATTCTTAGGCTTGCTTAATGCATTTGGAAGGGGTGTATTTTTCCTCCTGTGTCTAGCAATTAGCATGATTTTACAAATGCACTTTAATTACACATAAAAATAGAATAAATATTTTTGCAGCATTTTGAATTAAACAAGCACTTCATTAAGCCTTATTAAGACCTGCCATATGCTTTGCATACCATAGGTTATTCTAAGTGCACTTCTGGAAGTTTTCAGCTGGGGAGGAATTCACATTATTTGACATGGGCAGCCTGCAATGTTACTGACTCCAAATTGCAGATGCAATGAATAATTATGATTAAAAGCACATTAACACTGTAATAACTGGGTGCTTGTTTTGATGGCTCCTAATGAGCCACTGTAGCTGAAAGGGCATCAAGCAGCACTTGTGAAGCACTGCAAGGTCAGTGGTAGTTAAAAAGTGCATTATTCAAGGTACTGCCAATTTTTGAGGCTAGGATGTGCTTCCTTGCCACTACCCAGCTCACTCTGTGCCAGCTGTCACAGTGAAATCTTCTGGATTTGTTTGCTTCCACCCTAAAACTTTCTGAGTTATAGGGCCCAGAAGATCACTAGCTCAAAAAGATGATTTTCCTTCCCTTTATTTTCACCCAGTTCCTCTGAGTTTTAACCTAGTACTTCATGCTTGACTTTGTGCTTGACTAAAGCACAGATTGGTTTTGACAGAGCAGATAGAAGGAAATCCAGAAGATTTTTCCTAAAGGGAACTGGGCATGCTGCTCTTCCTGAGAGGGAATGAATTAAGTCCAAGTTTTGGCATTATTTTAATCAATTAGTATTAGCTTTCCTTTCATCTATCATCTTTTCTTTCTCTAAATATTGTTTTAGCTTATTTTTATGTCTTTTTGCTCTCTATCCATTGAAGGAAAACAAAATAAATAAGCATTTGTTTTCATTTGAACTGAAAAATTTTAAAGACTTGTGTACACACATTTTTGCCAACATTATGAGTTTCTTGAATCATTACAGAGCATAACTTCTTTCTTATCAACATTTTATAACATTTACTGTGTCCAGACTTTAGCAGAGATAGTGTTACAGCTCTGCCTCCTTTTCCATGGAGACAAAGGCAGCATATAAAATAAACTTAGATTTTCAAGTCCAGTAATGAAACTGGAAAATAAAATGAAACTGGAAAGCAAAATTCCCTCTACCCCTTCTGAGTGTTAAACCCTTTCAGGGATGATTCAGCTCACCACTCTGTTTGTATGAGTACGTCTCCAAACTGCATTTAAAAATGCAGTGGAATTCAAAATCAATTGGTTTCAAAATGCAGTGGGTTCAAATCCTTTAATTTGGCTGCTGGGAACAATTTTTTCCCCAAAAGGGTTGCCAAGTCCTGGCAGGGGTGGGGTCACCACCCCAGAGGGATTTAAAGGCTGTATGGATGTGGCCCTTGGGGACATGGGTCAGTGGTGGCCTTGGCAGTGCTGGGAGCAGCTGGATGAGCTCAGGGCCCTTTTCCAGCTGAACTGGCCCTGTGAGTTCTCTGTCAAACAGGGTTATTCATCCCTGTGATTAGAGCTCCACAACCAGAGCAGTCTGCCAGCAGAAGTGTGAAGCCAAGCCAAGCCAACCTTCAGTTCTGGCCCCTCTGGATTGGGTTTGGCACAGCTTGAATCCTTCACTTCTCCTAACTGGCCCTGAGAGCCCACCTTGGGCTGTAAATGGCCTCAAGCTCACTCAGACACTGCAGCTGCTCCACTCTCTGCTCTCTGCCCCTCGTGTTTTCTTCCCCCAGCTTTTCTCTGTGACCTGGTAAATCTCAGCTGGTCATTACTGAGTAACAGCTGAAATGAGGGATGCAGGACTCCAGGCAGCAGCTCTCCAAAATGCAGTTTATTCCATCCAAGGTGTCACAGCAGTCCAGGCTTGTGGGTGACAGAGCTGTGCCCACACTGTCAGCTCCAGCTGCAGGCAGGCCTGCAGACCCTGAGTTTAGGTTATAAATTCATTTTATACTTTTCTTTGCTGAGCATCTTCATACATAGAACCAAACTATGCCTTAACTGTTACCTATAGCCCATCATAACTGCTGTAATTACCACATTCCTGTTACCATTCCCCAATCACTCACAGTCAGCACATTGCAGTTTGAGCTAGAAGTTGTTTTTCAGTTTTCTTGCAGTGGAAAGTTCTGAGCCCTTTTTTCTACTTGCCACATTTGCTGCCTTGTTTGCCTGTGCTCTCTTTCTGCTTGGTAAAAACATCTTCTTGTTTAGGGTGGGTTCATCCTTTGCTCTAAGCCATAAAACCCCTTCTAACTCACACACCCTTTGCCTCCTTGGTTATCCAGTCAGACTGGCTCAGCAATTCTTTTCTTCTATATCAAAACTTGCTTCCATCTCTATTCCTTCTTCAGACTCTACATTCAAAAATCTTTCTGCTAAGCACACATATCTGTGAGACTTTCCTGTCAAACTTTCATCCTTCCCAACCACTGAGTGCAGTTTTGAGTGAGCCCTGCTGATTCTAAACCTACCCAGGGCCCTGATGGAGAGGAGCAGCTTGGTTTGGACTTTTTCACTCACTGAAGGGAACCACATCAGCCAATGCTACATCTGTTGAAGACATCCATCTCACAAAGGAAAATGAGTGGAAAAGAATTAATTCAACAGATGAATGTTCACCTAAACACTTTCTTTCCACAGAGCAAAGTCTTGTACGTGCATTTGCCAAGAACTCACCCTCTGGAAAATCCTTGGCTTGTCAGAGGCTGCAAGTCCTCTCAATACCTTCCAAGCCCTCAAGCTCAAACTGGAACCTGATAAATTACCCTCTGGGTCACAGGCTTTGGAGTGGCATCTCACTGATGAAAATCTGTTCACCTACCCAGGAAAAATGCTACAGGAGTGCATATAGACAGACACATGGCAGAAGATTGATGTTAAGGACATCTACAGAACCTTTTCAAGGTCTTATAAAGGTAAAATCATTGGCCTGATTGCCTTTATATTAATTTATTTAAAGGATTTTTATTCCCATGTTGCTTGCCTGGTGATTTTATTTTGCGTTTATATATCAACCAATAGACTGCAGCTGTTTGTAATATATCAGTAATGGGGAAAGAGAAAAACATTTTCTTTAAAGAGATCAAGCAGCAGACAGAGTTTGCTGAACAAGGCTTGTATCACATAGAATAGCTCAGCCTTATTAAAAGCATCTCAATTCCCACAAGCAACACAAAGTGTCTTGCTTTTGAGGACAGCCAGTCTGTGGTGTGACTTTTGAAAGAGAATCAGTTCAGTGCAGAGGGTCTCTGGGTCTCTTATATTTGACAAAATAATGATTTACTTCAGCTAACTAGTGAGCAATTGTTCTGAGCTTAGCCAGAACAAAACACAGAGCTGATCACAGGCAAGATGTGCTGTGTAACTGAGAGCTTCTCAGAACTGAAAACACCACAAAAATGAGTAACTCATTACTGCTTTCTTGAGAAAAAACACCAAAAATACAGCAGCTTTTTGCTAGAGGCAATTTCATTAAATGCAATGAAACTCTTTTTCTCTGTAAATGTAGCTGACTTTCTATAACTCCCCAAATGCCACTGAGTGCAGAATGGAGGGGAACATGAATGAAATTCTACTCTCACTGCACCAGCATAAATCAAGGAAGACTTCATTTAAGTAAGAGAAGTTTCAGCTGTTTATGTGACAACTAAGCTGCAGATAAAATTCTCTGCACAGTCCATTGCCCCGTGATGCCAGGCTGGAATAAATCAGTGCAGCTCTCTCAGCTCCAGCAGGAGATCCCCCAGCTTGTACCAGAAGATGGATGGAGAGTGGAAGAGGTTAAAAGCAGTCAGCTGCATGACTTTGAACCTGGCTCTAATGGTGCTCATATTTTCAGCATTTTAACTCCTGCTGGCTGTGCTGTGTGGCTGTGGGGGATGGCTGAGTGTTTCAGGTGTTCAGTAGCAACTCAGAACAGAAATCAGGAGAAATAGACTTAAGATAACAAATGGCTTTGATATAGGTGCTGAACAGTGATCAAATCCCTGTATAAAAGGGCTGTGCAGGTATTTTATCCCAAATCCTTCTGTCTGTGCTGAGAGCAGATGCTCTTCTGTGTAGCACCAGAAAAGTTCACTCTGTTGAAGTTTTTGTTTGTTCAAAAGTTGGTTGAACAGAACTTAAAGACTGCAAGTATGACTCCAAGCCCCAGGTTTTTCAAATGGAAACACTTTGCAAGGGCCCCCAGTGAAGTCGATGTGCAGTCTTGTCTTCAATAATATCTTTATTTGCTCATGAAACTGCAAAGTTCTTTTCAAATGAAGGTTCATGTCCAGAGGAAGATTCACAGCTCAGGTACTTCCTACCTGGATCCCAGGGGTGTTCTGGTAGCAGGAAACTCACACCAGCACTGACTGGGTATTTCTACCCCACACTGTGAAATATTTGAGGTCTTCATTCTATAGGAATTATCAATATGACTGAAGAAAAAAGTTGACTATTATTTGCTAATTTAAAAGTTGTGTACCACTGTGTTCTGTCTTGACGGTGTGGTACCCTCTGAATCTTTAGTGAGAATATTGAGTACATCAATATGAGAGGATACATTTTATCTTCCATGGGCTTTCATGTACTGAATTCTCATTTTCCATAAACAATGCTTTTTCCAGAGCTTTCATAGTCATGAACAAGGGCAGAAAAGACAATGTCACAGGTTTAAAATCCATAATCTTATTTGTGTGTTATCCTGCATGAGTGTTTTTTTTAAACTGCACATAGTTTATGTTTTCCCAGAAAAATATCAGGAAGGCATTCTCCATAGTTTTATTTTAAAAGTAATGAATTATTTTTTGCTTTGAGGAGAAATACATTAAATGAAAGTACTGCATTTTTGTAGTGCTGAAAGGAAAGGCTCAGTGAATGAGAAAAAAACCTGGACTTGCTGCAGGCTAATTGCCTCACAGACAAGGCACAGAAAAGAGAGTCATTTCTGAAGAATACTATCAGAGGTTTCTGATATCAGGTCTGCAGAAGTGTCACCAGATTATTCATCATTAATTCAACAGATGGAATTGATTTTTGCATGAAACATTTACATATAAAGGAAGGAAAAGGATAAAAGACTCTCTGAGCTTGTTGATGTACAAGAAAAGCAGGTAGAAAACAAATTCAGATTTTAGCAGCTCATGGTGTGGAACTATCTGATTAGCAACAGTGGGGATTCGTGTTGCATGTGTGGCCACTGTAATATAAAGTGATTTTATTGCAGGAGCTAATGCTTCAAGCTCATACTTTTCTTTTTTCTTTAATAATTTTTTTTGAAATTGGCCATGGATTGATACATCCTCTAATCTGCTGTGATAGCCACAAGGTCAGTAATGTACCTGCCTGTGTGGAGTGGGTGCTCACAACTGAGATGCACCCAAGCACTTGAGCACTTCCTCCAGGGGACATTCAGCGGAATCATTTCATTGTGCACCTCTCAGCAGCACCAAACAGAGCTTTGAATTCACAGGACATTTTTTTAAGTATGGCTTGTCAACAGCAAAGTTACTATGGCAACTGCATCAGTTTAAATCCTGTCAGATTTGAGTTAGATTCTGTTTTTACTCATTTGCCATTTAGGCTTCATGTTTCTCCTTGTAAAAACATTCAGAGGCCTGGCTCCCATAATTTTTTTTTTTTTTTAATAGACCAATCTTTATCATGTTTTCCTGTAGTTCCAAGGGAGTCAGTGTTGCTACTTTGAATTGGCCCCTGATTCTAGGAGTTCTGTGCACAGACTATCAATAGTTAATTCAGATGTACACTGGAAAGCATCTAGTGGAATTTGAAATTTTCTAGGATTTGGTTTTGGTCCTACAGCTGTCCTGCCACAATTTGTGTTGCTCCTTCCTCTGACTCTTCCTCTGCCCTGGTGTGGATCCTCACATCCACAGGGGCTGCAGATCCTTCAGGGATATCTGCACCACACTGAAGAGTTTCCTGTTCTTCTGACCTTGGTGTTCCCTCCCACTCTCCCAGTATTTTCTGTTCTTATTCAAATACATTTCCAGAGAGGCACCACAAAACTTCCAGATGGGTTCAGCTTTGTCCTGCAGTGGGTCCATGGGCTGTTCTTTTTGCCATGTGGCAACCCTTGAACTCTTCTCTGAAGTTGCATGTAAAAGTTTCTTTCCTCTGCAATACAGACTTTGCTCTTCCTGGGACATGATGCAGGATGTGTTAGAGCTCTGTGAAAATGGAGTTTCTGGTATCACCTTCTGACTTGCAGCATGTCCCAAATTAAAGTAAGGCAACAATTCCAAATTCCTTTAAATTTGACCGAGGCATTGCAAAGCTCACCTGCCTTCAGCCCACTAATTATTAAGGCATGAGGGTGAAATTCAGCTTAAAATTGAACCTGCTCAGAGATTTTCCCCATGTGAGATAGTGGGGTTGATCTGTCTGCCCTGTGTCTCCACAGGAAATCAATGTTTTATCTCTTATGAGGATCAGGGCAGCTACGCCAAGTTCCCAGGAGATGCTATTTAAATTGATGCCCTGTGGACAGCAGGAGTGAGAGATTTTCACAGGGCACTCCAACATGCCCAAAAATGCATGCCTGAGACAGCTGGAATGAGTCATCTACTGTAAGTGAATCCCTTCTCAATGACTGTGGAGATGAGCAGCTTTAAAACCCCTTCCAAATTTCTTCTGGCTCAAGTTCAGATGGACCTGAGCCCTTGGGCTGACACAGAGAGGTGCTCACTACATGACAAATTCCTGGCATTCTCAACTGGCAGAAGACATGACAGTGTGGCTAAATTAAGAGACAGAAGCTCCCTAATTAAAATAGACTGGCAGTACACATCTCCATGTTCAGGAACAAAGAGATGAAGAGAATTGAGTGGGGCTCCAGTGCAATGTTTGTGTCTTCACTGCAGGGTGATTCTTATCCACAATACTTCCAGCAGCTCCTGAGTTGGAGGACACACAGTTTGGTTAGGTGCTGGCATAAGGGCAGGGTGATTCAATAGATATCATCCCCTTTTCTCCCAGTCCCTTGCTAGAAAACCCAAGCACACAGGCAAGGTGCAGCTCAGGAAAGCTTGCCATGAGACAGAGCAGGGAAGGTAGCTGTGCTCATCTGCTGGACTGCAGAATTAAATATTTGTTCATTGAAAGGACTCAGTGGCTGACATTCCCTTTGGGAACCACCCACAGAAATGGGTTCATGGTATTGTGTAAAGAACCTTCTTTTATTGCATGGCTTGAAAGCCAAAGTCAGGGGAAGAGGTTTCCTTGTCAGCAATGGTGGATCAGAACAACATCTGCCTCCTTTGCATCATTTCATGTCAGGAGTGAGTGGAAGAGGTGCCTCATTCCTTGGCAGCGTGGGCTGCTTTGCTCTACAGCCCTGGTACATGAAGTGGAATTCCTGATGCACTGAACCAGACCTGGGTGAAACCAGGAGCCACGAGGACATTGGAAACCACCTCTGTCTGCTGAAGTCCTCTTGTCTCTGGTGAATCACAGAACCATTGAAATGCTTAGATTGGAATGGACCTTAAAGATCACCCAGTTCCAGCCCTACCACGGGCAGAAGTGGCACCCACTTGATCAGGGAGTTCAGACCCCCATCCAACCTGGCCTGGAGCAATTCCAGGGATGGGGCAGCCACAGCTTCTCTGGGCAGCCTGTGCCAGTGCCCCACCTCTGTCTTAGCAAAGAACTCCTTCCTAACATCTAACCTGCATCTCTCCTCTTCAGTTCAAACCCATTCCCCTTGTCATGTCACCATCTGCCTGTGTAATTCTACTGGGCCTGCTGGGGCATTGTAAGTGCAGACACTTGGGAAGCACACAGAGAAATTTGCAATTTACACCGAGTTCTTTCTGCTCCAGAAAGCTCTTCCCAAGCCATTAGCAGTTTTATAACAGTGATCTCTGGCTGACTGTAGATCCAACAGATGAGCAACAGACAACTACCAGTGTCTCCTAATAACATCCCTGAGTCAGGAGAGAGTCCCAAGAACATTATCACACTGAACTGAACAAAAAAAAGGTGAGGATATTGCTTGTATAAAATTAATATTCTGTGTAAAAGCCTACTTTATTGTTATTAATTGAAAAGCTCCATTAACTTAAAAGGCAAAAACAATGGGCGGTAAATTATTTTTTTCCAGGGTTAATCTTCCATTGAATGGAAAGGGTATATTATTTTGCTTCCATTAAAGTGATATTAAAGTTATATTTCTAAATGTTTTCACAAAAGTGATGTGGCATGAAAAATGAGGTAGGACCTGATACCCTTTAAATGGGAATTTATTTTGCACAGCTTGATATGATGTGGAGCACCAGGGTTCCCTCCCCAGTCTGGGCAATATTTTGAGGTAATTCAAAACTGACACCTATGAATGAAAACATCATGTGCTGCAACTTCATTTCTCTTTAGAGAGCAGTTCTTGCTACAAAATCCTGGTGTTTCATGGCGTTTCCCCCATAGCAGGTTTAGCAATGAAAAACCAGAGCCACAGGTCAATTTGTAATTTTCCCAAGGTCACTCAAGACATGTCTGTTCAGTAATCAAACCCAAGCTTCCAAATTCCCTATCTAAGCTACTGACTATTTAATTCCTCACCTAGTAGCAGTTTCAGATGAAGTGCAAAAGCAAACTGCACCATGTTTTCAAGGATTTGCACAGAATGAAATCACAACAGTTTCACAAGGCGCCGTGTGCCAATGGAGCTGTGCAAGTTATTTTCCTGAATCCTTGTTACCTGCCCCAAATCTGATGCTGGATTTAGTTTGGCCTGTTCCAAAAGAGGATTGCACTGAATTATTGTCACCAGGCAGGAGTGTGTGTGCAGGAAACATTACACTCCCTCACCTGACATGTGCTGACTTCTTTGGAAGTCTCCTGGAAATCTGTGGTCGCTGCTGCTGGAACAAAAGTTCATAAGGATTGTTGTAAATGTGACAGCTGAGAGCAGACAGGCTTCAAGTCCCAGTGGTACAAATAGTGCAACAAGGATTTCTCCATGGCTGGATTGCTCCTGGACAGATAAACCACTCTAAGGACAGAGCTGATGTGCAAGTAGAGCTGCCAGGGGCAGGGATTTCAAATCATAAATGTGCTGCAGGGCATTGATATTGGGAGTAAAAATGTGTCTCTTTAATTTCAGTGCTTATGTATTATTTGTGTTTATTTAATATGTGACTAAAACACGTGTTTTGAAGTGAGGAGAGAATGTTTTGAGTGAGGAGAGGATGTGAGAAGCGGAAGAGAATGTGAAGAGAAGAACAGAGATCATGTTTGGTGAGGAAGACTGTGGAGAAGAATGGAGCTGGGAAGAGAATAGAGAGCACTGAGAATGAGAATAACGTAGGACAAAGTGAGAGGCAGAGCAGAAAGCTTTCACAGGAGTCAAAATGTTCTTGATGACACTGGTGATCAGTGCTGTGGTCACTCCAACCACTGCCTGGCTCATCTCAGATGTTCCTTCATGGAAGGTGTCTTTGTTGGCAAAGATGGAAGATTCATTTAATAACAAATGAATAATTACTCTAGACTTTAACACTCCAAGACCTTGTTATCACAGGGATCTGAAGGGCTGAGATCCATCACTGAGATGGATGAAGACAAGCACAGGATCTGAAGACAAAAGACCATCTGATCAAACATTCCTTCATGCACTGACTCCAGTGGGAAATTAGAGCAGGTAAATGTCTGAGACCGATGCATGCAACAAATGCCTGAAGGTTTTTGTGCAATTGCTGACTTCAGCTTTCTTGTGTTCTCCTCTCTGATCATATCAGATAAGGATATTTTTTAAAGTTAACTTTCTTTTTCCCCTCAGGAATGGTTCTTCCAAGTGAGAATCCTTGTGTCAGCTGGTGAAGTTTATATTGCCAGCTGCTGAGTTTGATGCACCCTAAGGAGAAGGAATGAAAATCTGCTTCAGGAATTTCCTTTTTAGCTGCCACTAAAAATAGAAAATAAAGAGATGCCAGTTTACCCAAGCTTTTGTTCCATACAAAACCTCTGGAGTCAATTTTGACAGCGACTTTTTTCTCTACAAAAAGCAGTGAAAGTTTGAATTTACTAGCTAAAATCAAAGAGATTTTTCCCCCCTTTTTTTTTAAATGTTGAATGCCTCAAAATGTGAGCTCGTGTCTCTTTTTATCTGAGACACACAAGGCAGAACAAGAGAGGGGGACTCTAAAAGCAAGGTGAGAGTATTTACTTGTCCTGTAAGAGCTCCTCTGTCTCAGGTGTGAAGGATGCCAACTTCATGTCCTCCCTGGGAGACTGCTCAGTTACAGCCTGTGCAGAGAAGTGGCTGCAGTAGATTTTATCTGGTGATATATTCATTTATCAGAGTGGAAGGTCAGCATTACTAATGTTCTCTTTCCCCTGGAACAAAACCTGGGGAGCAAAGCAGAGAAACTCAGAACAAAAAGGAAAACAATCATTGTTGAAAGGACTTAGGTCCAAGTTTTGGAGATGGCAAGAGATTGAAGTCACTAAAATAAGACTTTTTCTGGTGCTGAAATGCATAAATGAAAGGGCAGAAATTTTGTTCACAGGCCAAATGCCAGACCTTTCTCCTGGCAGCAAGTTACTAATTTTATTTACCCACTTTATAAAATGCACAATATTTTAAAGAACCAAATCACTGCAGTGATGAATGGAAATAAACAAAAGGAAAGCATTAGAGACAGAATTGTCACTGTCAAAAAACACAATAATAATTTAAAAAGTTGCTGTTAAATACAGCATTATTATCAGCACCACTTTTTCTTGATCTGTTGCCAGGGTATAAGGACAATACTTGTCTTACAATATCTAAAGCATCTCATCTATTTCATTCTGGTTTATTGGCTACACAAATCAAAGGTGTTTCAGTAATTAACAACAAGCCATGTTCCTTTCTTCTGCCACCACAAATTCCTTTCATATTTCAAATCAATGTGTTTTACAAAGAGCTGGCTTTCTTTTCTGTCTGCTTTAAATTGTTTTATGGAACTTAATAATATTATAATAATTTTTCCACTAAAAGTTTCATATTTCTTTTTCAGAGAGCAGGAAGAAAAATCAGCATTTTTTCAATTATCTTGGCATGGTGCAGTTTCATAGGGGAAAGACTGAGAAAAAATATTCTGTTCTCAGTTCAGTTCACTCCTTCCTTCATCCTCTCAGTTTCAAACCTGCCATGTGCTGACTTGTTCTGCCAGCTTTGCCATCTCTGTCACTCAGGGCTGATCAAAAGACAGTGATTTGCCATTTGGCTTCCACTGGACTAACAAGAGCTGTGGAGCTGCCTGTTTCTTCCAGCTCCTGCTACAAGCTGAAAATGTGAAGATTTTGGGAAGGACAAGTCACTCATTCATTGAAAGTGCAGTTTGGGGACAGCCTAAACCATTTATGATTTAGGGTTGAACCATCCATGGAGTTTTGCATGAAATAAAGCTGGCAGTGTATTTCAGAAGTGTCAAAGCAGTTCACTCACCAAATCAAGAATGTCATGCAGCTCAGGTCTGCAACTCCTCAAGGGTTTGGTGCTCTCAGTCAGCAAATTCCAGCTCTGTGATGGTGCATAGAGATCACTGCACAACTGGATTTATCACCATGCCAGATGTGACAAAATGGAGCACAGCCTTTTATTCTTTTCCTCTTCTCTTGATATTACCAAGTCACAAAAAAAAAAAATAAAAAAGGAAAAGTCAAATTATAACAGGAAGATTTTTCAAAAGCACTCAGCATTTTTCTGAGTCATCACCCACAGAACTTGATGATTAAACTCTTGCTGATTTCCATGGCAGCAGTTATGCTAATTCCTACTACTCCAGGACATGCCATGCTTAAATGCATCTGTGACATGTGCTTTCTTTTCACCTGGGGTTATTTAGCACCCATTGATTCGTTTTTGCTTTCCCTTTCCCTCCCTGCATTCAGGTTTTTGAGCTGGATGCCTCTGTATAACAATTCCTGATCAGAGTGCTTCAGGAAATAACAGCAATTCCCACATTCATTTTAAAAAAAATCAAAATTGGGAAGTGGTACACTGTAGAAAAATATTATATAGCTTGCTAACAGCATGCTTATTTTTAAATAATTTTCATACAAGTTACAGCTCCTACCTTGCCATTCATTACATTATAAAACTCTACTTTTATTTTTCAGCTGGCTTGTTTGTTGTTTCTTGAGCTGCAATAAATCTGAATTGTTTCATTTTACTTGCTAAAATGCACTTCAGAGGTTTTTCATTTTTTTAATGCAACCTGTTTATAAGCTGGGTAGGGATAAAAATGCACCCAAAGGATCATTTTTACTAATTTATCATTCTTTCTAAGTTCACTAGGTCTATTGGAAAAATGGTGCAATAATGTTTTTTCTTTTTAAAGACAGAAATTTGTTTTACATTTTGGGGATGTGGGAATGGCTAATTGTAATGCATTACATTTAAGAGCTTGGAACCACATCAGAATTAAGTGCAGAAAAATGTTTGATTTTTAGGTAAGTAGCACATGAAATTCAGGGTGAATAGATACTTATGAGTCTGCAGAGATTGACTACAAGCATCCCAAGGCATTTTGTGACTTCCCAAGTGCAATATAGCAGTCAGAGTTTCCCATCAAATCCTAATGCTAAAGCATTTTTCATTAATGGTGATATGGGGCTGTGAGGGGTTGGGATCCCCTGGTCACCCCAGTGCTCCTGGAGCTCCAAAAACACCCCCCTGACCTTTCCACATCTCACCAGAGCAAGGGGAGCACACTCAGAGCCAGGCTGGCTCTGCCTCAGAAGAGTTATTCATGGCATGGCAGAGAAAAGGGCTGGGGACAGAGACCCAGGAAGGTGAATTTACTCCTTTGTAGTGGTAGGGAAGGGCAGTGACAGAGACCAGGCTCCAAAACACAGGGAATGGGACCAGTGCTGAAGTCAGCTCCCACACCTTGGGTGCTCAGGTCCCACAGCCAAGGCTGGCCACACTTTGGTGACCAGCTAAGGAATGCCGAAAATTCAATGTTTCCTCAGCATCCTTGGAAGCTCCCAAGTGCCTGATCCGAAGAGTAGAACTTTGCCCAGGAAATCTCCTGGGGTGAAACACGAGGGAATTCTTAGGTGTCCATCCCAAAATGTGACCAGGCAGTGTCCATCCAAGCTCACGAGGTGCCACAGCCTGAGGCACCTGCACTCTCTGGTGATGTCCTGACCTTCTCCTTCCATGTGCTCTCAGAGCTGTTTCCAGAGAGCCTCTGGAAAGGACCAAGAGCTCAGGAAATTTCCCACTTGCACTCCCCAGAAAACTCAGTTTAAGTACTTGCACATCAACAGCTGTGAGCTCATCAAAGGCCACAGCCCCACCACTGCTCCCTGTGGCTGGAGGAGAAAGGAGTGGGACCTGTGGTGTTTGTGAGGGTGCCCAGGACAAGGTGAGAGATGAGAATTTGACTCCGTGTTCTCAGAAGGCTGATTATTTATTATATTATATTATATTATATTATATTATATTATATTATATTATATTATATTATATATATATTATATTATATTATATTATATTATATTATATTATATTATATTATATTATATTATATTATATTATATTATATTATATTATATTATATTATATTATATTATATTATATTATAATGCTATATTAAAACAATACTAAAGAAATAGAAAGGAGACATCAGAAGGCTTAAGAAGAATGATAATGAAAGCTCGTGACTGACTCTTCGGAATCTGGCACAGCTGGTTGGGATTGTTCATTAATTATAAACAATTCACATGGAACCAATCAAACATTCACCTGTTGGTAAACAATGTCCAAGCCACATTCCAAAGCAGCAAACACAGGAGCAGCAATCAGATAATTATTGTCTTCATTTCCCTCTGAGACTTCTCAGTTTTCCAGGAGAAAATCCTGGGCAAAGAGGGTTTTTCAGAAAATATCACAGTGACAGGGACCCACCTTTTACTGGAAACCAGAACAGCAACAAGAAGCCACCAAATTCCCAGGTGTCCCCACACCTGGGAGGCACCAGCCCAGGTATCCCCCCTCTGAACACCAGGTCTGGCCACCAGTGATCTCCTTCCACACCTCCAGGTCGAAAATCTTGTGGAGTTCACCCATCAAGAACCAGCATCCAGCTTCACTGCCCCTGCAAAGCAGACCAACATCTATACATCTTTAAAAACTTGGATCTAAATCATCTCACAGGATGTCTGTCTTCCTCTTAGGACTACCTTCCACGGATCAGATAAATTTCCAAACCTGTTGGAAACTTTTGTGGCCCTGTTTTTCTCTTTTGGCAAGCCTGCTGAGGCAAGGGGACAATATTTCTGTCTACATTGTATTTCACAGGAACAGTGCAATAAAATATGTACATATGAATTGTCATATCTCTGGAATATATGAATTCTCATAAACTCACCAGATGTTTTGAAGCAAGGACTAGGTTTTAATTGGGACATTTAAACTCAAAAAGGCCAATCTCCAAAGGCACTCTGATTCTTATTTATTTCAGCCTATTTACATTTTATAAAGCAATAGAAACATTTTTGTCTGGTTTTAGAGGGAAAAAAAGGCACAAAGTTTTCATTTCATTAATACTGCTTAGTAGACAGATGAAAGTAATAGAAAAATGAAACTGAAAGAATTCAAAGAATTTCACATCCTGTGAGGTGATGCTAGAAACTGGTGGAAGCAGGGGATACTTCATGTCCTTCATGGATGGATGGATGGACAGATAGATACTGCACAAAAAATTCCCATAACTGGATTTAAGAAAACCCACAATAGTAAAAAGCAACCCCCAAGTAATAAAAATACCAGGATTAAAGGCAAGTCAAATTTTCGGTGCACTCAGTTGGAGAATGCCATTCCTAAACCATGGCAATGATCCCCCAGGACCTCAGTGCAGTGCCAGAACTAGGCTGGAAAGGTATTTCCATGTCATGCTTGGCTCAAAATCAGTCTAGGACTAAAATTTCAGGATATTATTTCCTTGTCAACAGCAACTCTCAGCAGGAACTGAGAGTGCTCTATGTGGATATTTTGGTAGTGGGTTTTTGCAGGTCCATCCCAAACAGTGACTTTAAAAGGGAAGAATAACCACTTTTGATCACAAAACACTGACAAACAGAAAAGACCTCCCAACAAACTTTGAATAATTCTTCTGCAAGATAGATGTGTTTCTGCTTAAGAGTTAAAAAAAATTGTCCCTATTTTCACTAAAAATAAAACACAATATTTTTTCCTTGCCTTATACTTGAAAAACATTAAACTTTCCTTGACATAATTTCCTTGCAGAATTAACTCTGAGGCAGACACCTGGCATGAGATATTTCAGTCCAAACAATTCACATTTGTCACAGGTATGAGTGTCTGAGAACAGGTCCTTGTGATGGAAAGTGTCAGGAACCTTAAATACACAGACCTCTTGGCCTGCCTGCAGTGCAGCTTCTAAATGAAACAATCATTTCATCTCAGAGTTTGAAAAACCCAGCCTGGAAAACTTCCTCCCAGGCTTTCAGACAGGCAGCTTTTGTGCTTTAGCCATAGGTCAAACCTGGTACAAACACAGCTCTTCTTCTCCAGCTTTGTGTCTCATAATTACTGGACAGTGAAGTTTTAGTGGGCAGCAATACACAGACCTGGAATATTCTTTGGTAATAGATTTGCCCAAAGCAGGAGGAATTTGGAAGGTGTCTCTTCCACTGGCTAAAATTATAAACTGGGATTATTTAAATCAGCTTTATCTCAAATTCTGCCTCCTTGCTGGCTTTCCTCTCCTCCTTTCCTGTCCTGTTAAAGATGTCATAATCCGTAAGGACTGAAAGTGAATTCTCATGCTACTAAAATGCTGGGCAATGCCTGTATTTAATTCTTGCTCCCTGTCTTCAGAATTAAATAACAAGAATTTTCAAAGGCTCTTACTCTGACTGGGAGATTTTTCATCCTTTGGAAATTAAATACTTTTAACAACTTGAAATGTGTTCTAAGCCAAGGCTATCAAAGCATGCCCTATCAAGCCTCAAATTTTAACATTATTTCAGAGGTGAAAACTTCTGTATTGACTTCATCTTGCTCCAGGTGAGCTGTCCTTTCCTTTCAAGAGGATTTGAAAGACTAAAACTTCTTCCTCTACCTACAGGTATTGCTCTAATGATTCATCTCCATCTAGCCCAGTAAATATGACAGAGGCATAATCCTCTGTGCAGGGCAGCATTTATGGGTTCTGCTCTCCAGAACAGGTTTATGGGGCTGAACTTTCTGTAAGCACATAAACCTCTGCCCTGCCATAAGTCTGTAAAGCAACAGCTGAGTCCTGGTGCTAGAAGAGAGAGGAAAAGCAAAAGAGGGAAAGGAAAGCATAATTTTTTTTTTTCTTAATATATAGCTACAATGGTTTGCACATTAGGGGAATCTTTAAAGTAGAAATTATGCACAGCAGTTGTTGGAGAAGATCAGTCAACGTTATCATGAGTTTGAAAAAAGTTCTCTCTTAATTTATGCAAAATTTAAGCCTGTTGTGCAAACTATGTTGGAACTTACTTGAAATATTGATGTTTAAAATGGCACTCTCAGTCCTTCATTTTCTTCCTTTCTTTCTTTCTTTCTTTCCTTTTTTTTTTTTTAAGAACATTTAGTGAAATTTATGTTGACAAGCTGCAGACAGAATGATGGAGTGGCCCTTTTCTGATCTGCAGTTAGAAGTCATTTGCATCCCTCCACCTCACTCTCTTCTTTCCACAAAGGAAGTTTCTTTACCTCAGTTATCAATCAACAAAAGCTCTGAAGGGCTATTTCATACAACAATTTGTTAAAGTGACGCCAGTGGTATCAAACACACAGCTCTTCTGTAATAGCCTGAAAAGATCCATGTCACTGGGTTATTAATTGGAGAAGGAAAAGATTTTAAAGCCATTAGCATTGATTGCCTTTGCTTCCAAAGAGAAAATTTTTTTCCTCCAAAATTACTATTCCTTCTGCTACTTTCATTGCTGTTCCAAAAGCTGGAAGTTTAGTCATCTGTATTATCAAAACTCATTTTTACAAGTGATGCCTATCAATACAAATTTTTAAAACCAAACATCAAACAGCAATAAACAAGCTAAAGAAACAAATAAATTAATGAATGGCTTGCCCATTGACCAGGGAGTATGGTTTTGTATTTATTATTTGACACATACAGCAGTAGCACAGTATGGTTTTGTATTTATTATATGACACATACATGCAGTAGCACAGTATGGTTTGTATTTGTTATATGACAAATGCAAGCAGTAGAATATGGGTTGTACAACAATTAGATGTACAGAGGAATTCAAAACTGCATTTTTTAGGAATTGTGAAAATTTATAAAGTGCTGATTTGTTTTTAAGTTTGTTAAGGTTGAGGTACACCAGGTGTGCTTTTGGTGAGATTTTCTCCCAGAGACAGGTCAGCTGTTCACTTGCCATGGCAGTGATGGGGACAGAGGTTTTGGGCTGGCAGAGTTCTCTGTGGCCCAAACCCCTTCCCCATCCCAGTAAATCCAAGTGTGCACTGACCCATGCTGTACACACAGAATCAAAGAATCAGAGGCTGGTTTGGGTTGGAAGGGATCTTAAAAACCCTGTTGTTCATTCCATGGGCAGGGACACCTTCCACTAGCCCAGGCTGCTCCAAGTCCCATCCAGCCTGCCCTTGGACACTTCCAGGGATGAGGGATCCACAGCCTCTCTGGAAACCCTGTGCCGGGGCCTGCCCACCCTCACAGAGAACATTCTGTTCCCAATATCCAGTCTAAACCTGCCCTTTTTCAGTCTGAAGCCATTGTCCCTTGTCCTGCCACTCCAGGCTCTTGCCCCACCTCTTGTGGATTCCCTCAGGCACTGGGAAGGCACAGTGAGGTCACTCCAGAGCCTTCTCTTCTCCAGGCTGAACAACCCCAACTCTCCCAGCAGAGCTGCTCCATCCCTCTGATCCTGGTGCCTCCTCTGGATTCACTGCAGCAGCTCCAGGTCCCTCCTGTGCTGGGTCCCAGAGCTGGAGGAGCTCTGCAGGTGGGCTCTCACCTGAGCAGGGCAGAGGGGCAGAATCCCCCCTGCCCACACTGCTTTTTATGCACATTTCTTTTTGCCCCTGTTTGGGACCACCTGTACACCAAGAAACCCAGACTATATTTGAAAACTTGTGATTGTATCCCCCTGGTTTAGCAGCGCTGATAAAGCTCAGTAAGTTCTTTGACATGACAAAATAACCAGACTGTCTTTAGTCAGTGTGCTCTGATTCTCCAAGGGTTCATAACTTGGATTATTTCTTCAAACATCACTTTTGTCTCAATGCCTTGAGTGGGGTCACCTCCCATACTGAGTTATTCACCAATATGTTTGCAGAACTGGGACAAAGGTGGCATATTTTTACCCTGTGGAGGAGTTAGTCCTGGCATTTTCCCATTATTCCAGTGATAAATTTTCCTAAGGGTCCCTTTCTTTCTGTCTGAATTCCATAGTGTATACCCTTATTAAAGGAAATTTCTTTAAAGGTCCTTTGGCTACAAAAAATGGAGATACCTTTGTTGTGGGGGTGAAGGCACATTCTTTGAAAGTGTGTTACTTCACAGTGGGACTGAAGTGCAAACTTTTCCAAACTTTAAAGAGATGTTTGGGTGCAGCTCCTTTTATAGCTAAAAAAATCATAAACATAAAGGTGAGAACTGCAGATTAAGAGAAAGAAATATAGAGGCAGACACGCTATTTTACAAGGAGTTTAAGCTATTTAAATAACAAATAGCTCTTCACCTGGTGTTAAGATGACTAATAGCCCAGATAAAAAGCAGTATTTGGCTGCATAAACCAGATTTAAATGGATTTCAGCTGCTTATTTCCAGAATTTTAGTCAAAGCAACAGAGTGCCTCTAACTTTTCAGTGCTGTTTAGGGCAGGAACGACCCATCTGGGTCAATTTTCACATCAGCTCAGGGGACAATTGGTTCTCCTCACTGCATTTATTTCTCCACAGAGCCAGTGAGGTGACCTTTCCCTATGGCATTTCTGTTAAACTTCTATGTCCTCTCTTCTCCATCCTTGCTCATTTCCCTCTGTTTTTTTTTTTTTTCTCATCCAATCCAGTAGCAGAACCTCTGTGAAGTTTGGGATGCAGTTGTTTTGAATCAGCTTTTCTCTGGGTCAGACAGAATTGGCTGTAAGAGGCTTCCAACTGAAGGTGCACCACGTGTGTAACTGGTCCCATTTCAAAGCTCTAAATTAATATATGCATGCAGTCATGCTGAGCTTATTACTGCAACAATGTACAAGGCAGTCAATAAAGCCTGGCATAAAACTTCATGCACTTCCTTACCCCAGTTGGAAGAAAAATAATACAAATCAAGGCTGGGTGTTAAGAGACTGGTAAAATGAGGGTAGGAAAGGAGAGAAAAACCACATATCAAATTGCTCCAGCTGGAATATCCAGTGGTAAGAGTGTGTTGTAAATTTGCACAGAGGGCAAAGAGGCAGGAAAGGGGAGGACTGGGCACTGTCTCCACTGTGCTGCAGGTGCTCCAGGGGCACTGGGATGTGCATGGAGCCTTGGAGCTGGGGGTTGCCATCAAGGATGAGCACACAACCTGCCTGCAATCAGCTGGGTAAAGTTGTTTTTCTTGCAACCATCAAACCCTGATGCAACAATTTAATCCACTCTCTTTTTCAAGTAGATGAAAGTGATATCTTTTGCCATCGGGCCCTCAAATGAAATAAAACATTGCTGGTTGGAGCTTATCAAAACAGTCCTTTCATGAATTTTGATTGGTTTCCCTGGAAACATGGCAAACTCCATTTGGCACCAGGGTCCATGCCTGAACAAAGGAACTGCTGAATGAAGTCACAGCATCTTCCTGCCATGTGCATGGCAGAGAGAAGCATTTTCAAATAACACTGGTAATTAAGTGTTTGTGTGAACATGCACAGTGATGTGAATGCACTGGAGAGCCAAGAAATTGGGCAAGAGGCATCTGTCTGTTCCAATTAAGAGAGAGGAAAAGATGGAGCGTACATTGAGTGAAATATAGGCATTGCTGTTGGGAGTAGGGCTGTACTCTTATTTAATATGGAGATTTAAAAGTTAGATTGATTTGCAAGACAGAGAAGTCTGAAGAAACTGAGCCTTTCCAAGGAAGCTGAGAAGCTCAGAGTCTCTGAATTGTCTGTGTTTTATCACTGTCTGTGTTTTATCACTGGCCAAGGTGATAACAATTGCTTTCATTCAACGGCCTGAAGCTGTGTCAGGGGAGGTTTGTGTTGGATACCAGGAGAAGGTTCTTCCCCCAGAGGGTGGCTGGGCACTGACCAGGCTCCCCAGGGCAGTGGGCACAGCACCAGCCTGGCAGAGCTCAGGGGTGTTTGGACAATGCTCTGGGACACAGGGTGGGATTCTTTAGGTTGTTCTGTGCAGGGCCAGGAGCTGGACTGAATAATCCTGGTGAATCCCTTCCAACTCAGGATATTCTGTGGTTCTGTGACTCCTCTTGCTGCTTCCTCTCAAGCTGCCCTGGCTGCACTCCTCTCTTCACAAGCATCAGCTCTTCTGTGGCTCTCATTGGCTTTATTGGGAACAACACCAGGAAACCGATGGAGTTCTACTCCTATAAAATAACATAAAGAGCAAAGTAAAGCATGTTCTCTCTCCAAGGCTTGTTTCACAGCCTAGTGGGTTAATAGATCAGAACTAATTAGCAGGCTGATGAGAACCCCATGCCACAGCATGGAGTACTTGTGTGCTTAATGCAGGAGACAACAGTTATTGCATCCAGATGAAGGTGAGAGAAGAGCTGGAAGCGTGGGGCTTTTTGAATTTCAAGGACCCATTATTAAATACCTTGAAACCAAATATATTTTACTGCTTGTAAAATGCTAATACAGTGACCAGGAACAAAAACGATGCCTGAAAAATGCTGAGGCTTTACAGAAGTGATTTTTTAAACTTTTTTCCCTGTTGTTTGGTGTTGCCAATTTCCTGAGAATTGAACTTGATTTTTATCTTTCTGGATTCATTGTCCTAATCAGAGCCAGTGCTGGCGCTGCTCATTATCAGCATCGTGAGCAAAATGGGAGGAGGTAAAAACATGCAAGACTTGCCTTGTCTGTGCTGAATTTAAAGCCATGGAATGGTTTGGGTGTTACTTATTTTTGGTTGGTTGGTTTGCTGATCTTTTGTTTTTAGAAATAGGAAACGTGAAGTTGAATAATAACTAAATATTTCATATATTATAAAACAAAGTGGTTATTCGAAGCTTTTCCCTGAAATATTTTTAAAACTTTTGCCATTTTTGCAAGTGTTTCTTACAGGTGTTTGACTGGCAGAGTAAATCAGCTGCATAAGAGATTTTTTTGTGATGGATTTGTGTAGTATCCCACAGAGTGCTCATTTAATAACTTGTATGTTCTTTATTTAGAAAAGTTCCTTAAACACAGTGAAAGTTTCAGACCATGGAATCAAAAAGACCCAGAGGTGGCTAATTCCTGCACAGAGGTGACTGAGACCAGGAGAGATATGAAATTCCTAATGCAGATTTTTTTTTCCTCTGGAGATTCCTCTCCTCTTTATCATAATGGATTTCAAGATTTTTGCCGGAAAACTGAATTTTCAGTCAGCATCTGGAGAACAACATCTGCATATTCATTCCTACAATCAATGATTTCTCATGGTTTTTTTTATGTTTTAACAGTTCTGTCTTCCTTTAGATTGTGGGAAAAGGGGAGAGTTTAAGTCAATAAAAAAGGGAGGGAATAATTCTCTCTTTAAACCTTGTGTATTTAGTGAAGATGTAATGTAGAAAATTATGCAAAAGGGAATTATGTATATGTAATCATGATTATTTCCTCTTTCCACTACACAGTAATATTAAATAAAATGAAGTGTTCGGAGAATCAAACTGGACAATGTGTTGTATTCACCCATGTTAGAAAGTCAAGAAATTGTTTTCTGGGGAAGGCTGTGGAAATAGGGAAAGTACCAGGGATATTTGAAGGGACAGCAAGGTGAGCTGGGTCACCATGGCAAGGGGCAGCAGAGACAGGGCCTGATGGAGTGACACAGTCCCCATCCCCCTGTGCACTGCAGGCAGGGAAGTAGGGAATTTGGGAGTGAATTTGAGCCTGTGAAGAGGAGAGTGGTGGGAATTCACATTCTCTGAACATGGTTCCTTCAGCCAGGATTTTCCTCCTGGGAAGCTGAGAAGCCTCAGAGAAAAGGAAAACAATTCTTCTCTCATTTGCTTCTCCTGTGCTGTGCTCATGTGGAATGTGTTTGGAGATTGTTCACCCACAGGTGATTGTTCCATTGCATTCTGCTGGGAGTTGTTTTCACTCTTTGGCCAGTCAGGGCCAGGCTGTGTCAGGGCTCTGGAGAGAGTCAGGAGTTTTCATTATTATCTTTTTAGTATTCAGTAAGTATCCTTTCTGTATTCTTTAATATAGTAAAGCATTCTTTAATATAATATAGTATAATAGAGTAACAAATTAGCCTTCTGACAACATGGAGTCCTCCTCATCACTCTCTCCCCTTGTCGGGGTTGCCTGCATAGGAAGGAGCTGTTTTTAAGATTTGGGTTTATTTCTCATCACCCCCCTCTGATGTGACTGGTAATAAATTAATTTCCCTCAGGAGTGTCTCTTTTCCCTGTGACAGTAACTGGTGAGTGATCTCCCCTTGCCTTTACCTGATCCAAGAGCCTTTCCTTATTTTTCCTCACCCCTCTCCAGCTGGGAAGTGTTGGAGCAGCTTGGTGGGCACCTGGTGTCCAACCAGGGTCAACCCACAGCCCCCAAGGCTCCCAGGAGCTGTATCTAATGATAACACAAGTGCTGGATGATAAATGAAATCAAGAACTCCACAGATCACAGCTCTTTAGAGGAGAGGTGCAAACAAAATAATAAATAGGAGGATCTCATTTTTTACTGAATAACTGTGGGAATCTTCCTCAGAAATGCAATGTAATATGCCTTCCCAATATTTTAAGGACAGCTACTTTACAATTGTTGTTTTTAAAAAAGAAAATTGAGTTCTCATTTGATCTTAGCACTGGTTACATTTTAAATCACAAGAGAATATATAGAGAAAAATATTTTTCTTCTGATTTTTTTAAATAAGTATGGGGTAATACCACATCATTTATTCACAGATTTAGTTTAACATTTGCAAAGGTTTGATGGGTTGTTTTTTAGTGACAGTTATGTTAAGTTTTATCACTTAATTATGATATTCATTTTCTAGTAAGCTTGAAGTTTAATATCAATTCTCAAAATATTTTTTTTTCAAAAGGGAGTGGTTTGTTCGTCTCACAAACTTTGTTGAAGAAAATAAATTTACAAATGAATGTCTCCACCTAGAGCTTGCCTAGAAAAGGAATTGCTGAATAAATCATAATTTTTCAGATAGTGTATTTAAAAGCCCACATTACAATGATTTATCAATAAAAGCTTCCTTTTTTTGGGATCCTTCATCATTCTTCTTGTGGGATGCCATTCTCACAATCCATTCTATCCATCAGCTGAGGCATTCAGAGGCTTTATCAGAGATACAAGGATTTTATATTATAAAAGACAAGTGAAAGGCTCTTTTTACAGTTTGATAATAACAATAATAAAAGAATAATGGGTTTTTTTAACTCATCCTGAAAGCATCTCAGGTTTCTAATTTTCCTTTCCTTTAAAGCTCTACTCTCTTTTCAGTCTCAAAGCCAACAGGCAATTAGACTGTGGTTCCCAATTAATAACTCCACTGGCTGCAGCTCTTTAATGCTGCCATTGGTCTATGCAATGAGGAATCCCTGAGGAGTCTGTCCCTGTGGGCAGGGAGCTTTGTCTGCAGCCCAGAAGGGGAGTGGGAGCAGCAGCCCTGTGCTGGCACAGAGAGGGGGGCTGGCAGCCCAGAAAATGCCTTGGACTCTTTAGGTGAGACTGCTAGGCAAGACTGCCTAATTAATTCAACACCTCTGCATTAATTAACAGAATTGTGCAAAGAAACATGAAGGCAAATCAGGAACAGCTGAACTTCTCAACCAAATGCAGGGAAATGCCTCAAAACTTGTCAATACTTTGTACTATAAATAGCCAGAAATTGTAAGATCTTTAGAACAGTGAATAAATCAAAATTATTTAGGTGTGCTTCCACCTGGTCGTGTCAAAGACTGTTTTTTCTTCCTGGAAGAATAGCTCAGAGTGTTCTTTTTATTTTTTTAAATGAGCAGTTGTGAGAAATATTGCCTTGAGCTCTGAGCTCGGTTCCCAGACAGCTCATTTTCAGAGTGCCCTCACAGAGTCTGTGCTTTTGTTTTTAACAAAGTGGATACCCTTTATTTTAACAGCCAAACTATTAAAACTTCTACACAGGGCAGTGGAACTGACTCAACAAGAGAGTGTGATAATGTGTGACTGCAGTGATGTTAAAAATATCAAATAACTTGCTTTAGTTGACTGGCACAGGGGCTATTGCATCAGAAAACAACTCAGAAAAGGCTCCTGCTGCTGGGATCTGACCCTGGAACCCTCCCTGACCTCCACTGGACACTCAAATCTTCCAAATCTAGTTTACTGGGATTTAATAAGTGACTTTTAACTGGAGACAGATGAGACTCACAGGGCATAACTTAGCTGTGCCCATGTGGACTCCTTATTTAACTCCATGCCTCCCCCAGTGTGACCATTTCTTGGGCATTTCATGATATTCATGTGACATTAAACCAAAATACATTTGGTTGCACCAGGTACCTGTTGAGCTAACTCAGGTCTACAAATGAGAGCTGAGTTTACATTGTCCACTCAGGCAGTGTAAAAATGTCTGTGTTTTCTCCTCCACAAGGCCCTTAGAGTGGTCATTTCTGCTGACCTGAATTTTCAGGACATGCATCCTCCAATGCCTTCCTTGCTGGTACAGTTGTTCAGAAAAAATAGTTGTTAAGGCCAGGAGAAAATGTGTCCAATGCTCTTGGAGCGTACATTGTGTTCAGGTATCTTTTAAATTCCCTTTTTTCTTCTCTATCATTTTAAAGATTAATAACCTAGAGATGCCTTATTAATACATGTCACCTTAAAATCTGTTGGGGAAAGGGAATATATTCTCTGCTTCACCCTGTGCTAGTACTTGTTTATTACTTTTCTCCAGTCTTGCTCTGCTCTTTGCTTCACTGCACTTTGTCAGATCCTCTGGAGAACCTGAATAAAACCAGCAACCCAAGATTGGATTCAATTGGCAAGGCACACACTTGCATCTGGGGAGGACACGCAGTCTCTTTATTTTCAGGTGTGGGGTGGTGCTTTCCACTTTCTCCTATTTGCAGTAATAAATGGTTTATGGCCATTTCAGATTAGTAATATCATCTCCTAATTAAATCCCTGAAAATATTAAATCCTTGGAATAAAAATAAAAATTACACACTTTTTTTTGTTGTGCAGTGGCTTTTTTTTTTTTTTTTTGTCTGTGGAGGAAGATGGGCAAGTACAGCAAGAAATTCATCCTTTTCTAAAACAGATGTAAAGATTGGGAAAAAATTATCTTGGACCAAATCAGGAGTTATTATATTAACCTGAGCTGAACTGACTTGACAAGACACAACCCTTTCAGGCAGGTAAAGTTATTTAAGTGGAATCACACCAGGAGCTCTTTAGGATGAGGATTTCTAGAATTTTCTTTTGCCAGATTTTCAAGCTCCCATTAAGATTTACACCTCAGTGTCATTAGGGGTCTTAGCACAGCAGTGCTCTCAGATAACTGCTTTGGACAGAGGAGTTAGGCACACATATCTTCTTTCCAAGACGTCTTTATACCCATTTTTTCTCTGCTGGGTTGAGCACAGCATGGATGTCAGCACATTTATTGTGACCATGTATTTGATTTCAGCTGATGGGACCTGGGCAGGGCCAGGAGCAACAGTGGCCAACCTCCCTCACATCCATAAAGAAACCCCTGGGGAGCACCTCCAAGAGAGCAGGGAACAGGTGTGACAGGGCTGGGCTGATGGTTGGCCTTGGTGATCTTAAAGGTCTTTTCCCACCCAAACTGCTCCATGATTTGCCTTGTTGTTTGCTTTTTTCCTGTGTTGCATGCAACCTTCATTACCTGTTACTTATCTCAGCCTATTAGCTCCGATTCTTCCCAAATCCCACAACAGGCTGTGGATGTACTTCCACCATCTATTCCCAGATCCAAAATCCATTTATTAGCTGTCTTAAAGCTGCTTACCATATCATCACCTGCTGTGCAGTGGTGATATCTATGGCTGGAACACTTTGGGCACAAACCACAACCTCTTCAGCAATGTGAAAAATGGCAATTTCTCGAGCAGATCATTGCCTGAGCACAATCACAGCCAGCTTCCCCAGTGCTGAAGACATCACAGTATATATTATTGTTCATACACCTGCTGGGTTGCTCAGGGACCATGCTGCAGTGAAAACCTGAGCCTGTTTTGGTCTGCCTGCAGGTACCAATGAAAAAAAAAAGTCAATTTACTCCCTTTATTCTCCTACTTAGACTTTGAAAACATTGGTATCCATTTTGTACTTTGCATCTTTGTCTTTTTGGGAAGGGCTGCTCTAATGGGAAATGGGGACAAGTGTCTCTCAAGCACAGGCTTTGTTTGCAGTCAGGAAGGGCACTCCAGCTCTGAATGATTTGTCCAGCATCACTCTGCTGAGTGCATTCTTATGCTGTGATGTCCTTGATGGCATCAGATCCCCAACATGATGATGTTTACCCTTTGTTCAAACACTTTGATGAATGTCTCTTTTCAGGCAATACATTTCCCATGTATTTGCCTCACATTTTTTATTGTTGGCCAAGAGCTTATCATCCCCCTTAGAGCTCAAAATTCATCCCCCAGTACCTGTGGCCTTTCTTTTTTGAATCATATCCTTGTTTCTGTCAGATCCCTGGCTTCTGTCCCAGAGTTCAATTAAAAATTAACAAACATCCTATTTGCTTTGAGTTTCTCTGCCACTCTGCTGCTCCTGCAGTGCTCTCCACAGCTCCTGTAAAAAATTCAACAGAACTTGAAGCACTTTATCATCCCCACACTCCTGATCTTCTGCCAGCCCACCTGCTCAGCACCTTCTCTGCTGGCTGGCAGGCAAACCCCAAGGATCCCCAATCATCTGGATTTTTTCACACACCTTGCTCCAGGATGTCCCTGCACTTTGGCTTTTGGGGGGTCCACATCTCCTCAGCTGGGCCACCAAGGAGCTGAGATCAGGCTTTGCCAGGTTCCACAGAAACCTGCCTGAGGCTTGTCCCCCTGCTGCTGCCTGCAATTCCCCTTCCCAGTGATCCCCTTCTGATATTCACTGGTTTTCCCTTCTTCCCACAGAGCCAGGCAAAGATGCCTTGGGAAGGCTGACCTAGAGCAGAGGCTGGACAGAGTCAAGGAATAAAGCAGGGATTTATTGAAAGGCCTCCATGGATGCACCTTGGGCAGCACAAGAGCCCAGCCAGGGATGCACCCAAGATGAACCAAAATGGTCACAAAATGCACAATGGGTCATGGGGTCTCTCACTTTTATAAATTCTGCTCCATTTGCATCTTGCAGTTCATTGTCCCATCCCAGCTTTAGCCCAGCCAGTCCCACCCTTGTTTTTCATTCTCCAGCCCACGGGGTTTGTGCTCTTGGGCTGAGATTTGGATCATTTGTCCTTGGTCCCCAGCTGGAGCAGGAATTGTTTTGTCTCCCTGCTCTGTGCAGAGAGCTCACCATCCCATAATAGGAAGCTCAGACCCACACACTAAAGCAGCACAGAATCTGAAAAATAGAAAAGCCAAAACCTGAGGCATCAGCAGCATGGAAAGTGGGCAGCAGGCTCTTGGGAAGCAACCCAAAAGCCACATTATGCTCCTGTCCTGGAGGACTCACCAGTTTTTCCTCCCTTGAAAAATAAAAAAAAAAAAAAACATTTCAGAGCATAAACTTCCTTTCCCTCCTCACCCACTGAGACCCACACCCCACCCAATATTTGAGTGCTGCCTTCTGGTGTGATCTGCCAAAATAATTCCCGTGGCAGGAACCTCTTAGCTTGGATTTCCTAAAGGAGACAGATGAATTCCTAGACCTTGAAGCAGGATGGATGGATTCCCATGGTATCACTGAATTGAAGCCATAAAAAAAGAAGCAATTTTATGAGGGAAGGAGCCCAACAGCCATCTCTGCTAATGTGGACTCAAAGAAGTCAGTGGGATTGCTTTGCCTAAGGCAGCCCAATTCCTGTAGGTGGATACAGGATGTTTGTCTCCAGAGCTGCTAAGCTGAGGCATTTCAGCTGCACTAAATGAATTTTTTAAAAGTGCAGGTGAGCAATGAGAAGGTATTTGGTTCCCAAGGAATACATTACAGAAGAATGTGCTGTTCTGAGCTCTGTCTCCTGGCAAGCTCCATGTAAATCTGAAACTACAAATTTTTCTTCTCGTTTTGTCTGTTTAGGGGGATATTTGCCACAAATAAGAGGTGAATTGAACAGAACAAAGCTTTAAAAAACAGCCTTTTAAAATAAAATTTTTACATTCAACATGGAATAACACAGCCCTGAATCTGTTTTATGGAGCAAAGGATTCTCTTCTAGGCTTCATAACAGCTTATTAAATGAGGCAGCCAGGTATCCAAGGAGATGGGATTGAAAATAAGGGTTTTCTGGAGAAATTCTTCAAGCAGCACAAGTGGGTACCTGCTGTAAAACTTCAGCTTTCAAAGGACTCATTAGTGCAGCAGAGGCTGCCTGGCAGTTCACAGCCAGGAAATGTGATCATGCATCAGTGGATGTTTTAATAAGGTTAATGAGATGATGATTATTTTTTAAAGTAACTATGATAATGTAATAATGATAAAGCATTTTTAAAGACACCTGTTAAGTGGGGCTGCCAGTACCACGTGAGGCACATCTCACCTGTGCTCCAAGGAAAAAACAATCCATCCATAATGAAAAACTGTCCCAGTGGTGCATTAGCAAAGTCTCAATGTAAATGACAAATTGCTCACTTAATGGCTTGGTGTTCATTTAGCCAAGGTGTTCCAGCACGTGATGGTGCTCTCACAGAACAGCTTGGCATAAAAGGAACTTGTGTAAACTCAGCTAACAAGTGATGTCTGCACGTGATTCCAGAGGTTCCTTTCATGCCCTCATTTCTCATCCCATCTCTCCAGTGTGGTTCTTTCCCTGGAGCTTGGCAGGCACAGTTTGAGTGTGAAGAATTAAGGCTCCTCACTGTGTTCAAGCACCAGTGTTGGGAGGGATTCCTAACTCAGCCACTTGCAGCTCTTCACAGATTGCATCTCTAAGGGACAATTTCTTTCCTCACATGAATGTGATATTTTTTTCTATTTTGAACAACCCAGAGGTCATCTCTACAATGAACAGCTCTGATTCAATGCATCAGGTACCTTTTTTTACATAGATCTGAAATCAGAATTTCAATTGGAGACATTAAAAGCACATCAATGGCTGTTCATACTGGGCCCTGAACATCTCTGCCTTGCCACTTTATCTTTGCTAAGGCTTCTTCATAGCTCAGAGCTATCTGTGCAGAGAGCTAAGGAGGAGACAATTCAGCAAAGACACAGAAATAGTCAAAGGAAATACCAAGATCCACAGAAAAATTGATTCTGACAGTATTAAGCAGTTCAAACAGACTATAATTCTAAGAGAATCATTAAAATAAAGATGATTAAAAAGGTGGTTCTGCAAATCCATGTTACCATGTGAATTCTGAATCTTTAAGAGGGTTGTAATCTCCCTGGAATTGTGGGGGAGGAGGCAGAGCCTGGGTGCTGTGTCTCCCAAATCCTAGGCTAAAACCAAGGTAAGCTTTGCCTGTCCCTAAGCAAACAACAGCTCAAGGAATATTGAATTACTTAAGTGAAAGAGAAGCTCTACTTTTTATGCTGCTTCAGGACAGTTCTCAGACATCTCCAAAATCCTTTGGAAGAAGAACTAGCTCCAATCACAAGGATTTTTTTGATGTAGATTGGTGTGGACAAAGAACACAAGATGTGAGGGCTGTAAAATTTAGAGATCACCAGTTTTACTAAATGTGTTCATATTCTGGATTTTTATATTTAGTCCATAATTACACCTCAAAATTTTTAGCAATAAATGTCCACCAAACCCTGAGAAAACGAGCAAGTATTTATCAGGCAGTATTACTGGCTTTTATTTTCTCCTTTGTTTCTTTAAATTAATTAACAGATTAAAAAAATTATAAAGCAGCGAGTTAAACATGAACTATGGAGAACCCTTAGAATTGCTCAGATCCTTTGGTGAATTGGCATTTGAGCAGCTATTGTTTGAAGGAAAAAAGACAATTATTATAAAATTAGGATTGCTCTCTGAGAATCCTGATTCCTACGGCCATACCAAAAAAAAGCTGGGAATATTTGTCTGAAATTCCTGACACATTTCTGGACAAGCAAGAGCACTGTTAATGTCATGAAAAAGACCTTGCAGTCTTTGATGGGAGCCTACAAGGTGCTGATGTGATGGGCAAAAAATGAGATGAAGCCCCAGGCAAAGCACTGCAGTATTTCATAGAGTGTTATTATGCCCAGGAAATGCCAACTTTGACTTAAAGACTATATAAATACCTTTAATTTATAATTCTACTTCCCACCACAAGTCACGTTAAAATTAAAAATAAAAAACAACAATGAGGAAAAGTTTAGCATTTGCCTTGGGGTAGTGGTTTTGATAAATTATCTTAATAATTCTGTGTTACTTTGTGGGATTGTGTTCCTGTCATGAGCTGTCCATCAGGTACCCATGGTGTGAAAGAAGCCACGAGCATAATTTTCTTCATAAACAAAAATAAACTGCAGTAATTGTTCCACCCAGCTGTAATTTTCCATGGAGTGACATAAAGGCTGCTGTCATTTCTCTCAGTGGGCCATAACTGCACTGCATTGTTCATGTGAAATTAAAATGTTGGCTGCAATAACAAGGGTGCTGCATTCATGAGCTAAATAATGGAAATGGTCTCAATGAAGTCTCCAGGTGGGAAGGGGACTCATTCCTGCCCCTGCAGTCCAGCCCTTTGAGTGACTGCATTCCCTGGACTATTTTGTTCCATCCTTTAGCATTAAAAGGAGATTTATAGGAGATTTATATTTTCACACAGGAGTTTTAATTTTTTAAAAAAATAAGAATAACTTTGTTGTTGATCCCAAAACTCTCTGGGACAGATGGACACAGGTACAGAGTCAGGCTCTGAACTCAGACCGTGGTGACAGTGACAGCACTGAGGGAATGGCCTGAAGCTGTGTCAGGGGAGGTTTGTGTTGGATACCAGGAGAAGGTTCTTCCCCCAGAGGGTGGCTGGGCACTGACCAGGCTCCCCAGGGCAGTGGGCACAGCACCAGCCTGGCAGAGCTCAGGGGTGTTGGGACAATGCTCTGGGATACAGGGTGGAATTGTTGGGGTGTCCTGTGCAAGGCCAGGAGTTGGATGCAATGATTCTTGTTGATTCCTTCCAGCTGAGGATATTCTATGACTCTCTGCTATGATCCCAAGCCTTTTAAAGCTCTTTTAAAAGATAACACCTCCTCTCTATAAATTAGGGAAGCAATTCTGGGTGATTTACATGGAAACTGGAGCAGGCAGAGAGCCCAGACAGGCAGGCACAAAACCTGAGCTGAAATCACCATTTCTGCACTTAGACCTCGTGTCAACATCATATTTTCTGAAAAATCCCTTCTCCAGGATTTCTTCTCCTGGGAAGCTGAGAAGCTTCAGAGAAAAATGAAAATAATAATTACCTGATTGCTTCTCCTGTGTTTTGCTGCTTTGGAATGTGTTTGGAGATTGTTTATCCAACAGGTGGATGTTTGATTGGTTCCATGTGAATTGTTTTGACTTAATGACCAATCACAGCCAGCTGTGTCAGGACTCTGGAAGGAGTCACGAGTTTTTGACTATTATCTTTTAGCCTTCTGTCTGTATCCTTTATTCTTTGGTATGGTTTTAGTATAGCATAATATATAATATAATATAATATAATATAATATAATATAATATAATATAATATAATATAAATATAATATAATATAATATAATATAATATAATATAATATAATATAATATAATATAATATAATATAATATAATATAATATAATATAATATAATATAATATGACATGACATGACATACTATAATAATAAATTAGCCTTCTAAGAACATGGAGTCAGATTCTCAATTCCTCCCTCTATCTGGGGAACTCAGAAAAGACCACAGACCTCGTGCTCAGGCAAACAAGGGCTTGAGCTGCTCCTGCTGCCTGAGGGAACGTGGCTGGCCGCCCCTCCAGATTGTGCTGAGATAATTTCAAGCCTTTCCTCTCACTTGGAAAGCCTCTGTCCAAACCTAAGCACTGCTTTATGTGGTTATTGTTCATCATCTTCCCTAATCCCCATGATTTCCAGTGTGGAGAAGCAAGGAGAGGAGTCAGACAAGCCAGAGTGAGTCAAGACCCACAATTCATACCACAGCAAAGCTGGAAGCAAGCTCAGAGTGCTGTGCTTGACTCAGAGTTGCACCCAGCTCCAGTTGTTTTGTGTTATTGAAAAGGACACATTTGCAGTGTTTGGTTTTTTCCTCAAGTAAAACACTCAGCCAACTGCTTGTTTCTGCATTACTTGTGGAATTGTTTATGTATTAGCAAAAGTATAAACTAAAGATACAGAGAGGAGAAAATCACAGAGCTAACAGATGAATTGCTGGGGGGAAAAGCCCATGAATAATGCAAGCAATGGGACTCAAATTTCCTTAAAACTTGTGTCCTTTTTTTCATAAAGGAAGGGAAATGAGTTTCATATGAACAGCAGTAGTGGGTAATTTTGAATGTGAGAAATGACAAACGTTGAGACTGACAGGTAACACTGGGAGAAAAGGTTCTGAATTCAAATACTGTGCTGTAGAAAGAGGAATGTTAACATGAGAAAAACAGGATAATCACTGTATAGCAAATACTCATCTTGGCTTAATCCAGGCACCCAATAAATATGGCAAAGAATTCACAGGTAAAATAACTCTACACAAGATCTGACTCTTGTTAGATCATTAGTGATTCAGAAAATATTCCCTGCAAGAAGACCCTCACATCTCCAGTCTGCAGATGTGGAGTTCAATCTAGTAAGTTTGGAGCCATATGAATTTATTTCTCAACAAGGACCTGCTGGAGTTGGGGTGAGAGATCCTGTGGGGACTCAGAGCATCACCACACTGATGGCTCAGACTGGGTGCTAGTGACAAAACTTTCTCTTACTGGAGTCTCACTTGATGATTTTCCCCTGTGTTGTGGCAGTATTTTGCATTATGATAGTACATTTATTTTACCTAATAATAATAGCAACTACTGCTTCTGCACCTGCTCTCTGTTTCAGGGATCTGGTAAAAATTTTGCTGGAAAAATGGCTCCTTTAGCAGAGCAGTTGTCATATTCCAATGGACAGGAGAGTTCTTGTGCTGGTCAGCACACCATGGGGCTAAATGTCATCTGCCAGGAGTGGAAAGAGATCCCTCATCCCATGAATTTTATGGCTGTAATATTTGGCTGCAAAATAACTGGTAGAAATCTAGGTGACTTTTCTTCCAGCTCCCTAGGCCTATCTCCTGCCCTTTTATTAATATCCAGTGTTTAGAGCTTTACATGCCTCTCTCTACCCTTCACTGATTACACAGTTCATGATCCCCACACACAGAGGTGCTAAGAATAAAAGTAGGTTTGATCTGAAATTAATTGCAATTCAGAAAAAAAGGATTTTCAATATGTTTTATTTAATTGAGAGGAGATTAAACCATGCATTATAAAGGACTAGAACACTTTGTAGGCTACAAGAAACTTAATTCCTTTTTAAAACATTTTTTTTTCTTTCTCTCTTTCATGAACAATTAATGAATTGAAGAGCTTACCATATTATTATTCAAATCTTCTTGAGAAAGATATTGAGATTAGAAAAGATGGATGAGATAGAAAAGTCTGTCTTCTTTAGTCATCCAAAGTTAATTAAAATAAACCTGACCTGCTATCTGCCACCCAAAGTGTGCTATGGAAACAAGACTAAAGGTAACACAGACAAATTGGCTTGGCTTGCTAAAACTCCTTAGGGTTAATTAAAAAGCATCTTATTCTTTGATGAGAGTTCCATCAGAGATGGGAACTTTTCCCCTCATTCCTATTGCACATTTTCTGATGAAAACATTTTGGATAACCGAACAAGAAAGCTGAGATTTGTATCAAAGAGAGGACAGCTTTTGCTTGGCATAGGGAAAGAGCAGGACAGAGGTTTGTATGGTTATTGTTCATTACCTTCCCAAGGTGCTCAGAGAAGGGAAGAGACAAAGCTGCAGCAGCTTCAGGCACAAACTTGTGGAAATGTCAATCTGCCAGATCCAAACCAGCTGGGTCTGGTGCTGGAGCACCCTGGAGCTCAGTGGGAGAAGATCCATGGCAGGGGGATTGGAGGTAGATGATCTTCCAACTCAAACTGTTGTGTAATTCCAGGGGTACTAATTCTAGAGATTTTGTTCCATTCCTTTTTGATCTCCCTGGCAGGACAGTAGTGCATATGGCACCCTGCAGAGAAGGGAGGTGGGTGATCATGGCTCTCTTTAGGCAGAGTGCGGGGGTTGCCACATCATTTTGGAAATGTTTTCAGCCACAGAGGCAATGGGAAAGTGACCTCACTGCCCAATTAGACACCCGTGGCAGGAGCCAGAACTGCTCAGCCAGAAAACCTGTTGTTTATTCTGGAATCATCTCCATGTGTCCATCTAAATCATCATCTGTTCTGGACAGGATAATGATGTTTAAATAACCCCTGACAGGTGTCTGTCTAAAGTGATTAGAAAGGCCACAGTGAAGAGTGTGTAGCACCGCCCTGGTTTTGGGTTGCATCACCACCAGATTTGGGAAGGGTCCCTGAATATTCAGCAACCCTCACACCTTTTTCCTGCAAAAAAACAAGTATTTCTCTTCCTACCTTGCACAGGATCTAGCAGAACCTCTTCTGCTTTGTCTTTAGAGCTGTACACATTGGAGGATTGTAGTGTTACCTACTGAGGAAGGTAGAACCAAAGCCTTCCCTGGTTTATGGTAAATGAGAAGCTCAAGAATCCTTTCTATGTCATACCTGCTCAAGATCTGGTTCCAGTTCTTAAGAAGCACCAAAAAATCCCTGGACACAAGAGTCTGACTGCAGGGACTCTGATGAAGTGTGAAAGGGGAATTCACATCCAAAGGCAACATCCAGGAGCTGACATGAGGAGCTCCTGTGGACACATTCCAGAATAAGCTTTGCCTTTATCATACTCACATTGTTAACCAGATATATGGCACAACATGTCATAAATCATCTGCCTTTCCCTTGAACTTTGGCCAATCCAGGAATGTATCTCATTGTTCCAGAAGACCATAAGACCTACTCCATCTCTATTATCTGACTGGAGTGCATGTTTATATGTCCAATGGTAATATTAGTATTATTATCTCTCAGGCTAACATGGGTCTTGAAGAAACTCAAAATTCACTCTTCAGGCCTTCTGGAAAGCTCAGGTACTGAGGATGAATGTAGAGCTTCCTAATGAAGACCATTTTTTCTCATTTGCTGAATTTGCACTGCATTATGTGACAAGACAGGACAGTTTGCTCATCAAGGCTGCTGCCACAAATATTACTAAAACCTCTTGAGACTCGTTTTTTTCTCCATAGTGACCTTAAAAGAGTGTTTAGCCAATCTGACTGAACAATATTGCTAGTGAAAAAAGTCATGCTTCAAATTTTAAGGGTAGGTCACTTCACATCTGGATTGAGCAGAGGTCTCTTCATCTTAGAGACAGCACAACAAAATATGTGGAATGTGTTTATTGATTCGAGTGCTCAGTGCTGTGGCTTTTAAAGTGTTTGTTCCTTCAGAGACTCAAGTTATCCAGGTGTCTCTCTTGAATTTGATTCTTAGACTAAGTGTCACCATGGCTGCTTTTTGGAAAGCCTCATTATCTTTCCAAACAAATGTGTTTAAGCTCCATCTCCATATGATTGATGGCACTCGAGTGAAGCTGTATCCACCACCTCCAGAAAACTTCAAAAATCAATCTTGCTGTAATTTTAGCATACTGCTTCCTCATTGAATTTTAGAAATCTGTTAGTCTGAATGAAGGAGACTTCATTATCACTGAGAAGAGCAAGTCAATGATACACATGAACTTCATTCATAACAAAGCCAATTGCTGATGAAGAGGAACTGAACTAGAGATGATTAATTCTTTTCCAGCAGCTACTTTGGGCAGACATGACAATTATTCATACCAAAGAGCTACCATTTTTGCCTTATTTAATTAATCTTAAGTCATGTACAGGGAAAACTCAGAGTCCAGTGAAACCAGCTAGAGACTGCTGTTTATAATGGTCCTGCCTGCAGGCACAGCTATTCATCTTTGCAGTTATGCAACTCATGTGTCATTTTTCATACTTGGCATTGCAATTTATTTTCCTTTTGCTGTTTAATCAATTTTCAGTTAAACAGACCCTTTCTACAATCCAGAAACAAAACTCCTTTGAGATAGTAAGAAGTCTAAAAATATACAATAAGGTGTGATCAGCCTCCTGAGGTGAGCTTATGTTTTAAATGGAGAAATCTTTGTGAATCTCACTTCCTAAAGGAGGGTAAATCCACAATGACAATCCCTCAGTGTCCTGTGGGGTTTTTTATACATATTCCTTCTAACCCTGTGGCAACAGGTCAAACTGGACAGCAGATCTAAATCACCCAAACCTAATCACCCCACACTGAGAGGGCCTTGAGTTGAAGTTGCAATTACTGGCAAAATAAAGCAGTTTCCCCTTTCCCTGCTGGCCATGGCTTGTGCAATTCATTTATTCCTTTTCACTCCCTTAGCCCCTGCTAACAGATTTCCCCTTTGGTTCTCCTTCTGTTGCCAGCAAGTGTTTGACAAACCAGAAGTCAGTCTCCTGATTACATACAGATCAGGATGTACCCCTGCCTCTGTTAAAAATTTCTTCCAAAAGGTCAGATTGCTCAAAATCCTCCATTTTTGAGAGTCATTGGATTTAATCTAAACTCTTCTGTGCGTTCTTTATATCTGATGTTAAAAAAAAATACTGTGGAAATTATGCTGAGCACCAAAAAAAAAAAAAAAAAGCACAAAATCCTCTTGGAACCTTGTTTTTGATCCTTGATTGTCAATCTCCATTCAGTATTAAAAATTCCATTGGAAATCAAAAGAGATGTCTTCATATATATTAAATCACCAGTTTTATGCTGAAAGTTGGCACTGAAATTGGAGAGAACAGGCAGACCCCTAGTTAACCTCTCAAAATTTTTTTTGAGGATTTTTTAAACACTTTTTAAATAGAAATGATAAAATATGCCATGAAGGACTGTAGGTGGAAGAAAAGTAATAAATAATTCAGCACCAGAGAAAGAAAATCAGCTGTAGAAAGTCCTGAGGGCAATTTGTTATAAAGCAGTTGGATATTGCAAGGGTGAAACAACACACAGGGGGTGCAATTAGAAGAACTGGCAAGCAGCCCTTCCTATTTGCAGGTTTTACACTCAACTCCCTGATGAATTCCATGGATGGTTCCAGGTAAAGCTGAGTATTTCCTAATTTTATTGGTTTTGTCCCACAATTCCTGTGCCATTTCTGCCAGGACTGTGCTGTCATCTCAGGTACCTCTCATCTGATCTGCTCAAAGGGAGCTCTGTAGGATGAGAGCCCAGCATGGAGCCAAATTATATCCATTCAATCTGTGAGGAGAGAAATTCAAAGCCAAATCTCTAATTCCTCTTTAGTAAAATGAAGAAGCCAAATCTCTACCTCAACTGCTTTTATTTTGTTTTAATTCCTCTTTAGTAAAATGAAGATGACCCAATATATTGACATAAAGTGCATTAGTTGCCTCTTGACTGTGCTTCTTTGTGAGAGGAAGGATTTGCCACTCGCTCTCTGTGTAGCCCATGGAGACTTTTTAGGTTTAGAAATGGGAAAAAAATAGACTGGAAGTAAAAAATGTCAGGGTAAGAGAATGTATTCCCCATTTGTTAAGATCCAGCAGAGTGACCACAAAGGCCCATCCAGACAGCAAGAACCATTCGTGGCATCTTGAGCTGAATAGAAATGACAATAATTTTGTCCTTTTCCCTCCCAGGAAACCTCCTTCTCCTTTTCAGGACACTCTAAGTCCTTTCCTGTCCTAACAAATCCCATAAGGACAAAATTTGTTCCTTTCCATTGTTAATTAAAGCATTGTTCATGCTTTTGGCAATGTCAGGCAGAAGGTCAGTGAGGCTGAAGAAGGGTCCAAGAACCAAAGTAGGAGAACAACCAAGTGCCAGGGAACCTGCACCTAAAATAGCACCCTTTTCTATATGTCTATATTTCTACATTTCTATATTATTTCTATATTTCTATGTTTTTATATTTCTATGTTTATTTCTATATTATTTCTATATATTTCTATATTTTTTTATCTTTATCTATACATTCCAGCTGGGGTGGAAAGAAAATACAAAAATACAGAAGAAGTAGGGGGAAATACAAATGAAAACTGGAAGGTTTTTTGGCTTGTTGGGTTTTTTTTTTGAAAAGGAGGGTTGGAGAAACCAACTGTTGAAAATCTGGAAAATTGTTTCAACTATTTTTTTTCCATAAAGAACATGCATTGTACTTTAACCATCGCAACTCTATCTTTTAAAAAAGTCTTTATTAGCCTAAGATTCTTAGAAGAAGGAGAAAAAAGAAACTGAGCATGTGAGAAAGACTGAGCTGAGAACCAGATGGCTTCTGCAGGAGTGAATGGATTGAAAAATGTGCTGGGAGTGAACAGCTCCACAGATTAGGCAAAAAGTTTGAGAGATCTTCTGAAAGAACACAACAGTCATGATTCAAAACATTTGCAGGGTTTTTATTACAACATATAATTGACTGAAATATATAATGATTTATTTCATGATGCCTTATAGTTAGTACATTTTCTGAAATTACAAGGGAATGGAAATAAAACATTCTTTTAGATTGAAGTGTGGTATTTATTTCAAGAACCAATTAAAGCTTACATTTAAAATATTTTCAGCTTAAAGCTGTACTTTCCTAAAGGGAAATTTCTTCTCTAGAATTTCATTATTTACTAATGGAGCTTCATAATTAAATAAAAAACAAAATAGCTTTTGAGCATTTTGTTTTTCCCTTCAGCATCTACAGGTTTAATACTATTTCTTTTAATCTCCTTATTTTGCTTTTGAGAAAGAAGACAGGGGTGAAAATAGAGAGGCAAGTAGAAAATGTAAAATGTAAAACTGAACTGTTTTACATTTCTGGGGAATTAAAATACTTCCACAAGGAAAATCTTCACAGAATAGAGTAGGAAACTACTGAAGAACATTAAAAAAAAACCATCAAACTATTACTCTGTTCTTTCCAAAGGTTTTAATTTTAATATTGTGGACCAATAGTTATGAAAACATTATAAAAGCTTGCAAAATTTAAAAGGCTGTGGGGATGAAAAGCTCAGTATTTTCACTGGGTTGGCACATGGCTTCACCTTTCTGTCCAACTGCAAGGATTGTCACGTGAAGAACAGCAGCAGTAAGAGAACCCCAGGGGACCTCCTTGGGTGCCTGTTTATGAACCCTGTTGGGAAGAAACATGGGATTTTTAGTCCATTTGTCTTTTTACTTTTTCCTTGTGAAGTTCAGTTTTTAGAGATTTGTTTCTGCTGAATGACTGCAGCATGACCACTGATTGCTGGCATGGCCATTTCTGGACTGCACTCTGCATTTCTACCTCTAATTCTTGAAGACAGTTGTCAAAGGTGTCCTCATTTGAAGCCCAAGCACAAGTGCAGCTTGTCTTAAATAAAAAGAGAATGTTACCATCAAAGGGAAACAAAGAGAATTTCATATCTTCCCTGCCACTAATGCTGAATCACATCTTTTATGAGACCAGGGAAAGTTTAACATCAGCTTTTGAGAGCTTCAAGGACAAGAAGACATTGATATGGCCCCTTATCTGGGGGTGAATTTTCTTCTTAGCTCAGCACTGTCTATAAAGATGAAAAAAAAAACCTGTAACATGAAACAGAAAAGCAATGAGGAAGAAAATTGTTGCTTTTGAACAACAAATAAGTAAGCACACACTACTACACCTAATAAATTAACACCAGTGTCAATGAAAAATAAAAATAACATTTTCAAAGGACAGCTTGTCATGTTCTCATGACTCAGAGATTGTTTGTTTTCCCCCTTCCTACTCCCCCCTTTAATTAATACATTTGCTTCCAAATAGGATCCGAGCATTAGGAAAATGTCACACCATATGTGTGTTTATTTTTGCTCAAGTAATTATCATGGTGTAAGATCTCTCTTTTCCTTTCTCTGCTTGCTGAGACAGAATGTTCCTTCAGAGGATAGAACAGCCTCAAAGCAGCTGCTCTGACATCTGAGGCAAAGTCAAATCTTCATCCTCATCCTTGTGCATGCAGTGACCTTTGGGGGGGACTGGGGGTCCTTCCTTCAGGTGGTGTCTCCACAAGGTTTGGAGGGCTCTGCCCCTGGCAGAGGGTGGAAAGAGGGTTCCTCTGGTGGGATACAAAGCCCCAGCATGACAAAGAGCACCTCTGAGAATGTTGTGCAAAGAAATGCCTGAATGCTGTGCAGAGAAATGCCTGGCAGCCCAGGCAGGTGGGCACAATGAGCTTCAGCACTGGCTGCTCTTCTGGAGGAAAACCTGCTGGGATTTTGGCAATAGTTGTATAATCCAAGCAAACTAGCTAAGCTGGAGCTTAACCTGGAGCATGGACAATGACTCTTCAACTAATTAAAGATGGAAGGAGGGTAATAAATTATAAATATTTATTACAGCGCTGGACACACGGGCAGTAACCTCCCAAAGACGTGTGCAGAAAGTCACAAACTCCTCATATCTGTTTGTCCAAAAAGGTTTTACCTGTTCAGATGGTTTCCAGGACAGGTTCTGTGACACCTATTACATAAACATTGGTTCTCACCTCGTACTATAATTAGCAGAATGTCCCTTATGGCTGCATAATTCTCTTTAACTGGGTTGGTAGGTTTCTGGGGAGGAACTAAGACCTCTTCCTCATGGTAAACTCCTCACCATGTCAGGTTGGCAGGGATCCTTGACTTGCTGGTCACAGCCCAAACCTCCTCTCATTCTCAGAAGTCAGTGGTGTTTATGGCTCCTGCACTCTTACAATACTTCATGTGTCACCTGTCATTCCCAGCTTTGTTTCAGTTATCCCCCCTTGGTGTCAATTAATTTCCTTGTTAAGCTCTAATCACTGGGTATGACCTTTGCTAACTACATTTCTAACTTAACCTCTTAATTAATTTATTTTTTAAAATTTTAACCTCTTAATTCATTTATTAATTAATCCATTTTAATTTAAAAATATATAGTTTTCACTATCTTAGTCACATTTCTAGCTCAATCCCTTGACTCAAACCACTGCACTAGCCCAAAACTGCCCTCTTGGATTGGGATGGCTCTTAATTCTTCCTTAATATTCCTGGGGTGGAATTTCCTTTTTCATCTTAGAGTGCTGATGTTTTCTGAGTGATCAGGTGTTTTTCTATTATTATTTCTGTCACTGTAATCTTATTTCAGTGACTAATATCACACTCTGGGATTGTTGTCCATAAAGCAGAAACCTCTCTCCCAGAAAAGAGAGGTTGTGTAGAGGGCCCCCAGGATTTCCTTACTGCTGTTGGATTTTACCTGATCATGTCAGGATGGTGCCAAACATGGAAAACATCTTAGGTTAGAAGGATATGATGTGACATTTCTGTGATCCTAGACATAAAGGGAAATAATCTTGATATCAAGTTGGAAATTCAGATGCTGACTGATTTTAAAGGTCTTCAGAATATCTGCAGTGCATTCAAGATTTTATTATTTCATACCTACAATTCTTCCAATTCTATTCTCAACAGATTACAATTTTTAGAGCTGAGAAAGCAGCAAGAGACACCAGAAATAAAAGTCAAAATCTTCAATCAGGGCCACTTCTATGTATAGGAATGAATAGTATGGGGAGGGGGGAAAAAGGACCAAAGAGCATTCCTTTTCCTTTAAGACATAGATAAAGAGTTCTTATAACAAAAACCAAACTGCAGACCTGTCCTCTGGTTATTGATTAAAATATGGTCTTGTCCTTTCTGTATCTAGAACTAAACTTGCAGGATGCTGCTGTCCTTTTGGGGTCTCACTCTATTTTCCAAAAGCTACAGCTGATTTCAGTACAGCATCTCCTGATGCTGGGGAGCAGGATTTAGACTTAAGGTCATTTTTACTCTCCTGCCTATTTACCCACACTCTGGCATAGCTAATGTGAGCTTTCTCTCTGAAAGAGATTTTATTGCTTCATTTCCACGAGTAAAGGAATGAGAGTTTTAATATAGCTGGTCCAGGGTTTTCTACTTAGGGGTTTTAAAGTATTGTATATGTAATAAAATCCTCTATACTTATTTATCTGTCTCAGCGTTCATTTCCTTGATGTCAAGACTCAAAATTCCTAATACTACTGTAATTCACATTCCATTATTAGGGGTTCCTGAGAAAGACTAAAAAAAAAACAAAGCAATGAAACAAAACAGGCAAACAAGAAACTATCTTCAGTGCTAGGTTCTTTGTTCTGGCACTGGATTTTGGGGGAAGAAAGGGTCATTTGTCAATCTTTGTGTTGAAGTCCAGGTTGGATGGGGCTTTGAGAAACCTGGTCTAGTGCAAGGTGTTCCTGCCCATGGCAAGAGGTATGAACAAGATGATTTTTAAAGTTCCTTCCAACCCAACCCATTCTGTGATTCACAGTTTTGCTTTCCCTTTCATCCTTCCATGACACCTGAGTCTAAATCCAGCACAAAACTGTAAGCAGTAGCACATCACTCCTGTACCAGCACATAAATAAAAGCAGTGTTTCCCAGATCATTTCAAATCTCTCTGACCGATCAGTAGTTGGAAAAATCAAACTTTGAGCATATTTTGAACCAGCACAGATGCTTTTCATGTTTAATGAAGACAGAAAAGTGTTCCCAGACTGTTTCATTGACCTCTCTCCATCTGGGTCACTAATCATCTCTAAGCATTCCATGTAGTTTGAATAAATCTGGATGTTCTGCAATAATCCAAGATCAAACAAAGCATTTCAGATGCTTTGTTCAGCTTCCCAGATGTGTCCTGGGAAGACATTTTCTTGAGGAATGCAGAACATTTGGGATTCAAACTGCAATGTTCTTCAGGGTTCTTTTACTTGAGAATTTCAACCGAGAATTACCTGCACCCTAATGTTATTTGAAGTGATTAAAATTCTATGAAAGAACATATAAATAATCCCATATACTCACTCAAGCACTCTATTTTTTATAGTGGGTTTACCAGCTTGGCATAAAGTGTAAGCAAAACAAAAACTAGGTGAAATTTGTTACTTTTTTTCACTTTAACACAAACTCAAAGACTCCAATCTTGCTGGAATTTATACATGCACTTATCCGTAAGCACACAAATAATCCTCTTTATTTCCTCAGCAATACTCATCTGCTTAAACTAAGCTCTAAAGAGTTCCCAGAGAAGCCATTTCCAAGCACATTTTGGAAGTTGTGTCATGAGCAGTGTAAGTTACATCTAATTACAAGGGAATTGTATTGCTTCTCTCAGAGGTGAAGGCTGGTGCTCTGCACTCCAGCAAAGACAACCAATGTATAAATTGATTTATTTATTTTTTGAATGCTCTGTTGGCACCCACCAAATCACTGAAAATTTCAGAGTTGGCAGATGTGACCTGAAATCCACAAGGAAAAGATGAGGGGGTATTTCCCAACAAACATGGAGTGCCAAATAGAGGTGTTTTGGACCAGGAAGGAATTAGACAGTAAATCAGCTTGAGCTAGATTCAGAACAGGTTCTCTTACTTATTTCTCCAGTCTGCCTAACAAACAAATGAAATCCATGCCCACACTGGGTAAGAATGAGGTTTGCCCCAATTAACAGCAGTGAACTGATTAACAGAACCAGGTTCTGCAGGAATGTGACCATCCTTCTCCATCAATATAAAGAAGTCAGCTTCAAAGTATTAAACTATGAAAGCATTTATAACATCCTGCCAATTTAAGTGAGATGGGGATTTGACTCTTAAAACCATTCTAGCTTGAATGCAATGAAATCACACAGTACATCCAAAGTTCAGCACAGTCCTGCAGTGCATCCAAAGTGTCTGCTTGATCTATGGGGTGAGCTGTGCACAGCCACGGGACTGGGGCTGCAAACCTGGCCTGAATTAATCAGGCTGAGAGCACTTAACTTTGTCTTTTGCATGTGCATTTACCCACAGAGCCACAGCTTTGTTCAGCACAGCTGTGGGATCAGTAATGCATGGGCACCAAGCAAGAAATCCCTGTGAAAATGGCTTTGCACACACAGCCACCAGATTCTCCTCAGGACAATCACAGGATCACAGAATGGTTTGGTTTGGAAGGGACCTGAAAGATCAGCCAGTTCCAATGCCCTGCCATGGGCAGGGACACCTTCCACTATCCCAGCTTGCTCCAAGCCCTGCCCTACCTTGCCTTGGACACTTCCAGGGATGGGGGTGAAAGGGAAATGTTCTCTTGTTGGCCCCCACAATACTGCAGATCCCCAATCATGAACTACAGGCCAACAAAATAAAAATCTAGTGAACCAGCCAGAGCATTTTGCCCATTTCTCTTTCCTTATACCAAGAGACCTCCAAGTGTTTGTCCCAGGAAATGCTTCCAGCACAGACAGCTGCCACACTTGGAAACAGGAATTTTGTTGAAGTGCCATGTGCTCCTCACAAAGATCCTTTCAAGGTGGTGTTTCCCAAACCCACCTTCCACTGGGATGTGGCCATGCAATAAGGGGAAGGTGCTTTGACCAAAGGTTTTTCGCCATTTTTTTTTTGGGGGGGTGGAATTTTTTCACCATTATTTTACTGGTTTGCAGGTCAGTAAATTCATTTTGTTAGACATGCAGGTCAATGTGTGGTAATTCCATGATGACTGAGAGGCCACTGGCTTTTCTAACTACTTGCCAATGGTCCTGGAGCTGTCAGCTAAAAAGTTTGACCCAGGAGGAATAATATTGACAATTTCACCTGTAAAGGTTTGTCCAATGACAGAAGCCTGCTTCTTCACATCAGTCTTCAATACACAGGTCTAGAAAGTCACCCATATTTCCAAAGTTTACTTTCCTCTCTTATTAGGGCAAGATTCATTTTTCAATTGCTTTTCTTTTTTAAAAAAAATGAATAATTCCTAAATGCATATTAGTGTGACTTTAGAAGCCATATGGAATTTCATGTGAAATATTTATAACTCCCTCTCTCCCTCTCATTCTTGTTTCTAACAGAACAGAGAGAAATGGAAAGCTGGAGAGAAAAAAAATTGTATCCTCAAAAATGGCATGTGCTTAACATCAAAACATTTTAATTGAACTTCACATTACAGAAATCCAGATGGTCCATGTTCTGTTCAAGCCTCAGGGGGACTGCAACATGTTACCATGTGTAAGATGCATCATCCCCTTTCCTCCTCCTGGTTGTACACAGGACTTTCAGCCAAGATACCACAGGCTGGCAAAATCTGAGTTCTACAGTCTCTTAGGGATTCGGGGAGATTTCAGGCAATGCTTGGGGGATTTGGGACTATCTTTCCCTCTTTCTTGCAGACTGAATCCATGAAATCTAAAAATAACTCAAATACTCCATGCAATCTAAAAATAGCTGTCTGGGTTGAGGCAAGGGATTTTCAGTGGAAGCAGAGCTGATCTGTCTGACCTTCAGCTGGAGAAAATCAGTTCCAGGAGCACACCACATCTGGACCTGGCCCAATCTACAGCCCCCCAGGATCTCACCAGGGATGGCCAAGTACTTGTGCCACTTCTTCTGGTCCAGACTTTTGCCTTTGAAATGTGATTTTATTGTCCTATGGCAGCCTGGTATCACCTTGCCCACAGTAAAATGCCTTGGTGCCCTAAAAAGTAAATTAAAAAAAAAGTAAATGTTTCTCTACTCCTCAGTTGTGATGTACCCCGAAGCCAGGGCACCTGGTGCTGTGTCACTGAGACACTTCCCAGTGAATGAACCTTCAGACCTTCCATGACTTATATGGACTTAGCCCACTGCTCTTGAAGCTCTTAATGCAAAACTGGTGTTAATTCAGTTCCACTTACGTAAACATTGCCATCTTTGTTTTTGAGATTGATCTCAAATTAAATCAGATCTGGATGTAATGAAATCTCAAGCAGCCCTCACCACTCCTCAGGAGACCATCACCTCCCACAGATTTTCTTATCTTCTCCTTAAAAACAAATTATTATGCCTTGAATCACAAGACAGGCCATAAAGTGCAAGTTCCTGACTCCTTCTGAGGAGCAGAAGGAAGGTAGGCACAAGGTTTGTGACCCAAAACTAATCAGAACAATATTCAGAGCCTTCTGGTCTTTGCCTGTGATCACTTTGGGTCTACAAATAAGATAAATTGCAAGTGGAAGGTTTGGTTCAGATGAACACTGGCATCAGACACACCATGCTCTTGTAGCTGCCAGCTTGCATAAGGAATGACAGAACATTTTAACAGTGACTGAGCACGCTGCAAAGGGATCTGGGCTGGCAGGTTGATGTGTGGAGAGTGATGGGTGGAGAAGATTTTGAATTGAAAATACATTAAGCTCACTAGTGCAGGAGAAAATTTTATGCTTTCAGGCACATCTGCAAGGAAAAAAATATTAGGTGGACAGAAAGTAACCTGAATCCTACACCATTTGTGTTTGACCATCATCAAGGTGAAATTGCTGCAAATAGCTACCAAGAAACAAGTTTTCATTATTCTTTTTTTTACTTCAATGATACAGAAAGAAAAATTCTAAACAAATGATCAAAAAAAATTTAATGATACTGTCCTAGCTTGAACAACACACAAGAAAATGAAGTTCTGAGGCTGGACTCTTTCCTTGCAGGCTGCCCCTTTCCATTAGGACTTTAAGGACATTTCACCTTTGTCTCCTCAGTATTTACATTTTTCACACCACTTGCTGGAGTAAAGAACCTCTGTGGTGCTGGGATAAGGAGATAAAGGATAAAACAAAGATAAGGAGGGGATCATGCAAAGGAAGGAAGTGAGAAGAATGGCTTGAGGAGAATGAAAATATCTTCTCTGCCATCTTTTAGAAAAGAAAAGAGACAATGGTGCCCAAAAGGGAGCCAAGTCCTCAGTGGGACTCTGAAGACAATGTTTGTTGTCAAAAGGGGCTGGTTTTGGTGCCAGCAATCTCATATGGGGGTGTATGGATAAAAGGAACTTGATCATTACCTTATTTTAATGTCAGAAGTTGGATTGGATAACTGATCTTATATTTTACAAATACATGACAAATGGCATTTAATGACATTATGTTAAACTTCAAAATAAAGCTGTGACCATAACAATAATTAGAAGGTGACAGAACTGCCATGGCTTCAATAACTGGCACACTTCACCCAAACCCCCTCCTGGTCCCTGTGCACACCCTCAGCCCAAGGCAATGTACAGAAAATTGATTTAGCTGTGCTCACAGGGACAGAGGGTTAACAGAAGCTCCACTGTTTCTCATGGCACATGGCAAATTGCTGCAGCCCAGTGATGCACAGCAGCCTGTGACAGCACCTGCTCTGTGCTTGGAGCTGTGCTGGGCCAGGGAATCATGGCCCAAGTCCGGGACACACAGAGCAGAGCAGGGAGAAACACGTGAGGCAGAAATGGATGGGGAAAAAGGGGGAAGAAAAGGGACAGATGAAGTGACACCACAAGTTTTTCCAGCACTCGGTCTTGAGAACCTGCAGGTGCAGTTGAGACCAAATTAAATCACAGAGAAAATCCACAGAGGTCATTGCCACTCCCAGTATCTGATCTCAGCAGTTTGCTCTTCATTTCTGGTATTCCTGTGGGCCCCTGGGCATGGTGGTCAGCCACATGGAGATTTGTGAAATTTGCCTAACACTTAGCTAATCCTACTCTCTTTGTTGATTTTCTGCTGCACCTGATTGTCCCGTGTGATTCAGGAGTGATCAAAGAATTTTTATTTATTTATGTTTGTGGTATTATGGATAAATTATTGCTGGTTGTGGTATTATGGATAAATTATTGCTGTTTTCCTGATTGTTTGTATCAATAATTAGCTCACCAGCACTATAAACACATACAAAATATAAATACCTACACTATAAAACCCAACCTGAATATGTTTCATGGATACCTGGAATTTGAGCTGTAAATTAAGCCAACATGGCAGAATCTGAGCCAAGGTAAAGGTGGTACTACTGTCCAAGTGTCACCTCAGACCTGGGGGAGGTAAACAGAGCTGGAGGAGATGAATGTGCCTCTGACAGTGCACACAAGGAATGCAGAATTTATGGGCCAGGAGGGAAGGAACTGAGCTGAAATCAGCTGGGATTGGGTAAAAGGTAGTTCTGTCAGGGGGAGACCACAACCCACCAGCTCAAGACAAGAAACACAACAACTCATAAAAAAGAAAGAGAAAGACTGAGCAAGGAGCAAAACAGCATTGGAAGTGAGGGAATAAATTAACCAAAGTAATAAGAGAACTGTGTAGCTAATAAGCATCAATTCCTTTATTTTCTAAAATGTATAAATAGTGAAAAGCTTTGAACTACCTCAAGACCCTCCAAACCAAGAAATCCAGGGTGAAAAAGGACGAACAAGACACCACTGAATGCACAGGTGGTGACTTTTTTCTGCTTTAATATGTCTCTCTCACTCTCATTCCCCCTTCCCTCTCTTTTCTATTTCTTTATATCTCTCTACCTCCCATTTTCTGTTAAATAAAATCCATAATACAGACTTCTGGATACAGTCTCATCTGCACCTTCCAGCAGAGGCATCTCTCAATAATTAACAATACCCCTCACAGTTCATTAAAAAAAAAGGACAATAAAGAAACAGAATGGGTTTTTTTGGAAGGGACGTTCCAAGGTCATCAAACCCAAGCCCCAGCAAGGAGCAGGGACCTCTGTAACCAGGCCAAGTTCCTCAGAGTCCCATCCAACCTGGCATTGAATGTTTCTAGGGATAGGGAATGTATCGCCTCTCTGGGCAAGTTGTGCCCTTGTTCCACCACTCTATTTGTCAAAAACATCTTCCTCATATCTAATCTAAACCAATCCTCTGTCAGCTTGAAGCCTCTTGTCCCATTGCAACAGGCACTGCTAAAAAAAATGGCTCCCCATAACCCCTTGACAAGGTTAACATGTTTGTTTTCCTCTCTCTATCTGCTTTTCCCATCTGGTTTGGTTCCACTATTTATGTCATTTTTAACAGCCACCCTCCTCCCCCTCTGTGCTGCATAGATTTTCAGGCTGGGAAGGGAAGCAAGCCCACTGCAAAGCACAGTGAGCACTGCCACAGCACCACAGGTCTCCCCAGGCTGGGGAGAGCTCCATCAAGAGGCAGGAGCCATCTGGAGCAGGTTCACCTCCTGCAGGTGCTGCAGTCTCTGCTGTGCCTCCAAAAGACACATGGAAAACACCAGCTGCTCTCACTCGTGTTTCCCTGCTCCACACTCACACATGTGGATATGTTCAAGTCCAAGTGTAAGCTCTGGGTGAGGGTGGCACAGCAGGACTGCTGAGGAACCCCACGAGGACCAGGCATTCTGATCCCATGGGCAGAAGGAAGGGTTTGATTGGCAGCACTGAAAGGCAGGCTGCTGGTTTGGTACAAGCTGCCTGATGAGCAAAAGCCAAAAATATCCCAGTTATTAATAATGATGAATCACAGGGAGAAGAGTGAGAGGGCACAGGCTCCTCAGCTGTTTGCACAAGTCACACTCACTACTAGGAGGGGAAAATAAGCAGAAAGTCAGAGGAAACAGGGAAAAGCAGAAGGGAAAAACAAACATGGCAATTGGATTTTAAGGGCTTTAACTGAGGATGTGGTGTCCTAAGGTTTGTTTTCCTGGATCTAACCTGGCTATACCAGAGCATATCTGTGCAGTAATTAGCTGGATGAGATCTTTGCCCTCCCAGCTTGGTGCCAAAAGGCTGCAGAGTCCTGAGGCCAGGCCTTCCTAATCAGACTGCTGGATTTGCTGCGTGGTCTGAGCTGCTGATGTTCCAGTGCAGCTGCCCCTCTGCCTTCCAGGGGCTGAAGGAACTCCCCAGGGGACCCACAGAGACCACAGGTATTGTATGTGCATTGCCCCAGACGTAGGAAGGAATGATGAATCTGACTCTGTGTTCTCAGAAGGCTCATTTATTACTTTATAACACTATATTATATTAAAGAATGCTATATTAAACTATACTAAAGAATACAGAAAGGATAGTTACTGAAAGCTAAAAAGATAATAATGAAAACTCCTGACTCTCTCCAGAGCCCTGACACAGCCTGGCCCTGACTGGCCAAAGAGTGAAAACAACTCCCAGCAGAATGCAATGGAACAATCCCCTGTGGGTGAACAATCTCCAAACACATTCCACATGGGCACAACAAGGAGAAGCAAATGAGATAAGAATTGTTTTCCTTTTCTCTGAGGCCTCTCAGCATCCCAGGAGAAAAACCTGGGTGAAGGGATTTTTCAGAAAATATGAATGTGACTCACAGGGAGTCCAGTTCAGCCCTGAAGGAGGGAAGGATGCAACTGTGATCAAACTGTGCTTTGGGAGAAGAAACTGGAGGGTGCACAGACACACAGGGGTTGGGAGACACCTGAAGTCCATGACAAAAGGACAAGTGAGGAGTCTGGATTTGCTGTGGGTCTCTTTGTCACACAGATGATGTGTGTCTATCCTGTCCCCTCACAGCCTCATTTATTGGCTTCACGACCCTGTGAAAGCCATTTAAATGTAAGAATGCTCATCTAGTTTTACTCCACAGAGCTGTCCTGAGGCTGAATCCATCCGTGAGGCCAAGGCACCCAGGCCTGGCTGACTGGAACTGATGGCAATGAGGAGCCTCACATGATTATAAACTCTATAACCACACACACAGGCAAAAGAAATAACCCTGAATCACAAGTGATGGTGAATATTTCACTAACCAGACTTTCTCCTGCTGAATAACATCAGAACCTCCTGCTTTCCCAGAAAGTTCTCCTGGGAACTCTGGCTCTTTCCTAAACTCAACCCCTTCCTGAGATAATACACAGGGATACTCATCTCTCTGAAATCTGCCTTCATGGGCACAGTCTTAATGGATGCAGTAAGAAATGCTGTCCTGGAGACAACACATGCACAGAGTGAGGGTTTCCAAGGCATTTGGAAAGTACCAGCATAAAAAGCTGGAAGTGACTTGCCAGATCAAGCTATTCCACTGTGCCACAAAGCCATGATTTGGATGGAAATTGTCATCTGGACTATGTGTGGTGACTTCTATGCAATAGCAATATAGCTTGAATCTGAGATATTCCCACTATTTGCAAATTCAGCTTCTGTGCAGAGTGGGAGGTTGCAGACTTTAACATCCAGTTCTCAAAGCTCTGTACTTTGACCTGCAGTGCTTAAGCTGATGAAGCCCAGTGACAGGTAACATTTGAGCCATTAATGTTAAAAAGAATAAAAAGAGAGTCCTTGACCAGGCAGGTTGCTCAGCATTAGCCTTTTGAAAATGGCCCAGGAAACCCTGAAGAGCACAGGCTTGAAAGGACAAAAGTGATCATGATCAAAAGTGACTGTAACCTCTTCCCTGCTCACATTTCAGTCAGCAAAGAGAGAAAGGGAACACACACACACACACCAAGTCTTAAAAGGCTTTTCCAGGCTTTGAGTTGAAGACTGGAGTGAAATCCATTTTGCAGGTGGGATCTCTTGTCCATACCCTGGCTTTCATGGAATACAGCAACACACAGTGTCCTTCTCTGGCTTGGCCATTCCCTAAGCAGAGTTTCCATCTTTGCAGGGATCCTACACCTCTGTCAAAGCCAGTTTGTGCCCCACACTGACTCTGCATTTGTCAGTGTAATAAAAATAACTAATGGCCCAACTCATCTAACACTGAAGTCAGAGGGAGAATAAGGAAAAAAATTAGATAAAAGACATGAGGTACTCCATCTTCAGAGTGGTGTTTTATTAGCCTTTGCTCTCCTGGTGAATCTAAATCCTCATGCATGAGGCCTATGATTACACCCAGTGGGGAAATTCAGATTTATGTTAGGGTAGAGAAAGAAGACCAAGTTATAATTTGTATCATGTGGCATAAATATATTCAATAAATGCAGAGGACTGCAGGATCTGACCCTTTGTTAAATGGAGTCTATACTTCTGTCTTTTAAAACCAAGGAGAGATCCATTATTAATGAAGAACAAAGACAAAAATCTGAACAGCTGGGGCATGCACAAGGTATCCTGAAATAGGTTCCCAACACAGGTGAGGTGAATTATCTTCTGGAAACTGATATTAGGAACCTTTTTTAATCCCAAATCCATAGTGGGACCATGATACAAGCGCTCAGGCCGCCCACATTTGTCCCTGGAAGCTCAGTGTGAGGATTTTTGTGAACATTTACAAATTGGACAGGAGCCTGAGTGAGTGTGATTGAATGGGCACATCAAGTATGCAGCAGTGCAAATCCACAGCTGCAGGCAGCCACGATGTAATTTGCTTTAGCATCCAATTAGCAGCCACCATCCAGCCAGAGCATGGGCAGCAGCAGTTCCCTGAGTGTCAGCTGCCTCTCTGCAGCCTGGTGGGCCCAGGGAGGGCAGCAATGCCCTCTCATCAAAAGAGAGGTCAGTCTCAGCAGAGCACACGGGAAAGGATCTTATCTGGCTCTCTCTCTGCTGGAAATTAGCACCAATCTGGGCAGAATAAGGTTTATCTCACCTGGCAATCTGTAATTACAACATCATGGCTTGCTGACAGTCTGCTCTACCACCAAAGATGTCCTGGAGTCTTTACAGGAGAGGCAATTTCCAAAAGGAAACTCTGAGCCACTTTCATCAGCCTAGAAGGGCAGCTGAGCTTCAAAACTTACTTTTACAAAGAGAGTAAAATGGGATAAAATGCAACTTCAAAACAAACTTCTTGTTAAAGTAACACTTGGAGTTTCTTAGTGCAAAATGCTCCTGTTTAAGCATTGCCAAAAAAATGAAACCAACAAACTTTTGTAAGTGGGATTTAAATCTGGTGGTTGGATCTCAAGGACACTGCATCCCAAGGCACTGGAGTTGATGTTTATGTAATATATTGCAAGACCTCTATAAAGACCCATTGTAGTGGAATTATCATTCCCTGGGTCTTCAACCACATAAGGATTCCCCTAATCCTGAATTAATACATCCTCCTGAAACCAAGAGTATTATTCACAAGAAAAAAAAAAGCCTGAAGTTATTAAATATTAATAACCAGCTAAGTAATTAATAAAATAAATAAATATAGAAAATATAAATAATATAATATATAATAATATATATAATATATATAGTTTGACCACAGCAACCTAAAAACTCACTTCCTCTCAAACCAGGACACCAGTTATATATTTATAAAATATATATAACTATATAAATATAAAAATATATTTATATATAAATATATAAATAACTGGGGTTATTTATATATTTATATATAAATATGCATATGTATCTCAGCACTCACAGGCAGCTTTGATAAAGAAAGGTCATGTCCATGTGAAAATGATATTACATGCTTGGAAGCACTGACATGTTTCTAAATGTCTCTAGTGCAGGAACTAATGAAAATAGAATTCACAATATTGGAAAAAAAAGAACATTGCCCCTAACAAGCACAGATTAATACTTTTTTTTTCTACACCAGAATTCACCTATGACATCTCATAATTGTAACAGGGAGCCTTGCAATGGGAGCAAAAATTACAGCAAAATTTGTCATGCCTTGCTGGTCTGATATCTTTTTTGTCCTAAATAACACTCCCCTTAAAGTGACCAGCTGAGTTGTTCATGTGCCCTAACCAGTACAAGTATTTCTTAATTGGTCTTGTAACTGTATTTCTGATAGATCAGTAATTGTCTCCAATGCTGAGATAATGCAGACAAGTAATGCATTGACCCCTCTAGTGTTATGCAATTGTTCTTCATCACAAACATGTTTCATTGCCATACAGCATGTCTGTATGGATTTTTTTTAAATTGGTTGTTCATATTGTTCTCTGAGCCTTCCTAACAGCCAGCTTCACACGCTGCTTCCAGTGCAAAGTGTTGATGAAGTGACTGAGTGCATAAAGCACACAAAGGCTCCATTTGCCTCGTGTGCTACGGGGAGATCAGTTTCAGGAGGGACAGGAACATCTCTGGAAACCCTACATCTCTCAAGAATCTCTAAATTTACCTACAAACAGAGAGAGAGCTTGTAGGTAAATTTAATTCCTAACTGAGGAATTTCTTGCTTTCCCTACCTTGTGGTTAAACGCTTGAGGACCTGCACATCACACTGTGGTGTTGTGAGGTCCCCTGGACAAGGTGAGAAATGAGTGAATCTGACTCCATGTCCTCAGAAGGCTGATTGATTATTATATTGTATTGTATTATATTATATTATATTATATTATATTATATTATATTATATTATATTATATTATATTATATTATATTATATTATATTATATTATATTATATTATATTATATTATATTATATTATTACATTGTAAAACTATACTAAAGAAAGAGAAAGGAGACATCAGAAGGCTTAACAAGAATGATAATGAAAGCTCGTGACTGACTCCTCAGAGTCTGACACAGCTGGCTGGGATTGGTCATCAATTACAAACAATTCACATGGAACCAATCAAACATGCACCTGTTGATAAAGGATCTCCAGTCCACATTCCCAAACAATCAGATAATTATTGTTTTCATTCTTTTCTGAGGCTTCTCAGCTTCCCAGGAGAAAATATCCTGGCAAAGGGATTTTTAAGAAAATATCATGGTGACATCACACCTTGGGTCTATCAGAGCTAATAACTCCAATTTTGGATGTTCTATCTGCCTCAGCTGGACCTCTTGCAGTGGTGGGACATCCAGCCATGTGGCTTTTGGAGATGAGTTTCTCTGTGCAGCTCTTCCTGGTGCACAGAGGCTTTCACTCCCCTTTTTATTTTTTGTAGGGGGTAGAGCTCCTTCTCCTGCTCGGAGTGTTCCCCATCCTAAATGCCATGGACATGCTACAGAAAGTGGGGGGAACCTAGATTCTTGTTAATAGTGTGGATTGGAGTGAAATGGCTCTGAAAAAATCTGTGTTTGTAAAGATACACATGGGTTAACTGCAGAATGATTTGGTTACACAGGAAAAGAGGTGTGAGGCCATTTGGCAGCCATTTCTGTAGCCATTTCTCACAGGAGGGCTGGGGGTTCATTCTTATGTTTTTGACTGATAAATGAGGCTATAGGACACTTTGCTGAGGTGTGGAAGACCCAGCTTCACCTTCTTCAGAACCAGCCAGCAGATCCTGCTGGATCTCAGGAACTGAGAACACCAAATGTGATTGCAAACCCCCTCAGGCAGGCACCCCACTGGAACCAGGCTGGGACTGCAAAACCAAACATGACTCACTGGCAAAAAAACAGGCAAAAATCCCATGCCAGTTCCATTCCCTGAGATTCCATAGAATGGAGTTCTGCTGAAATAGGAGCCAGGCTAAAGCAGCTACCCCAAACCATCTGAGTAAAATTATCTCTCCAGAAGGATAATGGAGTCTGTGGGGGGAAAAAAAGGAAAGAATGAGAATAGATCAATTTAGCTGAGCACCTTACAGAATAAAAGACCTTTTACTGTTTTATTTCTGATACAAGACTGGGGTAAAATAATGGAGCCTGTGTCATTCTGGTTTTAGTATTGTGCACCCTTTAAAATGTAGATGAGAACCTACCTTTTCAGAAAGGTCAGCTGTGACTCCACCACTATTTTTACGTTGTTCTGCAAATTGTTGCAGTGAATCACTGTGTACTTTCCCTCCCATCCATAGACATTTTATGTTTCTTCATCCCTTGTCCCTCAAAGAAAAAGCAGTCTAGACTGAGAAATGCAGAGGGTAATTTGTTCATTTTATGTGGGAGGAAAGCAAAAATACCTTAATTTTGTGAAGAGCATCTGTTTTCCTTAAGCCAAGGTTCCCTATGGAGCATAAAGGTCAAACCAATTTGATTAAAGGAAATTTCTACCACCATTAATTTCATCCTCCTTTTGGTACAAACACTTGAGTGAGTCAGAAGAAAATCTGACTAAAATGAGCTCACCAGAAAGTCTGTGGGCTGCTTCTGAGGTGAATGTGAAGCATCCTGAGCCCAGCTGAGCTTTAGGAAGGAAGATTTTCACAAATATAAAGTATAACAACACATCACAATATTTGAGTAACACATTCTGAGCCAATGGGCCATTCATGCATTCTGAGATTACCACATTAAAATGCTGTTTCAGGCTAAACAGAACCAGGTTTTGGGCACCATTAGCCATTCCTATAGATTTCATGGAGAAAAAAAAATTATTTGAGTTTTTTCATTCTTCTCTTGGTCTTCTTCTCTCTCTTCTCTTGAGTTCTTGCTAGTCAACAGATATGTGTCAGATAGGAAGATTCAGGAGGAAATGTCAGAGTGGATAAAACAGATTGATTGATCATTGAGAAGTGGATAAAACAGATTGATTGATTGTTGAGAAGCCAGTTCTACTCTATTATAATCCATATGTTTATTTTTATCTTGATTGCATTAAGTCCAGTTCTATTTGGAAATTCTGTTTATTATTTTAAACTGTGTTTATCATCTGGAGAAGATTTCCTCTCAGGCTAATGCAAATACAAAAACATTAATATGTGGGAGTTTTAGGTGTGCACAGTGTTTGGGTTTGTGTATTTACCTAAATAAAATATTTACTTTTCTTGAGTATTTATACCAATGAAATTGGAACCTACAATGATCTTGTGCAGTGTCTTTGGGCACTAAGAGGCAGACAGCCATTAATAAAGAATTGATAGACTGCAGTAATTGTTGCCATCTAAAACTCTGGAATAAAACATTTGGCCTAAGCAAAGCTTTCCTTCTCCAGAAAATAAATATTTTTATTATTATTTTTATTGAGTAGAAAACCTTCAAAGTTCAAGGATGTATGAGTAGGCTACCTAAGTTTGATTTATCCTTCTCAAAACAGCCCAGCTGTAGAGCTTGCAGATTTTGTACATCCTAGACAATCACTCACTAATTTTTACTGAATTCACCCTGTGTTTACAAAACCTGCACAGGAACTCAGGGAAATTCTGTGATTAAATGACTGCATTAAATGATTAAAGAGAGTTTAAAATGCCATTTTATGTGCTTGCAGACAGGATGGAAAGTGGGGGCAGAGAGATAGCCCAAAAGATTAAATATTTAGCATCATGAGAAGAACATCCCATGTCTGTTTTCCAGACCAGAAATGCTGGATCTGCTTAGGACTAAGCAAACTCTCAGTAGGAGTATCAGGAGAGAAAAAGGTTTCTGGATGAGACTAATTCTGATGCTGTGTGAAGATTTGTGCTTCTGCTATTTATATTTCACATTATTCTGGCAACAGTCTGAGGGATGAAACAAGTAAACCTCTCCCAAATTCCTTCACAGGTTGTGGCAAATATGACACCTAGAGAAACATTTGTAGTCAGAAGCTGTGTTTCTTACTGGAGAAACATATTTTGACAGGTTTTAATGCACAAAAACTGTTGTTGGGGTCTTTGATTGTAGTAGTCAATCCTTAAACCTCTGCTATTAATTTTTGTAAGTGATTACCATTAGCATATGTTTGCCAGTGCTAACTACAGAGAATACATGGGCAATACTAATTAGATTAGGAGAGAGAGGAAACTGAAGATTTTCTTGCTGTTTTCAGTTAAACAGTTAATATTATTTATTCTGTGCATTACAATAGCAGAGATGGAGGCACCCTTGAGCTAAGCACTAAGCAAACAACAAACATTAGAAAGTCCTTGCCATCCAGGACCATACCAGCTAATTAAACAAGACTGACAAGGAGTTGGACAGGCAGCTGATGTGAAAACAAAGCCTCAGGTCCCATAACAATAGAGCTATGTAGAGAGCCTAAATTCCATCTTTTTGTATAGAGCCTAAATTCCATCTTTTTGTTGTGAGCTGCTGCCATTGTGTCAAAGGAGCTGCTCCAAAGGGGGCACAGGGAGCAGGATAAATCATTAAAGGGTTTTGTGGTGTTCTGAGCAATTTGCACCAGGAACAAGAATGGGCATCTGCAGTGCTGAAATGGTATCTGTTGGAGAACATAAAGCACTGTAATGACAGAAGGATACTTTCATTGCTGGGCAAAAATAAATGAAATCATAACAGTAAAATTGAGGGCATGTTTATATCCAGAGGAGCAGGGCTTGATCAAAAGTAATTAAGTTTAATTCTTCAGGTATTGTCACTAAACTGCAAACAACAAGAGAAAAGAAACATGTTTTAAATGATGCTGTAATTCATAACATTTGGTGGAGGGTGTTCTCTTTTAACCTAAGCCATTCAGTTAAGAGAGGCATACAATAAAATGGAACAGATTCATCCATCATTAATCAGATCAATCCAAAAGAGAGTGCCATCATTTGGAGCATGCTTTCCAGCAATAAAGCACAGTGACATACCAGAATTGACAAATATTATTAATCATTTGAAATAGAACATAAGGTGGTGGCAGCTGCATCTATGATCACTGCACTTAAAATCCAGCATTCCCCTTCTAAATGTAACCCAAATTGTTTGTCTCTGACAAAGAGGTCTCCTCAGATGTTACAGCCTTTCAGCTCTGTAGGTGGCTGTGTATTAACTGGAGATGCACTTCCAGGGCCACCCTGCAGGTTGTGGGTGGGTGCAGTGTGTGCCTACAGAGTGACCTGGGGAGGGAAAGCTGAGGTGAGAAACCAGTAAGGACAAATGTAATCTCACAAAAGTAGGGCTGCTGTAAAGTCAGACTGAAAATATTCAAGCACCTTTGAAACTAGGCACCTTCTGGAGCCAAGGTTATGGGTGTCTTGTCTCTGACTCTTGGACTGAAATTTTTAGGTGGGAAAAGCACTGGCTGGATGTGTCTCCTCTGTTCAGAAATGAAACACCTGCTAGGCTGAGGGGGAACTCTACAAGAGAGAAAAACTGCCCACAACTCCCCAAAAAAGAGGAGTGAGGAGGCACACCACACTTTGGGATGGCAGGTTTGAACTTCAAAAAGGGAGCTGTCATGCTTTCCATACATCACATACTTAAATTGTGGAACCTCCCCTGCTGCAGGTCAGAATTGGGGTAAAAATGGGCAAAAGTGGATAGGAGGCCAAGCAGGAGAAGCAAAAGTAATAGTCCAATCTCCATACCAGAAAACCATGGTACCAATAATTGTGGGAATTGAAAGAGCATGGGAAAAACAACCTCCTTTCCTTGTCCTTTCCTGTCCGTCCGTTCCTTTCCGTGCCTGGCGTACGTGGCCCGGTACCTGGCCCGTGCCTGGGAATGGTGCCTGGCCGTTCAGTGGACGGGTCCAGTGCCTGGTACGTTCATGTCCGGGACGGGCAGTGTCCGGTCCTGGGCGTGCCTTTCCGTTACTTCCTTTCCTGTTCCTTTCCTTTCCTGTCTTCCTTTCCTTTCCGTTCCTTTCTTTCCTTCCTTTCCTTTCCTTTCCTTTCCTTTCCTTTCCTTTCCTTTCCTTTCCTCCACAACCACAGTTGGTGGTGTCAAGGGCAGGATATGGGACTGGGTAGCTCAGCAAAACTCTTGATCTGCTCTGGTCTCATTTTATTCCCTGAGGAGCAGAGAGGTCTTTTCCTCACAAACAGTTTTAAGGTCATGGAAATGGCCAGTCACCACTCCTGTCCCTGACTTTTGGTTCAGAGCTTTTGCCAGAGCCTCAGAAACTCTTCAAATCATGCTGAAAATCATGGGAAAACTCCACATTTCACTTAGATGATGCAGTTTATGGCTCACTTCCCTTGGGAAGAAAATGTTCAGGGAACAGGAGCTATGGTAGCATACATTATTAAAAGTGATAATATTGGGCAGGAGTTGGAGTGCTTCCAGCTCATACAAGTACAAAAAACTCAGAACTGGGTATCAGGTCACTGACTCGAACCAAAAGTAATGACAACTGCAGTGAAGGTAGGAAATAATCACTGAGACTTAATAAAACCAGATGCAGTGTTGTCTTTTCTTCTGTTATCTGCTCCGTTTATCAAAAAATAAATGGTGAAGGAACTTGCAGCTGAATCTGAAAATTCCAGCCAGCAAAGGGTTCTCTAATCCAGCAGAGAAAAACTTCAGAGGCACAGGGGGTAGAAGGTTGTCCTCACCAAGGTACAAGCTCAGATCAGTGAGGGTGATTAATTCCTGAAGCAGATTTCCAGGGAAAGAAGCAGGCTGTTCCTCAGCTGAAGGATGGAGCCATTTCCAGAAGATATTCTTCAGTGCTCAACAGAAGAGTAACTGGGTGAACTTTATGGCCTGAGTGTGTAAGTTACAGGAGGTCAGACTAGATGATATAATGGTTCTTTTCTGGCTCTAAAATCTATAAATGTATTATAAATGCTTTAGGAGCTGGAGGTGGTACCAACATAATCCTGAGCCACTGCTGTGAGCGAGATCTGAATACAGAATCCAAGCCTCCAAGCTGCCACATCAAAGTGAGCCAGCAATTGCTGCAAAAGTGATTCTGAAGCAGCATCTTCTGAGAGCATTGGCACTGCCTCTTGCTGTAAAAGTTTTCAGGTCTGCTCTTGGCTGAGATCTTCAGGCTTCACTGGAATATGTGTGGTCAGAATAACAGGATGGCTCTGCCTGTCCCCTCTGCACCCCTCCTGCTCAGGGCAGGCTTTGGGGCTTGAAGGGAAAATGCCCAGGCAGAATGATAGAGATAATTCTTGCCTTGTGATTTCCAGAAGGGATAAATGACCTCTGGAAAACACAGCCTTCTGCCCAAGCACCCCACCCTTGGGGCCAGCAGGGCAGAGGAGAGGATGTTTTTAAGATAAACATTTCTTCCTTCCTCCTCATCTGGCTGGTGGAGGTGTCATGGTGCAAGGGAAGGTCGTGGTCCTGGTGGAGGGGGATGAAAGCAAAAAGGATTACCCTGAGTAGGGAGGTCCTGTTTCCCATAGAGGACAGGACAGGCATCCCCAAGCCCCACACTCAGCACAAGAGGGAATTTCAAGAAACCAGGAAAGGAAGCCCAGTTTCTTGAAGGGGTGGACCACAACCTGCCCAGAGAGGTGCCACATCCCTGGAAGCGTTCAAGGCCAGGTTGGATGGGACTTTGGGTAACCTGGTGGAGTTGAAGATGTCCCTGCTCCTTTAAAATGGCCTTTTAAAGTCCCTTCCAACCCAAACTGGGTGATTCTGGGATGGCCTGGACACATAATGAAGGCAGTAAAGTAACAGTGGCAGATTTGTAAATATACCTCTTTGGTGAGGCACTTATGATGGACACTAAAAGACTTTTTTCTTGTCTTTCACATGTCTAATCTTTTACCAATCAGCCTCTGAAGAGACCCTGAGTGTCCCAGTGCAAAGACCTTCTCTGCTGGTCTTGAAATCCTGCACTGGGGAGCTATGGGGAGAGGCAAAATAAACAAATATGTCATAATGACAACAACAATATAAAGCAGGCCCTCAAAAACAAGCTTGCACAACTGAAAGCCACTTTTTAGATACTAAAATGTAGAATTTTAGTATCTAAATCTTCTGACATTATAGCACAAATAAAAAAGATTGGACCAAATCCTCCAATTTCTTTCTCTTTGAAAAGCAGAGAAAAATGAATTCCCTGTTTATGTTTCGAGTGCTGAGAGGATTACATTTGTATATTTTTAAGACCTATTATCTGACCTGTTATTCTTACATGTAAATGTCACAAAATACCAGCACACAAACTGAAAAAATAATTTTGTCTCCTTCTGCATCTTTTATCAATAAAGAACAATGCTTTTTTCCCTCTCTCTTTAATTACACTCACAGCCATCTGCTTAACTCTGTGGATAAATATGAGATGAGCACTACTGGATGGCAAGCAATAATACTTCTTTACAAATTATGATGAATAAAGAGGAAGATGAATGTGTACAGATAGTGTACCAGCATAATGGACTGCTTTCCAACAGACATTTCTTGTGTTCTTTGCTCTACTGCATGTGAAATTAAATCTCCAGTTCTCTGCCACAGACACTTTTGCATGAGAATAAATTCATTCTTTTCACTGAGGAAGAGACTGGTTCAATTTAAGGACAAGCTGTCCCCTTGAGCCTGAGTATTTCCAAATTGTGAACTCTTTAGAGTTTTTATCAAGATGATCCAGTATGCTTATGGTGCTTTGTACAGTTTTGATAATGATTTAAATATTGCAGTTCTGACTGCAAATCTCATCTATCCTCAACATGACAAGAAGAGAACTCCTGCATCAGTGAGACCTTAAATAGCACATCTTATCATAAAATCCTCTTTTTGGACATACCAGATTCCAAGTTAGAAGTAATTAGAATTTTTTTTAATCTCTTATCTATGACTAAATTTTTTTTTCACTCTTACAGGAAACTTCTACTAATCCCCCACAAGATTTTACTTTTGCAGTTAGGACACCAAGGAAAATACACACAAGTACTTAATATGTATTCATTGCATGAGTGTATTCAAAGTCATGATAAAAGGTTCCTAAAATAACCATTGTCTTAAAGAAAGGAGAGAAATCTTAGTTTTGATCTAAAATTCTGGATGGATGGGCCAAATATGAAGTACTGAAATCTTGTTCTGCTCCAGTCCTTAGAGCCCCAGATTTTCCTGACTTCATTTCAGGATTTAAGTGACAGCAGTTTGGAGGAGCTGTCCCAAGGTCTTTTAGGGTGAAAACCAGACAATATGGACAAAACAGGGCTGCAGAGGGTGGTCAGGTATTTAGGACAGAGATGCAGCCCTGTAGAAGGGCTCACTTTTCATATTCACTGCAGAGGAAGCTCAGAGCTACCATTCTCCTCACGAAGGGGGTACATTTCTAAGTATTGGTGGATAAGATATTAATCCCAGGGTTTTTTGAGTATGCTTACTTTTTTACTTTTCTATTTGAGCAGATTACCTGAGGTGTTGCTTCTAAAATATACCACAAACCTGAAAATGCCACAACACCAGCCTGGGGTGGGCTCTTTTTACCCAAACTGGGATGTGGTCACTCCTTCTCATCCTCACAGGACACACCTGTGGGAACAAATTGACAGCATTGCTGCATGCCTCCCATCAATTACTCCAAATCTAGTTCCTATTTTATACTTCCCTAGGTCATGAGCCCATTTCTCACTCTGTGTAAGTCTCTCTTTTTCCTTTATGTGGAAAGACCAATTTATATTGGGTGGGTGTCTCATGCAGACAGATGAGCTGAATGTCACTGTTGTATTTTCTGAAAAATCCCCTTGCCCGGGATTTTCTCCTGGGAAGCTGAGAAGCCTGGGAGAAAAATGAAAACAATAATTACCTGATTTGCTTCTCCTGTGTTTGCTGCTTTGGAATGTGGTTTGGAGATTGTTTATCCAACAGGTGATTGTTTGACTGGTTTCATGTGAATTGTTTTGACTTAATGACCAATCACCATCAGCTGTGTTGGGACTCTGGAGGCAGTCACAAGTTTTCATTTTCATTCTTTGTAACCTCCTGTCTGTATCCTTTCTCTATTCTTCAGTATAGTTTTAGTATAGCATTCTTCAATAAAATATAATATCATAAAATAATAAATTAGCCTTCTAAGAACATGGAATCAGATTCATTCATTCCTTCCTGCTATGGGGGACCCCAGAAAATACCACAAGCTGCATTCTGTCACCTGGGGATCTTTGCTATTGCTGGGCTGGGCTTTGTGTTGTGAGAAAGAAGAGAGCACTGAAAACGCAGTGCTTGAGGAGCAGTGGGAGGCTCTGGCTCACCCTGCACTGTTCACATTGTACACATTTATCTCCTCTCCATCCTTTGGGATGGGCAGGACTCGTTGAGGTTAACTGAGGAGGCAGAAGGAAGCCACAGCACTCCTCTGGAGCACTGGAACAGTTCCAGACAGAAAGCTGAGGGTTTGTCACCTCTGAGCAGAGGGGCTGGGAATTCTTTCCTGCTGGGTCTCAGAGGGAGCACAGCAAGCACTGGGAGCCAAGGTGCCTCCACCTGTGTGGGGACAACAACCCGAGGGGCTCTGCAGGTTGTCCCCAGTCCTCTCCTCTCCATGGCAGCTCCAGAGGGTTTTCCCTCACCTGAAACACCTCAGGTGTTCTTGCTGGCTCCATGGAGCAGTCAGTGGCACAGGTGTGAAGGAAATGTCACTCCTTTGTTTCCCCCACCAGGAATTCCCTCTCCTGAGCTCTCCTGCTGGACATCAGCCTGTGAAGAGCTCTGGTTTGGCTCTGTCAGTCGTGCTTTCCACGCAACATTGAATTTTGATAAATTCCATCTCCTCTTATTTCAAACACCTGTAATTTGATTTAAAAGACCCTCTACCAGTGTCCTAAGCACAGTTAATATTACTAAAGCACATTATTGATTTGCCAGAGCAATTTTACTCTCATTTCCTGTTGGGTTTTGGGTTTTATTTTTACTTCTGTTGAGATTGGGATTTAAGGTATTTGAGATGATAGTTCACATTTAGGCAAAGATGTTTATTATTTCTTATTTATGTTATAATCTCACAGCAGTAAGTTTTGTAGTATTTTATTAACCAGGTATAAAATGGTTGACTATTTTTTGTTATAAGTTTTTTAAGGTTAAATTATTAATTAATAAATTATACTTTTTTTAAATATTTTTAACCTAATAACTAATTACTTGAAGTCCGCAATGTGGAGTTTTGTGTTTAATTATAAAATACCACCCAAACCCATGAAAAAGAAGGAAGAAGGTATAGAACAATTAGAAGAACAATTATAGAAGAACAATTTTGCTGCAAAACTTTTATCTTACTTTTCATATATTACTATATTCTAAAACTCTAAACTCTAAGTTTTCTACTTTGTGATATTACACACTTTTAATTAACTACACACCCGTAATCTCATTGTTATTAATTAATTTTGGAAGCTTTCTCCATGGCCTCAGGTCAACTGCAGTGCTCTCCTGGGAGTCAGAGTCTGTCAGTACAGAAAGTTTAAAATTCTCAGCATCCAGAACTCCAACAATTTCCCTTTTCCTGTGAACTCTCTTAGCAATGGTCCCAAAACACCACAGCTATGGGTATTGATTTCTCTCAGCTCTGTGCAATAAAGCCAAGACCATGTCTGTGCATCCAGCAAACTCCTTCATTTGGGAAGGACTTCTGCAAAAAATAAGCAGCCTTAACAATCATTTCAGAATTAGCTTTGATTACTGCAGATTTATTTTATTTTTTGGTTTGGGTTTAGGTTTTTTGTGTTTGTACTGGAGGAAAAATAGGAAGAACCAACCCAATATTGATTTCAAGTCTGGAAGCTTTTGGCTGTGTTTGAATCTGCCTTGTTGGCTGTGTGCACATGAAGGGAAAGCATCTTCAGAACCAATTTTTAAGCCTGTCCTTTGTGCTTTTTTCCCTTGGACATGATAAGAAAAAGAAAATGAAAAATGAAGATGGGCCTCAAACTACAAAGAGGGATTTAAATTATTCTGTGTTCTCTCCCTCATACATTTCATGCACCAGCATCTGAGGAACCAAGCACAAACAATAGCAATGCTGGGGCTTTTTTCAGTGACAAGGCCTTTTGCAAATATTAATCTGGAGAGTAAAGGAAACAACACAAACAAGTATTATAAAAGGGAAGAAGAAAAATAACTGTAATACATATGTAGAGGAAAGTTCAGTAATTTTACCGGGACATTGGAGCAGAAGTCTTAAGGAACATCAGGAAATACATTCTCTAGTTCCTCACCATCATTTTTCTACATTAATTTATGCAGGTCTTTCTTAGCCACAAATAGGCTTTGGAACAGGTTGGTCAGAGAAGCTGTGGCTGCCCCTGGAACCCTGGAAATGCTCAAGGCCAGGCTGGATGGGACTTGGAGCAGCCTGGGACAGTGGAAGGTGTCCCTGCCCATGGCAGAGGGTGGAACAAGACTATCTTTAAGGTTCTTTCCAACTCAAATCATTCTGTGATTCTGTGATTCTACATGGAAAGAAAATCATTGCACGAGTGAGGGAAAGAGGAACAATTGCTCACAGAAAAATTGGGATTGCACAGAAAGGTAGAAGTGGTTAATCATCTAAATATGTGGAGAATTTCATTATATTAACATTGGGTATTTGGATCATCTGATTAGTTGCTTCTCTATTACAATAATAAAGGGAGAAAAACAATAAAGAGTAAAATTCTGTTTTCTGTTCAGCTATCTAACTTTTAATAAAATCAAGATTAGAAATTCCTTAGTTAATCAAATGCTCAGAGAGCTCTCTCATTTTCCTCACAACAACTGAAATATATGCTGAAAATCAAGGTAACTCAAAACCATCCAAACACTTTGCACTGCATTTAACAAAAAGGCTGCTACAAGGAAAAGCTTTGGCTCTGGTCTTCAAGATGCTAAAAAAAAATAATATAAAGGAAAAAAAAGTTATCACATATTAAAGTAACTTTGGTTTGAATATAACCTGGGAGGATTGACATAAGTGACCAAATCCAGACTTAGCCAGCTAGCCTGCTCTCAAATTTTCACCTTGCTGGTCCTTCACTCTATTAGGTCAGTTTAATCAGTGCTTTAGGTGAGTTTAATAAAGCCCTTGAATAAAAAGCTCTACGAGCAAGTCCTTCTGCAAATGTTATTTGTTTCTGACCACTCCTGAATCAGAATTCTTCTGTACAGAATATATTTAATCTGATAATACTGGAACGGGTCAAAGGAGAGAGAATTGAAGAAGCATTAACTTTTGTAAATGTAATAAAACTCCATCCTCTAAAGCCTTTCTTATTAGTAATGAGTTTTCAGTTTTCCATTCCTAGGAGATTATTCTCACAAGGTCATCTAGAATTTGTGGACACAGAAGAAAAACAAAAATAATTTTGGGTAACTTATTTGGCTGGTTTTTTTACAGGAATTTACTGCCCAGATTTTGTTATGGGGCTAAATTCTGCTCACAATTTTGAAACCAGCAGAAGTCCAGGGACTGAAGAAGGGCAGGTTTAGATTAGATATTAGGAATTAAATTCTTTCCTGTGAGGGTGGTGAGATGGTGGAATGGATTGCCCAGAGAGGCTGTGGACTCACTACCCCTGGAAGTGTTCCAGGCCAGGTTGGATGGGGCTTGGAGCAACCTGGGATAGTGGAAATGTCCCTGCCCATGGCAGGGGTTGGAACAAGGTAATCTTTGAAACAAGGTCCTTTCAACCCAAAGCACTGCTCCATTTTCTGGGATTCTGTGCATGGATGCCAAGCTCAGCTTGTCTGAACTCCAGCTGAGCCATTTCCCTGATCCCATTGCCCCTGTGATTTGCACCACCAACAGGACTGAAAGCACAGAAATATGGCAAGAGGTACAAGCAAGGCCAAACCCCACAGAATTTCAGAAAGGTACTTGGATACTGCCTTAGATCCTGGCTCAGTGATGGTGTCAGTGAGCCAGTCAAAAGGTCTCTGGAATAATTTAGTCCACAGCTCCAATTTTCAGGGATGCTTCATGGCTGGGACAGAAGCATTTTCTCAGATGTTAGTTTGGGTGCCATTAATGTTGGAAAATGCTCACACTCATCCCTCCCCCCTCAGATGGAGCCCAGGCACCATGACTGTGTTACCAGCTTTCTGCATTCTCACCCATCACGTGTTGTCATCGTAAAAACAAATTTAGCATCCAAAAAAATAAAGTGTTTTATTCACAGCCTGTTGGGAAGCAATTTACTGCTCTACAGGTCTGAAGATGAAGCTGTAAAGTGGCACTAGAAAGGCAGAAGTCTGCTAGCCAGCCACTGCAGCCTGTGGCCATGGGAGACATAGGGCTCACTGGGATTGGCACTCGGGGAGAGGAGAGGCTGACATGGGATGGGAGAAGCTGCTCTGAGGACTTCCACAAACCCTCTGTGTGCACAGAAAGGGTATTTCATCAGAATAATGGGGCTGTGAGGCTGAAAAATCACGTGCAAAAAAGGAAAAAAAAGGTGTTTTGGGAGGTCAGTGTGTGATACAGGTAGGAAAGCTGGAGCATCCTGAAAATCCTCAGTTCAGGAGGAAGGAAGAATGGATTACTCCTTTCCTGGTTGCATTAGTATACAGCTTTGGAGCTCTGAAAATCAACCCTCTTTTTTGACTGTTTTAATTTGAGTCTGACTTCCAAAATAAAAATTCCTATTCTTATGAAGTCCTGTGAGTTGAAACAGGAAAGAGCTTCGGTAAGAGGCAATCTCTGATACAACCACAAGATTTTTCCAATGGCAAAAAATTTCATTTCTTATCTTTCTACAGCTAAAATAACCGAATAATCTGAGGGAAAAAAAAATTAAAAGCAGCCACTATGCTATTATAATCCCTGAAAAGTGACTGACTAAGGACATCTAATATTGCAGTACAATAGAGAAAGGTTAAACTCTTTTTTTGGTTATTGACACACACAAATAACTTTTCTTACATAGATGTTTTAATTGTATAAATAACACACAAATATCTGATTTCCTCTGTAAAGACAGATAAAAAATGCTTTTAATGTGCAGGAATGTCTGTAACATTCAAAATGGTACATATTTAATAGTTTTGAATTCATTTAGTGCACTTAAGAGCATAACCCTTTCACATTAGGGATATCACTATGATTTAATTATTGTAAGAATAGGTAATGAATTATTTCTTTATCAAAGTGATAGATGCATTTCCTTCCTGCATATACTCATATATGCATTATATATATTATATATATATTTATATATATATTCCTGAATTCCCCTTCAGTGCACCACCAAAAAAGAAGGTGCTTTCAACAAACCATCCACAATGAGAGTTAAAAGTAAGGAAGGCAGAAGGAAAAAAGTCTGGTGGCAAAGAGAAGAACATGAACCTTTGTGTGGGGAAAGAGTTTCAGGGTCAGTCTCTGGTGGAGTCTGTATTAGCACTCGATAAAGGATTGCCAGAAAAAGCAGCAATTAGCAAAAAGCACAGGAGCTTGCAGAGCTTTAGTAGAGGAGTTATAATTAAAAGGTGAGAAGGCATGGACAGTCACAAAGCCATGAAGTCAACCAGGGGATTCATTTGAGCAGAGCAAGGGGTATCTGGCAGGAGGTGAGCCCAGATGAGCCCTGTGGTCTTGCTGGTGGGGACCAGAGGGAGTCGTGTTGTTTTCCTACCTTTGTGTCTGGCTCCAGACAAATCCTCCTCCCCACCCCAGCCTTGCTTCCCCACCTGTTACAGGAATGAACTCCTCCAGCCTGTTCCTCAGCCAGGCCTGACCCTCTCAGCTCATCAGGAGCCCAGCACAGCTGAGCTGCCTAATTAGGAGCCAATTTTCCAAAGGCTGCTGAGAGTCTCTGCAGAGAGAGGTCACAATAATTCATACCTGCTTGAGGGGATTGCAGTGATGTCTGTGTCCCCTCCTTTCCAGGCACTGCAGGGCAGTGTGATCATGTCCCTGAATGGATCATTTCTGCAGACCAGGGGAGGTGCAGGTGTTCAGGGGGGTGTGCTGATGCTCAATCTGCTTAGGCATAGCAAGTTTCTAATGTGAACTTGCAATTTTTCAAAGATTTACAATGCACACAAATCCACTGTGCTTCCCAACCCTTTCCAGAAGGGATCTCATCCAAAACTGATAGGCATTGTTCTCCTCTGGATTTAATAACCACTAGCACTGGCACTGAGAGGTTTTTTCATTTCCTCACATTTTGTTAAAGCAGATAAAACAATTATTTCTTGCTATTTGCATTGGTGGAAGAGGCTTAGCCATTTGTCCAAAGTCCAAATAAAAAAGCAGCTTGAATCAGACCATTTGGCCACAATGTCTCAAGTTTGGAAAGCCTAAAAAAGGCAAATTTTATGAGCTTCAGTAAGGGAAGCATGAATTTTATACTATCACCTGAATTAAGCAACAGGGCCAGGTGATGTGGGAAAATCTATTCACTTTGCCTGCACCCCCCTTTGCTCTCACTCACCCTTTAATTTTCAGCACTTATTAATTTTTCATTTCCTGTTAACATTCCTGAGCAATACAATCTGCTGGAGCCGAGATTTGTTGGAAATTGCTCTGTTGCCTTTTCTTTCCCATTTGTAAAACCAGATGAATCAAATACTATCAATTGATTAATCAACATGTTCACTTTCTCTCCTCCATAGCTGTGAGCACAAGAATGAATATTCATGAGGGTGTGTAATTAGGCACTTGATTTTGTAAATCATCTGGTGATGCTGTCAGTGAGCTTCAGATTGCAGAGAGGCTTCAAGGCTTACGTATCTTCATGAAAGAAATTATTAATTTCCACAACAAGGAATTGGAAGAAAATATAGTTCTGTTACCACACATAATTTACAAAATTATAATTATGGGTGTTGTTTGCTACATACTTCAGCAAAGATCTTATAGAAATGGGCTGATGAGCTAAAGGAGGAGAAAAATCGGGACATGGCAGCAGCAAGATTTTGTCTGAGCTCTCTACATGAAAATGCTTCAGTTTTATATTGTCCCCCTGAATTTAGAAGTTTCTTTTTAATGAAATTAATTTTGTTTTGTTTTGGGTTTTTTTTATTTGTTTGTTTTGTTTTGCTTAGTGTGGCTTTGGCCTAAATCTTAAAATTCTTGATGAGCCTTGAGCTGTAGAAATCACTTTGATAGTACTCAGATTTTTAGTTAAAACTTCATATGCATTTTTACTTTACTTGTTACTGGTTTTGACAGTAACAAGAAAAATAACCCAGCTGTGATCAGAGTGGTGCAGATCTTACAGGGATTCCTGGTGATATAACTGGAGTGTGAATCTAGAGCAGTTCCAGGGCCACTTGTCATTGTTATTAATTTAGGATTGTTTGACCTACAACTCATTATTTGGCGAAATTACAAACAGCCTTTTCTGGGTATTAGTTTTGAAAGCTTAAATAGCATGAAAACACTGCTATTGTCAATAATAAAAATAAAAATAAAACAATTATTAAAGGTGGAGCAAATTTTAAAATGTCTTCTAACTTCTTCCAGTACCTTCAGGTTCTGCTCTGTGTTTATAAACTGCAAAAATAATCAGAAAGACAAAGCCAGTATATTTTCTACTGAGACATTTCCAAAGTTTTACACTGGCTTTGTTTTCTTTTTCAGACAAAATATTAGACATGTGTATTTAGAGTATTATTCAACTTTTTAAATTAAAATACATTGCATTATTTCTTTTGGCTATCACCAGGTTCTTTACAGTTTCTGGTTAGTTTTCTGTGTGGATAAATTGGTTTACCATGTTGATATCTCTCTCAGGAGAGGAGGTAGCACTGGAGTGGATGAGACTCACTTTAATGCAGTGCAGAGAGCTGAAGGCAGGACAAGGAATCCCAGCAAAGCCAGGCTGAGGATTCTCCCAGCTGGCTTGGTGTCAGACCTGCAGAGAAGCAGAAAGGAAAGGAAATTCTGCATCAGCATCCCTTGCCCAAACACAGATGAATCCTGTGCTTGACACTTCTGTGTCGCTTTTAATTTGTGCAGAGCAGAAGAAAGAGCTCCATATTTGCACTGCTGGGTTCAGAAGTCTTGTAAGTGCTCAGGAACACAGAACCACAGAATGATTCTCTGCAGGTGCTTTTATTGTTGGGTCTGTACCCCTGGGTGTCAGGGTACACAGACCCAAATCTGACCCGACATGGTTTCAAGCTGAACGTGTTTTATATTCTATCATTATATAACTTACATACTAATTATTAAACTTACATTGTACCATTGAATGCATTGATTTCATCCAAGCCTGGATGTCTCATGGTCTCCCTCAAACCTCTAGTTTCTCATGATTCTTTAAACAATAATTCTATCTAATCACAGCTAACAATTATATCATTTATCATATACTGATTACACAGGTGCAGTTTCACATGGTCAGCAAATAACTTTTCCCAAGGTCCAACTTTAACATTTTCCCAGGGCCTGCTAAGCCTAACTTTCTTCCCAGCTCCCCGAATTCTCTGTGATTTTAAAATCTTCTGCTATCAGTCTGAGGCCTAATATTTTCACTTTTCTGAAAGCCCTCTGCCATGGCCCCAGACCCCACTGAGCAGGAACAGCTCTTTGTGCATTCAGAGGTCCAATTTCTGCAGAAACCTGTAAGATCTGGTCCATAACCACAGGCAGTGGCTTTAAAATGAAAGGGAGTAGTATTAAATTGGATATTAGGAAGAAATTCTTCCCTTTGAAGGTAGGCAGGTCCTGGCACAGGGTGCCCAGAGAAGCTGTGGCTGCCCCTGGATCCCTGGAATTGTCCAAGGATGAGCTGGATGGGGCTTGGAGACACCTTGGGTTGTGGAAGATGTCCCTGCCCATGGCAGTGGGTGGAACAAGTTTCTTCCTGCATGAATAAAGTGTTGAGTTTGATCATTTAGATCATTTAGATGGTCTCTCTTTGACTCACAGTTTGTTATGTTTTGGGTTTGTTTTTTTTTTTTTAAATATAACAAATTATTTCAGTTTCAGGGAAAAAAAACAGAGGGAAATTTTCACTCAAGCAAAAAAATCCTTTCTCAGCCAAATCTGTGGAAGTTTGATTCTAATCCCTGTTCTCTGTTCAACAGGGGGTAAAGCCTTGCATAATGCTAAAAAATGAAGATTAGTCTGTACTCCATTCTCTGAAGTCAATGGTGTTCCATTTTTTCCCTTCAGAAACTGTTTAATAAAAATGACTGAAATAATCCCAAGTGAAGATACTAATGTTGAAATACTGACAAAGGAAGAGAGAAAGAATTTGGAGAACACTGGATTTCAGTTTTCCAAGGAAAACCTGAGCACTTCTGTGAGAAAAGGAAAAAAATCAATCCAAACTCAACATTATGTTAAAGAGGGCTCTAATATTAAATAAAAATACTATCAGTCACTAATTTAATTGGGAGGATTTATTGAACTTCTTATTCCCATTTAAGTGCTTTTTGAACCTTCCTGGACTGTTTTCCTTAATTTATCCAGAAGCAGTGAACTTCACTGATGATGTCTGGTTTCCAAATGTATTCTACCACACTTGTCAGCTTTTTCTGAAAGGAAATGAGTTGTATATCCATCCCATCCTTGCTCTTTCTTCTCATCTGTAAGACAAATTAATCTTTTCACTACCTATCTTTTTGCTTTCACTCATCTGCTCCCTCCCCATTCCCTTTTGCTCTCAATCCTCCTCCATTTCTACTCCTTTCTGCTTTTTTTCCCCTCATCTGTGTTTTACACCATCCATTATGTTGTCTCCAAAGTCCAAGAGTGACCCAGTAAATACCACTCCTGTCTTTCTTTAAACCATCTCTTCCAATATCCCCTCATCTTCCATTCTCTTCCTCACTGATGCCAACAGCATTTTTTTCCCTGAACTGATTTCTGTGGTATAAATGACATTTATAGGGCTCATCGATTTTTATTAGGGCTGAAGAAAGCCACAAGGAACCTCAAAAAAGAGTGAAACATGTAATTAATCAAAAAAATTGAGGAATAATATTCTAATTGATATCTGTATATATATATGCAGATTCTTACATTAATGTTTAAATATTATATATTAATAATGATATATTAATATTTACACATTTAAATTATATCTATACTCCCCACATATATATATATTTTTACTGAATAATAATTACTCAGGGGAAGTACCCATCCTATGTGATCTTTCTGTATGTTCTCTAATATATCCTTATTGTCTAATTTAATTTTTATTTGATGATATTTCATAAATGAGTAAGCAGCAATAGTCAATCTGAATCAAGAGCAATTACCCTTGAGATGTGAGAAACTCAGAAAACTCCTGAAAATCTTTCTTCTAGAAAATAAATCAGACACAAAAGCAGGAATTTTAGTGTTCACCTGTCCTGACAAAGTAGAATATAGAATCTAAATCCCCTAAAGGGTGTGAGCTCCCTAAAGAGGAGCAGGAGCAGAATTTCATTTCTAAAAGGATCCCTTCAAACCATGCACATTTGAGTGGAGTCTCAAAGCCTTAAACTTGATTATTCCTTGAAAAATGCTCCAAACCACAGCAGTGAGCTGAGCTTTCACACGACCTTGCAGAAGGCTGATGAGATCTGACAAGTGCCATATTTATGGAAATGCAAAATCTTTACTGCACTGACATCCCTGTCACCCAAGACAGATCAAACACAGAAGACAATTGGCCTCCAGCACCTAAATTGAATATTTAATAACTATTAGAAGGATCTAAGCAGGCAGGACTTGCACTGCTGACAGCTGCAGGAGTCCCACCCGTTTATTATGAACTTAAGTAGTCTGGACAAGAAACCAAAAGGCTTCTAAATTTTTTTGCTTCCACAACTGAATTGGATAATGCCCCATTTCATTTCCAGAGGCAAATGAACAGATTTGACAAATCCACTGATGAGTGTGACCTGCAATAATCATGGAAAAGAGGTCACAAAAAGTAATTGTGATGAGCTCAGGTATAATTCTGATGCCTTAGGTTTTAGCTTTCATATTTTTCAGATTCTGTACTGCATTAGTACATAACTCTGAACTTCATATAAAGTGTTAGCAAGTTCTCCTCACAGTTCAGTCAGACAAAACAATCCTTTTCCAGCCCCAGAACCAAGGAAACATTGCAGCTTCAGTCCCAAAAGGTGCAAACAATAGAGAATTAAGGAGAGCAATCTGGGAGGATGGGATTTCATAACCTGAAGCTTTAATTGGACAATTAACCCCAATATGTAAACAGACCAAAACTTGTAAAAGTGAAAACTTGTGACTTGGTGTCCATCTAGGGTGTAGCCTCGGCCAGGCTCTTGCACTGCCCAAGATGTATCCTTTGAAGGCCTTTTAATAAACACCTCTTTTATTCCTTTAACTCTGTCCAGCCTCTCTCTAGGCTCTCAAGGCATCAATTCCATTGTATTATATTTACCAAAATGTAGGGATTTTTTCATCAGACATGTGTTTTCCTCTCCATGTGAGAGCAGCATAGAGGGTAAGTCATTACTGCTGATGAGACCCACTGCTCCCATTACAGCCCCCAGCAGTTGGGCTCTCTGGGTATTAGCTACCAGTGTCTCAGTCTTTTAACAGCTTATTGCCCACTAAACCAATTCCCTCGGTGTGCACAACAGCACACACACAGGGCAATAAACCATGTCTCGTTCTGCAGCTCTCTGTGCATCCTTGTAAACACAAAAGCATTCAGCAGAGCATCCAGCAGCAGGAGTTATGTGGCTGACATTCTGCTACAGGAGGCTGTAAATCGTGTGTTTGCACAGTGATGTCAGTGAGACAAGGTGATTTAGTTCTTTGCAGCTGCTGGATATTCAGGTCTCATATCAAAGGTCCCGTGTGGTATTTTCTGAGATCCCCATCAAAGGGAGGAAATGATGAATCTGACTCCATGTTCTTAAAAGGCTAATTTATTATTTTATGAGACTCTATTATATAAAAGAATACTATACTGAACTATACTAAAGAACAGACAAAGGATACAGACAGAAAACTAAAAGATACTAATGAAAACTCATGGCTCCTTCCAGAGTCCCAACACAGCCTGACCGTGATTGGTCATGAAGTCAAAACAATTCACATGCTGGATAAACAATCTCCAACCACATTCCAAAGCAGCAAAACACAGGAGAAGGAAATCAGATAATTATTGTTTTCATTTTCCTCTGAGGCGTCTCAGCTTCCCAGGAGAGAAATCCTGGGCAAAGAGATTTTTCAGAAAATATGACAGTGACAGTCCCAGTCCTGGAAGATCCTCTAACATTTTTCATCACAGAACTTGGAGCCCAAATTATGGTTTGGGGTGAAAAGGACCCTAAAGGTCATCTTGTTATCAACCCCAGCCATAGGCAGGGACACTTTCCACTAAACAGATTGCTCCAACCCCATATAGCCATGCCTTGAACACTGCCAGGGAGGGGGCATCCACAATTCCTTCCAGAAGAATATCCTTTTTAAAGGTGTTGGACAGTGGGTTTGAACCATTTAAATCCAGCAATAATAAGTAACCACAGGAGCTGAGTTTTCCATCTACTCATTTCTCCCTGAGCAACCATTAATCTCCTGTCTCAAAGGAGGCACTGGCTGCTCAAGGATGAACCAGGAACAAATTAACACACGCAGTCCAACCACGCTCTCAGAAGGAGCCCAGCTGGACGTGCTCCAGCACAGGAGCAAAACACCTGCTTGATTCAGGAGGGGTTGGCTGAGGTGCTGTGCTGACACATTTACACTGCTGTGCTCATTCATCTGCCTTGCATTCCTGAGCTGAGTTACAGCCCTGCCCTGCCCCAGCCCTGCCTGAGCAGGATGAGAAGCTGCTCACTGAGGAGGGGGCTCAGTGTCTCTGCAGGGCTGGCTGAGGATCTGCCAGCCAGCTCAGTGTGGGCATCATCACAGCCTGATGGGCTCCAGCCCTCCTCCTCACTCTGCTGCTTCTCCTGGCTGTTTCTGAGATGAATTAAGTGTAGGGAAGCTGTGTCTGATATCACACAAAGGTGGTGGTATTTGTGGAAAGGATAGAGCTGGGCTTTTCAAAAGGTGGTGTTTTATTTGTCTGCTTGTTTTTTAAATGTTAATGGTTTTTAAATGTTGATCATTGAAGTGAGGAGAGGGGAGGGAGCACTGGAGAAGGGCATGAAGGTGATACTGAATTCAGATAAATAGGGAGGTTCAGGTTGGATATTAGGAAAAAATTCTTCACTGAAAGAGTGGTTAATGGAACAGGCTGCCTGGCAAACTGATGGAGTCATCATCCCTGGAAGTGTTGAAAAAATGAGCAGATGTGGCACTTTGTGATATGCTTTAGTGGATAGCATCATATTCAGCTGAAGGCTGGACTTGATGATCTTGGAGGCCTTTTTCAACTCTAATAACTCTATGGTTTTAAATATATTTGTCATTTGGAAATATAGGGAGGCTGTGCTTCATTGAGACAGCCTGAATGCAAGAAAGGACTAGAAAAGCCACCTCAGTGAGTGAGTTTAAGCAGGAGTTGGGTTTGTGCAGTTCACCCTCAGGAGTGTCTCCCCTTGCTGTGGTACCCCCGAGATGTGCAGCTCAGCACAGCACTGCAGGCAAGGACTGGAAACAAAAAGTCCTGAAAATACACAGCAGCTGCCTTGTTCCCAAGCTCCCTGCAGAGAGGACTTCAGGAAGCTCCAGGGAGGTCAGACACCAGCTGTGCCAGCCCCTGGACCATGCCTTGTGCCCAGCATGGGGCAGGAGGGGTCTCCTGCAGCCTGCAAACTCATTTAACCTCTGTTCCTGCCGTGTTTTCCTCCACACATGAGGGCAAACAAGGTTAATGCTTGGAGGAAAGGCACACAGGGATGTTTCCAAGGGAACAGGGCAGATCCAAGGTGGGGCAAAGGAATGTACAACAACCCTGCCTTCCAGATGGGCACTCTGGAGAGGAGGCAGAGATGGGGACAGACAGGGGAATGTCACAGCTGCTGGCCCACAAACTGCTGGGATGCCAATGGGAAACACACAAAAAGAGAAGGTGACAGTCCCTGGGTCTCCTTTCTGGGCTGAAAAGAAGGAACATTCCAGCACTTGATATGGGTTCACGCTTTGAACCTCATTCCTTCACTTCTCTCAGCTGCCCTGGGGACTTTCAGGATGTTTGGGAGGGACTGGTCTCCATTTCAGCTTTCTAGGAGGAACACAGATAATTAAAGCAAATTTTGCTGTGTTCTGTGTCTTTGCACCAGAGAAAACTTCAGTGACTCAATTGAACAAGAGCCAAGGTGAATCTCACTGCATTTTCTACAAGAGTTTTTGTGTGTAGAGGGAGTCTAGCCATGGTTTCTTCCAGTTATATTCACTAAAAACTCTGCCTAGGAATCTTTTGAAGAAGCCTTTGGATACTGCACCTACCCAAATACTGATTGGATTATCTGGAGCTTTTTTTTCTTCTAAACTCTGGGAAAATTATCCTGTACATATTAAATTCATTTCCACATGTACCTTTTTAAAGGTTTCTAAACACAGGGCACCAAAATTCCCCACCACATTACACCTGGTGATCAGACCAGGAGTCTCCCACAGGTGCTGTGCTGAATCTGCCAGCTCTGGCCCTGTCTCAGCCATCCATCACTGGGCATATCAAAGCCTCTCAAACTTAATCTATATATTTGATTCATGACCAGTTTTGTCATTAGCTGAACATATGAATTGTTGTCAGGTTTTATTCTCATTTTGTACTCTGACAAATAAGCTTTACAGAACATTTCTCTAAAGCTTTGGTAACGCTAGCTAAATATTCAGAAAGAGTAAGGGGATACAGTGTGCAGGGGAGAATTACCATCTTAATGAGGTTTGTCTCATTAAAGAGTTTCACTCAATTAGTTTCACAGATTTTGCTTCAAGAATAGGAGCACAGAGCTCTACATATCTGTAGCTAATTTTGGCTTATTTAAAACTAAGAGAACAACCTGCCAAAAATTATTTAAGTGGAAGGACAGTAATGAATATGGTCTTGGATCTTTCAAAAATGTATGGTTTTGAATCAGGAAATTAGATGAAAATACATTGTCGATTTTTACTTAAATAAGAAATGTGCTGGCAATTTCCCCAAGTGAAATGTGATCGCTTCAGCATAAAATTCTATTTGTCATACAAAGACCTTTGGTGTTCAGACAGTTCAGATTTGCATTATTTCCCAAAAAACCTCCATGCACATTCTGCTCTCTGACCTATGAATAAAGATTGTCAAAGATCTTAGGCTGCAGTGCTGTCATCTGCTGATAATGTGAAAGTGTCACCTGCACAGACAGTGACATTTTATCTGCCTGAACAGGACTGCTTTTGCTAGTCTGTCACTTCTTGTTGTGTGGGTTTTGTCATATTTCCCCCTGAATCGTGCTCTACTCTGCACCCCTTGGATGGCACAATACCCACAGAGCCCAGCAAAGCTGCATTAAGGATCAACTGAGAAGAAAAAACATCTTCAACAACATCCAGCAGTGCCTGGTTAGGGACAGGATGCCAAAACAAGGGAAGAATACAGAGCTGCTCTTCTCCACACACTCGGGCAGTCTGAGATTCAGGGATTTCAAAAGCTGAGGAAGCACCATGCAAGAAGACCAAGGAGACTTTCTCCACATGTGTGGTGTTTGCAGGGGTCGCCAGGAGGGGTGAGAGATGAGTGAATCTGACTCCATGTCCTTAGAAGGCTAATTTATTATTTTATATAAAAGAAAAGAATGCTATACTAAAACTATACTAATGCTATACTAAAACTACCACACCATCACAAAAAACTTTGTTTCTTTTCAAACTACGACATGGATATAGAAAGGATACATCAGAAGGCTTAACAAGAATGGTAATGACAACTCGAGACTGACTGCTCAGAGTCTGACACAGGTGATGCTGATTGGTCATGAAGTAAAAACAATTCACTTGGAACCAATCACACAGGCACCTGTTGGTAAACAATGTCCAAGCCACATTCCAAAGCAGCAAACACAGGAGAAGCAAATCAGATAATTATTGTTTTCATTTCTCTCTGAGGCTTCTCAGCTTCCCAGGAGAAGAAATCCTGGCAAAGGGATTTTTCTGGGAAATATGACAGTGACAGCCATGCTGTTAATTTTTTAACCCATGGGCAATGTTTGCAACTACATGAATTTCACTGGGGGGCTCCTCAAATGCAAAAAGAGATGAGGCTGATGCGCTGCACACAACACAGCCAGGGAATGTGATCCACTGCAGGAGCAAAAAAAAAAAAAAGAGATATATTGGAGCAGTTCACCCAGAAAAGGTGAAACTGAGGTGCTCTGGGCCCTGGGTAGTCAAGGCAGCTTTTCTGTAGCTGATATATGAATTACCCAGTCCCAGCTTGTGCCCCAGGTCACCCTGCAGTGTGCAATGCTCTAAAAATCCAGAGGGTCTGATTCACCTCACCAGGCTCAGCATCTGCTCTGCAGCTGCCTCTGAAGGAGCTGGGCACCTGCCTGGAGAAAAAGGGGCACTTCTAGGAAATGGCCCAACTGACCTACTTTGGCATGGGATGAATCACCTCCAAAACCCTTTGGCAGGCTGGTGTTCAGAGGCTGAGCCCTGCTTGCTCAGGTGCAATCCACCCTGTGCCCATGGCATACATAACTCAATTTACCTGCTGAAGCACGAGAGGGAGGACAGGAAACCAGCTTTATTCCTGATCCAGAAACCAGCAACATCCACAGAAGCTCTGCCACTGACTGCAGGACTGATCTGGGGCTGCTGTCTCTGTGGCTCTCTAAAGAACTTTGCCCACAACAGTTTTTAGTCCTTTATACTCCTATGGAAAAATTCCCTTCTCCCTCCCCAAGACATCCTGAGGTACTGATACTCCAGATTTTATATTAATCTTCATTTTGAGGACCATGGGTTTCTGAGGCTTTAATGGTTGGTTTAGGTATTTTTCAGTATCAACAGCTTTCAGCAAAATGCCTTGCCTTTAAATCTCTTGGGGTTGATGGGGTTTTTTTCTTGAAAGCAATATTTGAAGGAGAGAAACCAATAGTGGTTTTTTCCTTTTTTCTTCCATTTGCTTAGTTTTAAAATGAATCTTTTTGATATAGTTTTAGAATGAGAGAACCACAGAGTGGTTTGGGTTGGAAGGGACCCCACAGACAACCTTGTTCCACGCCCTGCCATTGCAGGGACACCTTCCACTGTCCCAGGTTTCTCCAAGCCCTGTCCAGCCTGGCCTTGGACACTTCCAGGGATCCAGCTGGTCTGTGCCAGGGTCTCCACCCTCACAGGAAAGAATTTCTTTCCAATATCTATCCTAAGCCTGCCCTCTGTCCACTTGAAGCCATTCTCCCTTATCCTCTGTCTACACGCCGTTTATAGATAATGAAATCAGTTTTTTTTCTAAAATAGAAAGAAAAAAAAAACACTAAACAAAAAACAAACCAACAAAAGTTTGTTTAGGTAAAGTTTTTGTATTTTTGGTGTCCCAAAACCAAACATAAACTAACAAAATAATAGCTTTTTTCAAAAAGATAACGTTTTATATTCTTTAATGGAAAAACAGCTTGCTTGTCGTATTGCAATTTTAACTTCAGCATGATTTTCAATAAAAAGCAGTGCTGATACAGAAAGTTCAACTATTTTTAGTGGAACAGTTCACAGTCTCTCCCGTGCATCACAAAAAATGATGTTGTGTAGTTTAGCTTTAGTCATATTTTAAAAAAAGCATATTTGAAATTCTGGGGTGAAGACAAGGTGCTGCTTTTCATATTCAAGATATTCAAGCTAAACTATGAAAAACACACACAGCTTCTCAGTCAAACACAAAGATAATCCCCAAAGAGATTTTTTTTTTTTTTTTTTTTTTGTATTTTTATTGCATGAAAAGGAGGAAGACACAGTGGGGGAAAGCAAAGGAGAAATAACCATTGCAAGAAAGCAGAAGGTGTCAGTAAATGAGGTAGGAAAAAATAGCCCATAATCCTCATTATTACATCCAGATTGTAAAGACCAACAGATGACATCCATGTTTAAAAACCCCTCTCCAAACAGCAGGGCACTTGTGAATAAGCCAAACCATCAAACTGCACTTGCAGGTCTGTGGGGTTGCCTGGGAGCAGGAGTCAGTTCATTAACCCAAACGACCCACAGCGCTGCAAAATCAGATTATTGTTGGCTCTGCCATTCATCAGCTCCTCTCTGCCTTGAACTCCTGCACCTACACAGGAAATAATTGCAGATTTACAGAGAATAAAGGGATCTGGGGGCTGTTTGCTCTTGTTGATAACATCAGCACATCCCAGCTCCCCTCACACAGGGGGAGCTCACCAGGAGCTCCCATCTGCTTCTCTTCTGGCCAATTTAATTACTCAGAGCCCTCCCATGTTCTGCCAAGGACCTGAGTCCTCGTAAAACACTTCTGGGAAGGTTTTCCTTCTGGAAAAATAATTCACAAGTGGATCTCACAGACACCATCCCAGTGACTGGAGAACCAGAAAAGCCCCAAGCTGGCAGTAGATGTTTTTGGGATGGAAATAAAGAGCAGGTTCCTAAGGATGAGGGCTTGGGATAGCATCCCAGAATTGTGCATGTGGATTAAAGAGTCAAGAAACAGGCCAGTTTGAAGATGAATCTTTGACTGTTACTGCTGGTGATACCTCAGGGTTTGACACTGTGATCATGAAAATCCCTTTGCATCTGATGCTTTATGTTTCTATTTTTTTCTGCTTTAAAGCCTTTCCTCCTACCTCACCAAGAAGGCAGAGTGAGGCAGAATGAGTAAAATAATATCATATATTACCTTCTCTCTTCACCACCTCACAAAAATTGTCATCATTTTCCAGAGTGATTTTAAAACTTTAAAAAAGCAAATTAAATAAAACTAATTTTTAACAGTTCTTCATTCTTTTTTTTAATTTATTTCTTTGCTGTTTACTTACTTGTTTTGATCAACTACAAAAAAAAATAAACAGAGGCAGTGGCAGACTGTAAAACACTGATCTGGTGGCTGATTAACAGGACTTATACTGCCATCTTACTGGGCAGGACAATGATGCAATCTTTCTCTTTTATTAACAGTAAAATAGATATATTGCTCCAGAGGGCCTGGAACAACGTGCAGAAGCATGGAGTGAGCCCAGCAAAGCCAGGAACTCTGTCACTCCAGGGGAACACATGATATGAAGTCTAATTTAATGTCAGAAACTCAGAAAATAAGAAGGATGGCAATAATACTGGGCTGAGCTCTGTAGGTATTCCTTAACACCTCCCATGCTTTTTCCAAAATCCTCTGTTCACCCTCTGTGAATCCCAGGGTGAATGCTGAGTTTTGGGGGTTCCAGTCTCTCCTGGCCTGAACCCAGAGAGGGAAATTTATTCAGCATGGCTTGGCAGTGCATCCCTCAAATTCCATTTCTTTCCTGGAAGGAGCAAAATTTCAACTCACACAAGCAGGTTCATCTTTGGAATTAAAAAAATTCCAAAATTCTGAATAAAAGGAGTTGAAATTTAGGCAGTTTTTTGAGGCAGCTACACTGACTCTGCACTGTGAATCCTGAGGAGCACCCAAAAGGCTCCTTTCACCAGTGTCAGGCACAACCTCAGCTGAGAATTGTGGAAGAGCCTCCACAGGAATCACTTCTTAAAACATGACAGACATTCCTGTGATTGTTTGAATACAGCCCTCATTATGTTTTCCCAGTAAACCTGAAAACAGAATATTGTAGGCAGAACACCAGGGCAGAATGTGTGGTTTTAACATTTGGCAGGATTGATAATTTGCTTTGCAAATTGTTGTGGTGTGTGTGTGTCTTGGTTTGAAAAGACAGGTGTCTGCTAAGGAAGGCAGGAGACTTCAAAAATGGAGAATGTAAACCCTCTCCCTCTGAATTATGAAAATTTTGAAATTAAGGGGCTCTCAGGAAAAGCTATAGGAGTAGGAATAACAGTTCTTTATTAGGAAAGAAAATAAAAAAATAAAAAATGCAGTAATTCAAAACAACAATGACAGAGTCACCTTTGTGGCTCAGGGTGGTGGCACAGTCCCATCCCAGGGGGGCTCAGGGTGGTGGCACAGTCCCATCCCAGGAGGGCTCAGGGTGGTGGCACAGTCCCATCCCAGGGGGGCTCAGGCTGGTGGCACAGTCCCATCCCAGGGGGGCTCAGCCCTCCTGCAGTGCCAGCTGTGGTTCTGCTGGAGCAGGGATCCTGCACAAGGGGGGAGTTTTCCTCTGCAGCTCCAGGGCTGCTGGAGATGGGCCTGCTCTCCCTCTGGGAATGCAGGGCAGCAGAAAGCTGCTCCTCTGGGAATGCAGAGGGCAGAGGCTGCTGGGCTGTTCCAAAGCTCAGATTGTATCCAGGTAGGAATGCTTGGCTCCTCCCCTGGGCGGAGCATCTCCCCATGGGATGATGGAATTTGATCAGCCATGCAGGGACACTCACTGGCCATGGACAGAAGATAATTAATAATTAATGGCCCATGGACAGCAGAGATCTCCTGGAGGGAGGATTGGTTGTGGAAAGGATAAAGAAAACTGCCCAATGAACAGAAGATAACTGCCCCACCTCTGACAGATGGTGATAGAACACACATCCCCAGCTACATCTTGCATTTGCAACCCAAGACAGTGTGGTAAAGCAGAGTTTCTAAAAACAGAAAAAAAATTAAAAAATCAGAAACTGGACAGGTTTGTCATGCTTCATCATAAAAGGGTCACCAGGAATGTTGTTACATCATGCTCTACCACAGGGCATGTCCTGCTGAAAAACTGGTTTGTGTTTCTAGGCTAGAGCTCTTGTACCAGCACACCTGAACCTCTGGTCTGGCAATCTCTGACTCTCAAGGAGTCATTTTTTTTATGAGCTTCATGAGTGTTCAGGTAACCATTGTCAGCTTTAAAATCTGCACCCTGCATCTACTCTTACTGGTCACATCTCTTGAACTTGATAAGGTTTTTGTAGTTGTGTCTCTGTAAATTTTTTTCCCCAGCAAATCAGTGCTCAGTCATGCATTATGTCTTATACATCACAGTGTTTGTTCAATAGTTTGAATTACATTCCCTCTATGTCCTCAGAAATGCATTTTTTCTGGAAAAGCACTGTGTTGTGAGGAGAAATCAAAATATGAGTGTTGCATGAATTTTATTACAATTATTTAAAGCAAAAAACGTGATCTTAGAAAAACCTTAACTTGGTTTTCCTTGTGATGGCAAAACAAATAACTCAAACTGTCAATCCAAAAAAATTCTCTGTGAATCCATTTGGAGTTGAGAAGCCAATTTGGTCCCCAGCTTTAGAGTCCTACTCCTGCAGAGAGGATGGGGCTGGTATGTAAAGCAGCAGGGCTGCTCCTGGCTCTGGCTGCATCAATGTCTGACACAAAGCCCCTGATGTCCTTGTGCTGCCATGCAGGGAGAGGGACTGGCAGCTCAGAGCAGGCTCTCACCAGGATCTCTGCTTCAGAGGGAGCACATGGCACAGAGAGAGGCTGGAAACACATGAGCTGCCTTTGGTGCTGCCACAGGACATTTACAGCAGAGGCAGCACATGGGATAATCTCTCTGCACATTAATTTTCATTTCTTCTCCTGGCCTTAGCCAGGGATCCAGATTGTTTTCTAGTTGTTTATTTTAGCTGCACTCAGCTGCACAGGCCCATTTCCACTGTATTTCCATTAGGCACAGATGCTATCACTATATGCCAGTGCATATTACCAAGCAATTAATCTCCAGAGTTATTATTGCCTGTTTTATTGAAAGCACATATTCTTGAGTTCAGAAAACTATGTAAAGGCTTGGAGCAGCTTAGCTAAATTCCATGCTGAAGGCACAATCCTCTTTGGAAAGGAATTCTCTCTAAAACTACAAGCCTATGCTGCTATCTTGTGTAATTTCACCCCAAAATAAAGCATCACCTCCCACGGTTAGTGTCTTTGCAAGCTACCCTGACATTAACACTCTGAGCTCTCACTCCTTTGCTACCCATTGTTACACTGAAAAGTTCTTTTTTGTGACATACACACAGGCCAGAGGTGACACAATTAAATCAATATGTTTGTCATAAAAAAATTGAGAACAATAAGAATTAAATGGCAGATAAATTAGGATTGACAGCCTTTTCCCTCAGGAGCAAAATATAAACTTCCTAAATTCAGTGAAGATTGTTCTCCCCTCAGCCTTTGCCCTGCAATCTTCAATCAGTATTTCCATCTTTAAAGACAGCCAGTCCAGAGTTACAATATTTGTAAATATTGTTCTCACTTGGTGGGGTAGCCACAGGAAATCTGAGGGTGTGAAGCGAGGCAAAGCTGCAATCAGCTCTTAGAAACATTACCAAAAACTGGATTTTCCAAGAACAAAATCATCATCCAGTGCTGTTATCTTCCAGGGGAGTTTAGAGGAGGCAGCCTGAGCTCCAGCCAGGTGGCAGCTGCAGGACCAAATCTCCTCCAAGGTTTCCCACCCCAGGACAGGGCCACTCAGACAGGGTTTATTTTCTCTCACTGGAGAAGGGCTCCAGCTTCTCCAGCAGATTTCTAATACCTCTTCCACAGCTGGAATTGCTTTTCCTGGGCTCCTGCAGCCAGGGAACAGGGGCTGACCTTTTAATTCTGCCTCTAATGGTTCATCCTGCAGCCATGAGGAGAGCAAAAGCATTTACAACTCCTGCCATCGACCTTAACATCTCCCACATCTCTGCCCTCCCTTCACCCCCGTGGCTCCCAAAGGTTGCAACTCAGGAAATAATTCATTTCCTGGACCTGCTGTCCTGTCCCATGGAAAGTTGTCCCCACCTCAGCTCCTCTACCTGCCCCTCCTGGATTTAATCATATTAAAATATCCCCAGATTGCTTCCAGACTCTACTCAGCTTCTCAGTCTACCTCCTGCTCCTCTGTCCTCTCTTCCCAAAGTCCTTCAGATGTTCTCATCTCCCTTCCCGCTCACAGCACTGAATCCAAAAAAAGCAAATATAAAGAAATCTCTCTCTTAAGGCAAAAAAAAAAAGAAAATAAAGAAGTCAAGTCTTGAGGTCTCTCAGGATTCCCCTCAAAGACAACAGGACTGAAAAAGCTTGACTTTGAACTCGGAACAACCTAGGCCTTTTATTATTTTTAGTAGTACTCATGTACTTCCTTGTCACTGCTATTAATTATGCACACTGAGAGCACACTGAGTGTCTCACTGCACTGCAAGCACACGGGGTGAGCCAGAACATGTCCCTCTGTGCTTGTAGGGAGCCTTCTGAGGAGGGTTACCTTTCATTTGTCAGTTCAAACTCGTTAATATTCAGACACTGCCATGGACATCATTTGTCTCTCTAGTTGATACCTGTTCCTGAACCAGCAGCAGGCAAGAAGAGATATAAAAAACATATCAAAAATGTCACCCTTTTTATTCTGCCAGACCTGTGTCACCATTCTGTTATACCAGAACTGTTTCACTAAAGGAACATGCATTTTTTTCATCTTTAATTAAAACAGTATAGCCACGGGATGTACTGGAACTGCACTATCACCAAACAGCAGGCTGTGTTTGGGAAAGGTTTCTGAGAAAAACACAATATTATCAAGTAGCTAAATAGAATAGAAAGGGTCAAATGAAGCAATGGGCAACTAGGCTAAAATAACCCAATGAAATTCACTGCTGAGGGCTGTGTTGATCAATTGCTGCTGTGCTTGAAGATCCAGCCTAGATCAGACCCCTGTGCTCCAGGCTGTGGATTGCCCCTGTCCCTGCACACCACGAGTGGCTGGACTCTGAGAAGCACATTCCATGAATTGTGGCCTTGGCAATGCAGGCAGAAAGGGCATTGAAGTGCTCTATCTGTCCACTGGTGCCAAATCCAAGGAAGAAAGCTTTATTTCTGCTACTGAAAAGGCTGGGGAGCACAAGCAGTGACACAGACCTTGATGGAGTGGCAGGGTCTCTGGTGTCGAGAGGACCCTGAGGTGTTAGAAAGTCTCTTTTTCCCAGCCCCAAGACTGAAGAAGAAGACAGAATTCCTTGGCTCTCCTTCTCCAGGTTGTTTATTTTCTATCATCTATAAATTCTTTCTCTGCCCTGCTGAGGTCTGTCCAGCACGTCAGTTCATGGCACTCTGCCTGCCCTCAGGGCAGTGTTATCTTTTTTTACTAAAAACTACGTGTACTTCATTTACAATAATTTTCCAATACCTATCACCTGTGTTAGACAGTTTGTCTCTAAACCAATCCAAAAGTGCCACCATCACAGCAGAAGATGGAGGACAAGAGGAAGAAGGAGAAAGACAGGACATGCCCAGATTCCTCCATCTTGCCTTTTGAAACCCCATTCTAAAAACCCCAAAATTCTACTTTTTCACCCTGTGATAAATTCCCTATCATTCTATTCAAACCCTTGTGGCTTGTAAATCTTCACACAAAGTTGGTAATTGTTTCTATGGGTTAAAATCGAAGGCACAGGTGTTTTTGACTCTGTGCCAAGGCCTCTCAGCCCCCTCCCATAGTCTCGAGTCCTCCAGGGCAGCCAGAGGCATGTCCTGGGTTCTGACAATGGAGAAGTGAAAGAAACGTGGACATGGAGCAAAGGAAGGGTTCAGAGTGTGCCTGGAGCCTTTTCAGATCTCTTGGAGTGGCTCACCTGGCTTTGGATGCCTTTTCAGACATTCCTGGGCCCTGCCAGTGTGAGGATATCTCAGGTATCTTGGAGCACCTGGGCAGGCACCAACCTCACGTGTTAAAGCAAATCAAGCCCACTCTGAGCCTCCAGCTTCCCATCTATCCTTTCTGAAATGGTCTAAAGGACATTGCTGTTTGTCTCACAGAGTGTATTCAGTTATAAATCACCTGTACCAATGGACTGGAGGGTCCACACAGCCCAAAGGCCCTGGGAGCATCCCACACCAGCCACTCCAACTCAGGCTCAGCCAAGGCTCAATCTTGCATTACAAAAGAAAAGGGGGAACAGCTGCCCTTAGTGCAAATAATCCCTCAGAGAACAGCACAGAGCCACCAGCTCAGGGGCTGCAGAGCAGAGACCCCAAGGGAAAGACCTGGCAAAGTGCCACCAGAGAAAACCCAGGCTGGCAGCAGGAAAGGGAGGCTTCCCAACCAAACATCCTAATCCATTGCTCAGGGCTTGACACAAATGAGAAAGTAACAGAGAGGCAAGGACACAAGGGAACCACTGCAAGTGCATTATAGATGAAGGCTATCTGCACTAATGACAGCAGGAGACTGTGTAAAAAAGCAAGCCTACACCAGAACATTAATGATACAAGAGTCTATCTGAAGAAATCTCCCCAAACAAGGAGCTGGGGGATTAGATTTGAAAAGGAAACTCATTAAGAGAAACTTCCCTTATAAAATAAAGTAAAAATAGTTGCAGGCTTTCTTTAGAACTTGGCACTCCTCTGTGTTCTAGGCACTGAGGAGGTGATTTTTCAGACTGACTGTAGACTTTTGCAATGTAGATTTGTTCACTTGGGTGAGTCCCCATAGGTTCCCACCAACCCACCAGAGACAAAGTGGCACTTCATCTCACTTTAAAGCACATTGCAAAATACAGCAAATTAATTGTGCCCTTAAAATGTCTCCTTTTCTTCCCATCAGCTGTGAAGAGATCCTTGGCTTATTAGCTGAGCTGTGAGATGATCAGCACACATCTGATCATATCATCTGCGAATATCTGATGTTTATGTAATGGAAATGTTACATGAAGTGCCTGGTTCTATCAGCTGTCTGTGACACTGTTTCACACTATAGGGCCAATGCTTTATGTTCCAGGAGTGCACTTGGCTTTTGAGATTCTCTGCAGCAGTGGGCAGCAATGATTTCTTCAGCTCACGCACTCTTTGAGATGTGAAAACTTTTTTTCCCTTGTGTACTGAGACAAAATGAAGGGCTTTTCAAGTTTTTCACAAGCCTCAAGGAAAATCGATGTGAAGTAGCCTGTGGCATGCTCTTTCAGGAACTTATTAAAAAATTTGGTGATCTATATTTAAATTTCATTTTCATCCCATTTGTCCTAAAGGGATACTGCCTGCTTAGCTGGGAGTGGGCATCTTTGTCTTCAGGGAGTTTGTAGTTCATTGGGAGAGGGATTTTTACATGGATTTGTCTTATCTCAGAGGAATTGTCCTGTTTTCCTGTTACTATGTGTCTCACTGATACAGGTAAGATATTCCAGAGTAAAGTTGTCATTTACATGGGAATAATCTCATTTAACTGGACATGTAATAGTGCTGAGGTCCTTGTCTATTGATGATGAAAGAGTAAAACTCCCTTCATTCACCTGATGTTTAAATTGTTAAACCAGAGCACCTCACCCTTGTGAATTAAATAACATCAAAAAATCCCAACTAGTTTTTAGCTAAAACCCAAACAAACCCCAAAACCAAAGAGAAGGGAAAAAAAAAAACCCAAAAAACCATCAGAGACAAAAGTTCACAAACTGAGGAATGTAGATGTGATTGGTTCTCAGCTCCTTCAGCCTCCTCTTCTCTTACACTATATGCAGATCATTCTTCTCAATGAGATGCTGCCACTAAAGCAAACCCTCCAATTATCATGTTTCAGTCATTTATTGCAGAAGAAGGAGAAGAAAGCAATATTTAGCCTTCAGCAAATCTTCTGGAACATATTTAATAACTGCTGATTAAATAGAAATGGAGACTATCAAAGAAAGAATTCTAGAAGTTACAAATCTCTCAAAAAGACATTAAATTGCTGCTCCCTTTCAATCTGCAGAAGCAGTTTTGATTCCTCTATAGCCCAAAACATCATCTGGCTCTGAACTGCCAGCTTTGTGTCCTGTCACAGTTGGTCCTCAAAGCAATTTTTCCTTAAGTTACAAATTTCCTAAGATCACTCTGGTGTGTTGCACAGCCCTGCCTCTAAAGGGCTGCTTTACCCAATCAACCCCTTAAATCCTCAGCCAGAGGAAAGCTGAGATCAGCAAACAGTTGATCTAATATCTCCAAACACCATTATTTTTGTCCAGGCAGACTTGAAGAGAAATTTGGGTTTTGTCCAGCTCCTCATTCCCATGTTCTCATTGCCCATCACCAACACACCTCAACAGCATCAGATGGGATCAAGCCACTTCAAGTGCCTTGAAGTTGACTTCTTTTAGGATATAATTATAAAGCTCTAAAATTTAAGGGCTATTCTTTCCACTAGCAAAACAGATTATTCAAAATTATTTAATTACTGTTAAAAGAGTAATTTTCCCTCTCAGATTCTTCCCCCTCAACTTATTCTAGATGATTAATTCAAAACTAGGAATATTTAAGGTGTCTAGCTTAAGCCACTGCAATTTCTTTATTATCCATTATTTTTAACAGAGAACAAACAATTCTCATGTTTTAGAGAAAAAAATGAGGCAAGAACCTGCTTTTTCAGCTTTAGATGCAAATTATTCAGGGAAGAAAAGAAAATTAGGTGGGAGTAGAGTCAGTGCAGGTCTCAGGGCAAGGGAAGGAAGGAAAATTTCCAATGAGAAAAAGTCATTTTCTTTGAACTTTGTCAGTTCAAAGAATGAATGACATTTATTCAGGTTTTGCCTGGGAGGGATCCAAGAGGTTCCATGACAAACTCCATCCTCTGTTCCTCCAGTCTGTTAGACAGTAGACTGTTGCCTTTCCAGCAATTTCCTTAAACATTTTGAGCTCCATCTCTCTCAGTCTGGTTCAAGATGTCCTGTGGGTAGCATGCAGCTGGGGGCAAGAGGAAATTCTGGAACCAGGACAGAGGAAAATCAAGCTGAGGGGGAGGCTGAGATGATGCCTACAACAGGAGCAGACAAGCTGTGAGGTCCACTAATTTCTCTCACTTTCTTGAATAGAAGTTTCACACATTATGAAAAGACTTGGTTACAAATCCCATCTGTTCTCTCCCACCTTTCTCCCCTCCCAGACACACGTATCCCACGTCACATCTGACCTCAGTCAATGAAAAAAAAAAAAAAAATTAAAATCAGCAATTAAACCATCTGTCTCATCTGAGATGCCCCCTGAAGGATGGATTAAATCATGTCCTGGGATACCTCTATTCCTCTCCATTTCTGGAGCACTACCAGCAGAACACAGAGCCAAAGCCATGGAGAAGCAGCACTTTGAATATCAAGCACAGACTGCTCCTGACTGATTGTTGCAGTAGCCCTTGAGTAGCCCTTACAATGTTTCTTCATTCTTCTTTCTCAGCTGAGGTTAAAAATACCCACAACAAAACCAAAAGATATGAAAATTAAAGGTTGTAGGCGAGAGACATTAGAAGCAAAGACATTTACACCTCCACAGTTAAAAAATAATCAGATGACAGGATAATGTTGGTTACAAAACCTCAGAAGGCAAAGATCTGGTGAGAAATTCTGCACAGCTGTTTGCTTTATTTATAAACAATGAGTCTCAGCTGGAGCCACGTGAATGCTCTAGTTCCATTCTGCAGGTGCAGGGAGACCTTCACATCATCACAGTTTAATCTCTAAAGCTCAGAGAAGATGCATCCCCTACAGACTGCCCTAGAAGCTTTTATACTGGCTTCTATCTTCTTAAAACTTTTTGAAATTCAGTATTCTTCCTTCTTCATTTTATAAATCAAACTGCATATATATATATATATATATATATATATATATATATATTTGAACTATTTTGCCATTTTCTCCATAATTGAGTTAAACTCTTCAAAAAAAGAGGTTTTTTCTGCTTACATTTCTTGCCTTCTGCTGGTGGCTCCCAGAATTATCCCAGTTTCCAGGTCCTGGCTGAGGGCCAGCACCATGAATAATGATTCAGGGACTGGTTCATGCCCCTTGACATTACAGATGGCTGGGTTTACTCAGAGATATTCCAACATATTCTGCAAGGATAATTCCAGACCAAAGGAGGTTCAGGGTATTAATAGCAGCTAAATATAATTAGAAATCACTTGAATGTGTTTTCCTGTGTTTTTCACATCTGAGTGGATTTGTTTGGGAATAGCAATTTGAACATGGCAGGGCAATACCAAGGATGAACAGAGTTTCAAATTATTTTCTTTTCTATGATTACTGCCTTGAATAACTTTTACCTGTTGGCACAGGGAAGGCATTATCCTTAAAAATATTTTTAGTGTGGTTCCTTGTCTTTCTTCTAGGACTTCAGAGCCTTTTTGTAGTGTGTGCCAAGAAAAACAGGTAAAGAAAGAGTCTATTTCATTCAGCAGCTGTAGAATTACAATTTGGAAACTAAGAGGAGAGAATAAAGATGAGAAGGCAACTAATACCAAGAATCAGAGTGTATTTTGAAAGAATGGAATAGCCTTAACATAGAGCATAGCTGATACATGTCAAAGTTACAATAATTTTCCAGATTTTATGTCACTAGGATAGCAAAAGTTCCAAAAATTTATTTAGTGCAAAGTCCACTAACTAAGCATGGAAAAGCTGATGCTCTGAGCACCTGGACAAGAGCAAAATGTAAATCAAGATTGATTTCTGATCTCACGCTGATGCAGTGGCATAATAATGAACAAGACTATGGAGATTGGAGTATCCTCCCAAGAATTTCAAGTGCTGGGATGGAAAAGGTCTGAATTGATTCTGGTCCTAAAAGGGCTATTCATCATGGCAAAAGAACATTCCTTTGAAGTATGGAAATACAGAGGACATTTATCAATAAGGAGAAGCAAAGACTAAAAGACCAAACTCTTTGCCTCCTGTTCCTCTTCCAAGGCAAAAGGAAAAATTCAGGAGATGCTGAACCCCAAGGCACTTCCAAAGGAATGTGACCTCTTAGAAGTGAGGTTACATCTGAACAAAGTATCTGCCATCCATATTAATGTGTGCTCATCACACAAGTACCAGCTTTTTATCCAGATAGGAATTTAATCCAGGGTAGCTTTGAAGCTCTGAGCATGCCTGAATTACAGTTTCACTTGAAGGAGGGATAATATGGAAATGATAATCTGATTATCAGATCTCACTGGTCTCCAGCTGCAGCTTCTGGGGACTCAGTGAAGATCAGGATACTTCTGCTCTGGGAACTGCACAAACACATCCTAAAGGATGACAAACAAATAATAAAAGGGGATGATTCAAGTCACAGATTAAACACCTGAATGTGATGGAAAATAAAACCTGGTTTTAGACTTTGAAATACACCTTATGATCACCTCAATTAAGTGATTTGGAGGAACCACTCAGCCAATTCAGTAAACAAGGCAAAATATTTGTGGAAAGCTATCAACTGGGCTTGACTGTTGCCATGACTGTTTCTTCCCCTTCTGAAGCGAAGAAGAGAGGGAGAACATCCACTGAGCTACAGAAATTTTGGAAAGAAACTGTGGGTGGAGGGATCACTGTCCTTTGAGAACAGCACAGTTTTAATTTCAGTCCTGAGAGAAGCACAGAGGTTCCACCTTTCCCTCTCTTTCTCCTCTCCCCTCGTGCTTGTTTTTCAAGTGCCAACGAGGAAAACTTCTCTGAGTCAAGGGATGCAGTGACTCATGCATCAGCTGAGTGCTCAGCAGCAATGTCAGAGCTACTGTGCACTTAACGTGGCTCCAGGGCAGGATGACACAAATTCATTTCCCAGTGGAAAGCTAAAGTAAATTTTAATTCACCACATAAGGGCAAGCACAGCTCAAATGCCCATGTGCTTCACCCCTGTGCACACAAGGGGCATTATTTCATTACAGAATCACAGAATGGTTTGAGCTGGAAGGGAATTTATAGATTATCCAGTTCCAGCCCCCTGCCATGGGCAGGGACACCTTCCACTGTCCCAGGCTGCTCCAAGCCCCATCCAGCCTGGCCTTGGGCACTGCCAGGGATGGAGCAGCCTCAGCTTCCCTGTGCCAGGGCCCCACCACCCTCACAGGGAATAATTTTTTCCTAATATCCAACCTAAATCTCTCCTCTTTTAGTTCAAAACTGCTCCCCCTTGTCCTCCCAGGCATTGCTTGTGTCACTGGCTGTGGGAGATAAGGGCTGGTGAGCTGCTGGGGGCTTCCTCTGGGGTGGGAAAGGGCTGCAAGCTGGGAAGGGCAGGGAAGGGGGGACCTGAGTGCCAGAGGTGGAAGTGGCAGCTTCTGCAGATGTGTTCTTTTACCCTGTGACCTTTGCTGCTGACAGCTGAGAAAAGAAACCAGTGAAACAAAAAAACTCTGCCCAGACACACACACAGAGCTTCAGCCTGTGCCTGCAGCTCGCATTGCTTCTACCCACACAATGAGGTTTTCCTTAGGGCTGAAACCTGTTCCCATGTAGACCCAAAACGTGGCATTTCAAGCAATTTAATCTGGAGAAAGTGCTGATTCCTGCATACCCACAGTGCTGGAATCTTCCCATTTCCATGCTTCAGGAATTTAACAGGTCAGGAACTAGACAAACATAACAAAGTTAGTCCCAGTGAGCAAACACCTAAAAAAAATCCAGAAAAAAATAATAAAAAGGAGATCAGCTTGCTACAAGTGTCTGAGCCAGAGTGCTTATAAGCAGATCTCCTGTAAAATACAGTGTTTTTATAGATTTTTTTTTTTCTTCCCCAGGTACAGGGTGACACAACTCACAGGGGTACAGGCTGCAGGACACAAAGCTGTGACCAGGTCCCACTGCTGCCCTGAAGGACCATGGTCTGAAAAAGCTGAAAGCATCATCTCTGTCTCTGAGGAAGGTGTTCCTGGATTCAGGAGAGAGGAGATAATCTCAGCAGAAAATGGGAAACCACTGTCCTGTGACAGGAAGGATTTCTCAGACTGTGTTATTCTGGACTATTTTGGTTCCTCAGTACATAGATGTTATTTTCAAGTCTCTTCAGAGTAGGTAAAGGGGTGAAAAATCCTTTCAAAGATATAATAAGCAGTCTCTTTTCCCTGACAGCCTTTCTCTGGAAAGATATTGCCACTATGGCATAAAAATTCAACCCTTCTTTGCAGACATTCATGCATCTTTTTAATGACCTCATTAACCAAATCGAGGAAGGATGGGAGGGAACCTTCACCTCCTGATGATCAGAAGGAAGTGCATATGCAGCTGGAATTAGAAGGGGATTGCTGTGCACACGTGGAGCAGAGCAGTCAGCCACGTGCTCTGCTGGCCCTCCCTCTGCTATTGACACTCACAAATGTCAAGGAATTATTTTTCAAGGCTTGGGAGGAATGGCTCTGGTTCAATAAGCTCAGGCTCTTTTCCCTGCTCTTGCAGCCCTGCCACCAGCCTGCCAACCCCCCAAATAACCAAGGATTGCTGCCTGCCTCAGCAGTGCCTGCTGCCACCCCACACCTGTGCTGCTGGGACATTTTAGGAACACCTGGAGCACTGAATCCCTTCTGTCAGCTGGAGAGTGAGGGTATTGTATTTTTAAGTATTTTTTAAAAGCCTGAGGTGATACCAGCAGCTGGGAGACAGAGCTGCAGGGCCCCAAGTGTGGGAGCATCCTGTACTTAGCAGAATCTCAGCAGCCTTGGCAGACTCAGATCTGAGCATCCTGAGCCAGCTGCCCCCGAGGATGGAGGTGGGGATGCATCACCAGGCACTGTGCTGGGAGATCCAGCTGCTGAAGCTCCTCCATCTGGGAATGGGCTTCTGCCTGCATCACCTGTCACAACAACACATCAGCACATGCTAAATAGGTCTCTCTTTCTTCCCCCTAAAGGGCTTGAAGATTAGTAGCCAGATATTCATGTGAAGCTATCCAAAATTGTTTGATATATTGGATTAGTTTTGATATACTTTATTTCTTGGTTGTAAAATATTTGGGAAATGCCTCAGCTCCTGCAGATGGGATTTGCAAGCAGGAAGAAATTGCTCCCAATAGGTGACACTAGTTGGGTAATTTTAATTCTGGCAATGAGAGAGAACAGAGTTAACTCCCAGCTAACTCAGGAGCTGCTCTGCTACCTGACACAGGTGCAAATTGCAAAATGACTGGTGATCCCTGAACCATGCCTGCAGCAGCACTGATGGCTGGAATTGCATTTAGCATGTCTCAGCATGGTATTTTGTGTCATATTTTATAATGTAAACTGATATGGTTTAACTGATTTTATCAGAACTGGCCCAGTCTGGATGGATGGAGGTTCTGACCCAAATATACTTGTTTTAATTCATCCTGAGCTGAAACTCCTCAGGACTTTGGAAAGATTCATTGGGGTGTTTTCACTTGCATTGTGTGAAGTATGTGTCAATGTAGACAGGCCAGAGCTATTCATCAAAAAAACCTAAATAAAACATTACTTCCCCACTGGAAAAGAGAATTTCATCTCAACCACATGCACAGAAAAAAAAAAGCCAATTTCTGACAGGATTTTTTTACCAGAAAAAGAAGTGCAGAGATGTTTGTCTGCTTTCATCAGCTCAGTTATTCTCAGGAGCTATGGTTCCAGGTTTCTTGTGATCTCCTGAGTATCCAGCCAAGCTACATCTTTCATGATGTCTCATTGCAATGCCCCAGGAATAGGCACACCTCAGATCTAGATCTTTCAAGCTTTTATTTCTATTATGGTGATGTGTGGAAGTGCCAGTGCTGCCCCCCTGAGATAGTGAAAATGTCAGAAAAGACAAGAGGCAGAAAGTGAATGTATGACAAACAGCAAGATGAAAGGGAGAAGCAGAGCAGCAGCCAGAGCAAAGAGTTTGCAAACTTCCTTCAATCACATGTAGGCACAAGCTCACTGTTGTGAATCACAGAAACATGTTTAATAGAAATAGCAAAACACATCTGCTGTCCCTTCTCTCCCACCTCTGTCCTCTGCCTCGTGGGGATGTTTCTGCAGGGATTTTAGCAGAGCTTTCTCTCTGGAGGTTCAAAGGGAGATGAAGAGCAGTCAGTAAACAAGGATCTTTGTGAAAGAAGCCTCTTCATTACTGGATGGCTCATGGTTAGCAACTACAATATGTAGGCAGCCAGAAAAGGATGAAAAAGCTCTCAAAAATTGTTTGGAAAAAATTGAAAATTATATGGAGGAGGCAGAGAGTTTGTATGGTAATGTGTGTGAAAGGAGCAAGCAAAGCAAACTCCCACCTTCCACTGACCTGAATCTGGGGTCCTGTGCAGGAGCTGCTTCACTCCTGGAATGCAGACTCCTGGCAAGTTGCTTCACGCCTGCTGCACGTGGGGATGTGGAATGATGGGGATGTGGATGTGGCATGGCCACAGCTGAGTGTGGAGCAGTGCTGTGTGGGGCTCACATGCCCCCTGAACAGAGAGACATAATTCTCTCTCTCTCAGGTTTTTTCCTGGAGAAGCAGAGAGGGAAAACATTTTTTATCTCTGCTTGCTGCTCCTGTTGTTTTGCAGGTGTGGAATGTGTTGGAAGATTATTTACCTGAAGGAATTTGGTAATTGGATTCTGCTGAGGTTTGTTTTGTTTCCTTGGCCAATCACAAAATGCTGTATCCTGACTGTCTGCAGTCACGAGTTTTGAGTTAGTAGTGAGAATTATATAGTAGAGCATGTATCTCTTTACTATAGTTGTAATATAGTTTTAATGAAGTGAGTGTTCAGCATTCTGAAGCCTTGCAGTCAGATGCCAATCATTCCCAGGCATCAGGGGTCCTGATTTTACTGCAGTGCTGCAGTGCTGTGCTGAGCTCTGAGGTGTTCCTGCATTCCAGGGCTCTGCCAGCTGCATTGCCTTGGAGTTAACCCCTGGCTCACAGGGACTGGGCAAGGGATGATCTCCAAGGAGCACTGGGGAGAAGAGTGAGGAGCAGGGGAAGGGGGACAAGTTAGATACGACTGGTCTGATCACAGATTAGAGGCACCTAATCACAGTCTTGTACATTCACTGAGTTTCTGAATTTCCATCAGAACCACCAGAGATGGAGAACACAATTCAGCAGCTGAAACAAGATTCTGATGTGATTTAAGAGGCCCCAGTGCATGATATGTGGTCTCCACCACCTGCTTTAGAAGGGCACAGCTTTCTCATTAATCCTCTATCATATTTATTAGTCTGCACAGATGTCCACATGTGCTGGGGACCTCAGGTTACACCAGGCAGCACCTCTGAACCTGAATCCATCTTGCAGGGCTTTCTCTGAGCCATACCTGCGTTAACTACCCAAAGGTGAACTCATCTCTGGTGATTTGTGAACAGCAGAGGCTCAGGAACTTTCTAAACATCCATCAATAAATACTGCAGTTCTACAGTCTGGTGGTTTATGTGTACAAAAGGCAAGTTCCAGCTCTGCAGAGGTACAAAAGTTGGGACAGAATTAGAGTGGAAAAGGGCAATTCATTTCTAACAGGCAGGGCTAGTTGAAAGAGATTTCCTTGCCTTGGGTACCCAGCCAACACTTTAGGGCGTTTCCAGCAAGAATGAATAGAAATATTTCACACATAGACAGCCCTTGTGATTGAGCACAACAATAACCCTGGAGGTGTTGTCACATGAAGAGGGACATGTAAATGTTTCTAACCATGACAAGTGGGAACAGCTGATGGTGTTTTGGGCAGGGTTTTTTGGTTGGTGGTGGTTTGGTTTGGAGTTTCTTTGTTGGTTTTGTTTGGGGTTTTTTTGGCAAGGTTTGGGGCGGTTTTTTTATTCTTCCTGGTTTTGTTTTTAATACTTTATAACTAAGTTTTTCCTCTTACATATTTCCAAGGGCTTTATAAATGGAAGTATTTATTTCCATAAACTCAGTAACAGTGAATATGTAGGGCCTAATTCCAAAGCCCATTTCAATCAGTCACTCTGTCCATTACCTTTGGAGCATCGGGGGCAGAGACAGTGAGCAAAATTCCTGAGTGCAGTGTCAGAAGGACAAACATCTCCAGTTCCTCAAGGTTTGCATCAAAATTCCCAAATTCACTTTTTACAATTCCTGCAATTCCTTCAGACATTGTTTGTTAAGAAAAAGCCCAACCCTGCTTTTCAGTGACATCTTTGGTGTCATAGGGAGATGTGTGTTAGAAAATGAAGTGCTGATAATTCCACAAAGCCATTTCCTTTAACACATCCTCCCACCTCCTCCTACCCCCTCCATGTGTCTGCTCCATCCATCTGTTTCATCTCATGAAATTCATGGATCATGAGCTCCCTGGAGCACGTCCAATTTTCCCTGCCTCTGTAGTTCAACATTCACATTTCCCCATCCTGTAGACAGGCATAAATATTGTGTAGTGAGCAGTTTGCCTTGTTTCCAATTTCAGCATGTCATATCCTGCACACTTTCTGTTGTTCAGACTGCCTCGTGGGTTTATTTATCAATTAATACATGGCATTATGACCTCTGGATCCCCCACTGGCTGTTGCTGCTGCTGCTGGGCTGTTTCTGTGTAAATACTGAGCTGTTCAGTAATCCATGGGGAAAATTGCATCTGTGTGACACTGAGGGCCCAGCTACAGCACCTGCACCCAGAGGGGGGAAAGGTTTTGCTCTGCTGGGGCCTCTCAGCCTGAATCTTCCAATGCATCTTGGTGCTCAGCAGCTGCTGCTGCAGGGACATTCCCTCGTGCTGAGGTGGCAGCACTGTTAATTTGCCTTTGAAACTTGCCCTTTGTTGAGTTTGTGAGGTCCCCAGGATGGGGTGAAGAGATGAGGAATCTGACTCCATCTTCTCAGAAGGCTGATATTTATATTATATTATATTATATTATATTATATTATATTATATTATATTATATTATATTATATTATATTATATTATATTATATTATATTATATTATATTATATTATATTATATTATATTATATTATATTATATTATATTATATTACATTTATTCTAAAAAAAGAGAAGGACACAGACAGAAGACTTAACAAGAATGAATAATAAATACTCATGACTGACTCCATAGAGTCCAACACAGCTGATGATGATTGGTCATTAAATTAAAACAATTCACATGGAAACAATCATACATTCACGTGTTGGTAAATTATCTCCAGACCACATTCCAAAGCAGCAAAACACAGGAGAAGCAATCAGATAATTATTGTTTTCATTTTTTTCTGAGGATTCTCAGCTTCCCAGGAGAAGAAATCCTGGAGAAGGGATTTTTCAGAAAAAATGATGGTGACAGCCCTTCAGCTTAAAATCCATCATGTTAAGGAAATTACTCTGCTACACAAGATTATTCATAGAAAGCAAACAAAATATGGCAAACATTCATATTCTTTGCCATTGGAAATGGAAGCAAGTGTAAACGGGAGGCATTGGCCCAGCCTGGCCAAGGATGTTACAACATGCAATAATTAAAAGCATTCCTGTGACCTTTGTGGAAGAAAAGCACCAGTCATCCCTATTGATTTTACAAGCATGGAAGTCTTGGTCTAAAGTGCAATTTTAATTTGAAGGGCTCCCCCCATTGCAAACAGCCTTGGTAGTGGTGGGAGGATGTGTGCAAGAACTCCAGTAATAAATTCTCAGGCTTTTACCCTGGAATTTTATTTCTCTTGTTTGTGTTGGAGTCACTGCCAGGGTGTACATCCACTGACAGCCCTAAGAGAGCAGGGCAGAGTCAGCTGTAAAACATGAATATGGAGATTTTGATCTGTGACACTACTTTGAAAGAAAACCAGAGGGTGTATTTAGCTCGAATTTGGCCTTATGGGTACAGTGAACTGAAGCTGTCATGGTATCTTCTGAATTTTTTTGACTGTTTTGTTTCCAGCAGTATTTCTGTTTTCCTTCCTTTGTGTTAAGAAAGCAATCCCACAAGCTCACATTTTTCCAATCCAATTAATTCTGGAAAACATTCACTGTGCTTTGCAGCTGGTAGAAATGAACAGACAAGCACCCTCCTCTCTCCAGACAATTCATAACTCACCACAGCTCAGACTGAATTCCACGTGAAGGAGATGCAAAGCTCATCCCATGCTGTCACTTCCTCACACCCACAAAAACACAGGAAAAATCAGGAAGGGTTTTGCAAGCACATGGGTTGTTCCAGCTGTGATGACCCAACCCAGGTAAAAAATACTGGAAGTTACCAAGCAGAGCTCAAAAGAACCTCCAGAGGCCTTGCTGTTCAATATCCAGCTTCTCACTGGAAGAGCAGGACCCATGCAGGGGATGTGCTGTCCCTCCCCCCTGCTCTTCTCTTTCTGCATTAATCTGTAACTATCTCTTTTACTGCATCTTCACAAATCTAAATCACATTCACTGCAATAAATAAAGGAAAACATCCTGGGGCATCTAGTCTTTTTACTATCATTGATGAAAATGACTCCAGAACATTTGCTTCACCAGGAGTTCAATTAAAACTGAACAGGGAGCACTCTGATGTGAGCAGATACTGACACAAAGGAGAAATTCACCATGAGCTACACAAATGTGATGAGTGTCAAACAGCAATCAATAGAAACCCAAGCACAAGAAAATAAACCCAGTGAAATGTAAATATGTAGGAAAGAAAATAAACAGGTCTTTTTTTAGACCTCGAGCCTGAAGACCATATTCTCTTAACAAATTGCTGTTAACATCAGAAAGAAGGTCATGATCTACTTGATTCTCTAGCAGTCACCACATATGAGTAAGCAAAATTAATCCTAGCTGTTTATTTTACCCCTCTGCAAGTTTTCAAGCATCTCTTTCCAGGACATGTTGCATTCTAGCCTAAGAAAAACCTGTAAGGTGAAAAGAGAAAAAAGACATTTTTTATGTGGACTCCTTTATACTATTAACATGGGGACCAGGGAAAGCAGAAACATGAGGAAAACATCCTGACAACTCATTTATAATCATCTGGTTCAACCATGGAGTGATATTTACTAGATTAAACACCTAAACACTTCTTATTTCCCTTGGTCCTGGAAAACAGGGTCAGACAAAACAATCAGGAAAAGAAGAGGGCTCTGGAAGACAAGAGCAGGGCTCCTCTGCAGAAGAGGAGGAGCTGAATATACCAAGACAATCATGGGAAGTGCAAATCACAGATTAAACTACAGCTAAAGGGGACTTCTTGGAAGCGCATGGTCCCAAGAGAGGATTGTGATTAGCTGCAGTTGGAACATCCAAGAAAATCTGGCAGTGTAAATAAACAATATCAGAACTCCAGAAGAGTCCCTGGCCATCACTGAAACCTCTTCCTCACAAGAGCAATCACCTCACGGTGCTCCAATCACAGGACAATTAGTATTCAAAGCCACAAAAGCATCACAGGAGATAGAATATAAATAATAAAATAGAATAATAATAATAGAAATTATAAAATAGATAATAGAAATTATAAAATCATAATAGAAATAATAGCAATAATAATAAATAAATAATAAAAAATAGAAAAATAAATAAATAAAATAAATAATAGAAATATCAAAATAATAATAGAAATCATAAAAACATAAAATGAAAAATTGTTTGGGTTGGAAACAAAAACCTTTAGAGATCAGCTAATCCAACTCTCCTGCAGTGGGCAGGGACATCTAACATCTAACCCAAATCTCTCCTCTTTTAGTTCAAAATCATTCCCCCTTGTCCTATCACTATCTGTCTGCGTAAAAAAGTCACTCCCTTTTTTTATATCCCCTTTCAGGTTCTGGAAGGCTGCAGTAAGATGCCTCTGGAGCCTTCCCTCCTCCAGACTGAAAAATCCCAACTCCCTCAATCTGTCCCCATAGGATCCTAACAGTGACCTCTCCCCAGAGAGGGGGAGGGATTTATATCCAGGCACATAAACCCCCCCTCACCCTACAATTTCCAGCCCTTTCCTCTGCTCTGAACACTCACCTGTTATTTACACCCATTAGCCCAATTTACTGCCTGGATCACAAATTGTGAATCAGCAGCACCAGGAATCAGGATTGCCACGTGGGGCTCTGTTCCATTTATCTCCTGGCCAGGCTGCTGAGCAGAAAGGGACCCAAAACATCTCCCCAGCAGCTCCATGAAGTGTGTAACACACTCCTGCACCTCAGGACAGAAAGTCCTGTGGGAGCAAGGGAGTGCAGGATGCCTCCAGCTAATGACAAAAACCACACAACTTTGGATTATGACAATGTTCCCAGGCTAATGCTAAATGCAGGTTTTCTGCTCTTCTAGGCTGGAGCTCTGGCAGGAGTTCATCTTTCCAGTGAGGTTGGAAAGCTGACAGGAGTAGGGAAATTGAGTTCATAATGAAATGAGGACCATGAATGATCCCAGATCATGGAACAGAGAAATAGGATTAAAAAGTTTGGAGAAAGTTTATACAGGTTGGGCTTGTTGAGGCAGTGTAAAAGAGCACAGAGTGTGGCAACATGAAAAAAGATGGTAATAATGTTGTGACATGTCATTTTGTATGGCCTCTCATGTCATCCTAATCATGTCCTACAGCAAAAATATAAATGGGGTGAGAGGAAAACCCTCTGCAGATCTCTGCTAGCATACTGCAGTCACTGGGTCCCTTCTCAGCAGATTATGAAGAGTAGATCAGACAAGTCAGCTGCTCCTTCCACATCATCTTTTGGGAGGGAATATGGACCATCCTCAAGGCTGGGGATTCATCTGCCCTCAAAGTAATCACTGCACACTTTCTTTAGTAGTCAGTGGAGAGAGACTGACACATAATGCAATGAAAATTATCCACCTGAAAGGCTGCCAGGAGGCTTCCCTGGGGCCACTCATTCATTCCCTGCAGCTGCAAGAGCTGTGAAGAGATCCACCTGGAGAGCCACCTTTTGGGTACTGAAATGGGAGACTCTCACCTTTTGGGTACTGAAATTGGAGAGCCCCACCTTGTGGGTACTGAAATTGCAGAGAGCCCCACCTTTTGGGTACTGAAATTGGAGAGCCTCACATTTTGGGTATTGAAATGGGAGACTCTCACCTTTTGGGTACTGAAATTGGAGAGCCCCACATTTTGGGTACTGAGATTGGAGACTCCCACCTTTTGGGTGCTGAAATAGGAGCAGATGCCTCCCACCCAGCATGCCTGCTATCCTTCCCTTCCTGCTCTTCCTGAACAACAGATTGATCTTTTATCCTCTTGTTCCCTGCTTTATGACCCTGCCAACTGCAGTAGAGAGCCCTGTCCCACTTCTGGTGCCACTTTAGCCTCCACAGCATGCATCCTTTCCAGCCCTCCCCAAACCCCGTCACGCCGGTGAGAATTAAACTCATTAGTGAATCATTTTCTTCATAAAACATTTGGCTGAAAAGCAAGATGAATCTGGGGAATCCTGGAGGAATTATACACATCTCAATGAAGGTTAACATCTCAGTGAGGATGTTATGCTTTTTATCAAGTTTCATCTATATTCATTTAAATTTTTTCCTCTTTTTCTGATTCTTTTATACAAATCAAAGTGTGCACATAGAACGCAGATAAGAACTCACCTCATTTTATTTATGTAGGGATTTCTCACCTTAGGTTCTCCTTTTAGTGAATGAAAAGAGGCCAGAAAAATTGTGCCCTCTTTATCTCTGACATTTGTATTATCTCTGTATCATGTCTGTGTGTAAGGGTCTATTTCCCAAACCCAGGGTCAGGGCTTATTTCCCAAATCACAGAATGGTTTGGGTTGGAAGGGACCTTAAAGATCCTCTCATTCCAGCCCCTTGCCATGGGCAGAGGCACCTTCCACCAGCCCAGGTTGCTGAGAGGTTCCTGCACATTAGAGGCATTTCTGTGCTTTTTGAGGAAAACAGAAATAAAGGGCTATGCTTGGATAAAGCCATGTTATGAAGTGATCCCACTCCAAGACCAGGACATTTTGAGATTCCCTTCCTTCTCATATTCTAAAACTGGAGGACCACAGCTGAATAATCTTTCTGTTGATTTTTCAGCTGAAGTTCAATTCTTGAATTTTTGCATTTGTATAATTGATTGTAAAACTTTGTAATTCATGCCAAGTTGGTTATTTAAAGATGTCATCCAATCAGAGAATTAAAAAAAGTGCATTGCATTTAACTAGCTAAGATAGAGCAAATTACAATCAAATATACAATTAATATATGAGTAAACCTCATGCAAGCTGAAAATAAGATGTACATATTTAAGGCATGATAATTAACCACTGGAACAAATTGCTGAGGCTCATGGTGAATTCTTTTTCATTTGGGAGTTTCTAAATCAAGACTAAATGTCTTTGCAAAAAGATATGTTCAGTTTGCAGTCATTAGGTGAGAAGCAGAATTATTGATGAATTTTCATATTCACTCTATTTCAGAAAGCCCAATTAAATGTTCGTTGCCATCTTCCCTTCTTAATGAGGATTCGTTTATTTGGATGTCCCTTTTCAATAACAATGTAAATAACCATGAATATCATTAAAGAGGTAATATTTTAATATATTGTACAATGATCTGGTCAAAGTAGAATTCTACTGTTCACATGCACCTGGAGTGACACAGCCTAAAATTACTGGAAGGAAATATGCCATTAGGGTTCTTTTTATATACTCAAAAAGAAAATCATAGTTTCTTCTTTCAAAGTATTTTGAGATCATTTCCATACCAATTTCAATATAAAATAGCAAAATTTCAGTTGAGGTCGATAGTCCATGTTAATTTTCTATGACCAAGCTCCAAAATTCATCAAAGCACACAACGATAATAATAAAATAGATCATACAAACACTGAATTCTGAGCATTTGGGAACCTGACCTCGGCTATAATTAAGACATTTATACCTATTTGAGCTACATATTCCTTTCAGGTATTGATGTCATATTGATTTCTACTTTACATACCATCTTTAAAAGAACAGAAACTATTTTCCCTTATCCCTTTCTCAGCTGTTGAACCATTAAAGAACAAGACAAGATCATAAGTAAGAGAACTAAAACACTGCAACTACAATGAAACAGCGAAGGAACAAGATGGCAAAGAATAAAGATGTTTGACAAAAGGGATAGAGAGAGTGTGGGAAGCATAAATATTAACAAAATCATCAAGAATATGGCCAAGCTCTGTGAAGGCAAGGAGGAGATAAAGTTTCACTGGAGAGGTTGGAACTTCCCACTGCACACCCTGGGACAGCCAGGGCTGTGGGGAGAGGGGAATGGTGAGAGGCAAATTTCTACAGAAACCAAAAATTTGGCTTCATATTATAAATAACTCAAAACTCAGGGTAATTCCTTCAGGCCACAGTTCTTTCCAACCCCATCAAGCTTATCCCTGATTTCCAGCTGTGGTTAGATGAGCCAGGCTGGATGGCAGGTGCCCACCTCCAGCACTTCTCTCCTTACCTGGAAAAGGGAGGAAAAACATATCTGAAGGCTTGGAAAGGGCAGGGAGAGATCACTCACCAGTCACTGTCACAGGAGAAACAGACACTACTGGGGGACATCAATTTATTACCAAATCAGAGCAGGGCAAGGAGAAATGAAAACAAATCTTAAAAACGCCTCCTTCCTGTCCTTCCCTTCTTCATGGGCTCAAACCCACTCCCAGATTCCCTGCTTCCTTGCCTTTGGTGGCACAGGGGGATGGGGACTGTGGGCAATCCATCACAGACTGTCTCTGCCACTTCCTCCCCAGGAGAGGAGTCCCTCACACTGCTCACTTGCTCCAGCACGGAGACTCACACGTGGGAGACAATCCTGCATGAACTGCTCCAGTGTGGGTCCCTCCCATGGGGGCAATCCTGCAGGAACAGGCTGCTCCAGCATGGGTCCCCCAAGGGGTCACAGATCCTTGTGGCATTCACATTCTCTGATAAAATCCTTCTCCTGGGAAGCTGAGCAGCCTCAAAGAAAAGGAAAACAATTCTTATCTCACTTGCTTCTCCTGTGTTGTGCTCATGTGGAATGTGTTTGGAGATTGTTCACCCACAGGTGATTGTTCCACTGGATTCAGCTGACCCCAATCAGGGCCAGGCTGTGTCAGGACTCTGGAGAGAGTCAGGAGTTTTCATTATTCTCTTTTTAGCATTCTGTAAGTATCCTTCCTGTATTCTTAAGTATAGTTTAGTATAGTATTCTTTAATATAATACAGTATAATAAAGTAATAAATCAGCCTTCTGAGAGCATGGAGTCAGATTCATCATTCCTGCCTTCATCAGGGCATTTCCCAGCAAATACAACAGGTCCTGGCAGCAAACTGCTGCAGTGTGGGGTTCCCATGGGGTCACAGGTCCTGGCAGCAAACTGCTGCAGTGTGGGGTTCCCATGGGGTCACAGGTCCTGGCAGCAAACTGCTACAGTGTGGGGTTCCCATGGGGTCACAGGTCCTGGCAGCAAACTGCTGCAGTGTGGGGTTCCCATGGGGTCACAGGTCCTGGCAGCAAACTGCTGCAGTGTGGGGTTCCCATGGGGTCACAGGTCCTGGCAGCAAATTGTTCCAGCATGGGTTCCCATGGGGTCACAGGTCCTGGCAGCAAACTGTTCCAGCATGGGTTCCCATGGGGTCACGGGTCCTGGCAGCAAACTGCTGCAGTGTGGGGTTCCTGTGGGGTCACAGGTCCTGGCAGCAAACTGTTCCAGCATGGGTTCCCATGGGGTCACAGGTCCTGGAAGCAAACTGCTGCAGTGTGGGGTTCCCATGGGGTCACAGCCTCCTTTGGACCTCCCTGGGCTGCAGAGGCACAGCTGTATCACCGTGGGCTGCCCCAGGGGCTGCAGGGGGATCTCAGCTCCTGCCCCTCCTTCTGCCCTGACCTGGGGTCTGCAGAGCTGCTCCTCCCACATGTTCTCATTGCTATCTCATCCCTCTCTCCAGCTGATGGAGGTTTTCCCCTTTCTTACTCACATCATCCCAAAGGCACCACCACCATCACTCAGCCTTGGCCAGGGACGGGGCTGTCCTGGAGCCAGCTGGCTTTGGCTCCATGGGCACAGGGGAAGCATCCAGCAGATCCTGACAGGAGCCATCCCTGCAACCTCCCCTCCCAAAATCTGGCTGTGGAAACCCAACAGCCCTGCCCCAAACTGCTCAGCAGTGTTTGAGTTTCCCCTATGAGATCACCAATTAGTGAGCTGCCACAGTGGGCTTGAAACTGCATGGCTTGCTTGTGATACAATTTTACTTGATAGGGGGGAGAAAAAAATTTAATTCCACTGTTTAGTTCTGCCTGGAACAAACAGATGTAGGAGCACTCCCAGAGCATATGGGTTAAATTAGTGCCTGCTGTGTCCCAGCACCAGCATTTGTCTGATTTAGTGACACTTGTTTTAAACAGTTGGAAGAGGATCCAGGCAGCTCTGGAGGTGGTTTTCAGCTGGATTCATCCTTAAACAGCAGCCTAATAAAATTCCAGTTTAATATTCAGTCTGTGCTGAGCTGCCACCAACTTTGGGTCACCAGAGGAGGCATTCCCTGAGATGAATTGTGAAAGTCACATAATAGCTGCACAATGTCCTTTTGATGATAAAATCCTAAGCAGAGCTGACATTTAAATTAGCATCCCTGCATGTTTTCCAGCTAGATAATGATATGGGTAAGACAGCCAACACCTGTGGCACCAGGAGGGCTCCAGCTCCCAGGGAGCCATGGCCAAAGGTTTGTCATCATCCCAAACCATTTATGTTGCAACTGATTGAAAAGAGGCTCAGTCAGTCAGATCCTGGCTGTCCTGGGAGGTGTTTTGGGTTAACAAGCTTGGGTTTAATTGTTTGAGCCTCATCCCTCCTGGGACTCAGCTGGCTTCACAGAGCTGTCTTTGGTTGGCCCTAAAGCCTGGGGAGAAGAGGGATGAAAAGAGGAGAGAGCAAATGAGTAGATAAGCAAAACCACAAAATCTCTTTGCTTCTAGAGAATGGGAGAATAACTAAAAGGACTAAAGGACTAAAATAACTAAAAGGCCATTACAAGGACACAGAGCAATAATTTCTGAGCATTGACTTTTAGCAGTGCCTTTCTGAACAAAACAGCTCCTCTTCCCCTCTGCACCAGCACCAGCTCCAGGGTCCATTCAACAGCTGAAAGGCAGGGTGATTTTATGCCAGAAGTGGTAAAATCAATGCTGTTACCCTGCATTTTCTGATGGATTTCAGCTCAGAAGTGAGCTGTGTGTAATTAGAGAGACAGGTCCTGCTCAACCCCAATGCCTGCCTGTGCCATTCCAAGAGCAGTGGGTGGATTTCCTCCCACAAGGTGAGGCACCAGGCAGGGTTGTGGAGCTTCACACTGCATCAGTTTAACTCTTGTGAGGTGCAGGAGCTGTCTCGCCTTCTTTCAGCACAGTGGGGCTCATAAATATTATTGGGTATCAAGTGGGACCAAATGAATCAGCACCAACCAGCCAATTTCCCCCTGCTCCAGCATCTATCCTGAAACAGGAGCCTGACCCTTCACCACTGCCTGATTTGATTTGGAGCATATTGAGGATATTTATGGCCCAGTGGCTTTAACCCTCATCAGACACTAAACCAAGAATGCCCACACAGAGAGTTTCACTCCTCAGCCCCCACTGGCTGTAAATCAGCTTGCTCAGTGAGTCAAGAAATCTCCCAGAGATTGTTTCTGGCTGCAGGAATCACCTTGCACAACCCTTCCCCATAAACAATGGGTGCCATTTGGAGAGGATCCTTTCAGGGCCATCTGCAGGCAAACCAAAAGGATTTTTTCTTTAATTTGAACCTACCCTTTGTATCTTTCTGGCTGACTTTTCATTGATCCTGCCCTCCAGCAAACCCCCCAAGATGAAAACCTGCTCAGCCTTTTTCTGCAACAGACAGGGAGATGGCAACAGCTCTCCAGTTTAAGGGAAAAGGCAGATCTCAGTCAACTCAAAACAAGGATGAAAAGTGGAAAATTCTGTCACCAGTGAGCACGACCTGGCACTGGGGAAAGAACAGGAACATCAAAGTCAGATGGGTCAAAGCACTCAGCTCTGAGTCAATTATCATATTTTCTTAGGTATAAATCACACTTCAGACAGCCTAATTCCCTCCAGAAGGAATGGCACTTGAAAGTGTGTCCTTGGATAACCCCTGGTGCCCAGGAGGAGGCAGGCAGAGGGGTTTGGCTCTGGGGAGCTGTGTCACCCACTGCTGGCTGTGCACTCAGCCCCTGCTGCTGCTGCTGCTGAATCAGGCATTTCATTTGGGCAGAGCAGACATGCAAAAATATGTGAATTTCTCTACAGCAGCACAGTGTTTGAAAATCATCATGCTGATTTAGCATCCTGACCCTAAGCTGCTCCACAGCAGATTTAGCAAATATAGCCAAACTAAAAGAAGACTGTAATAAACCATTAAGTGCAAATCAAATAGCTTGGTTAATCACTGTGTAACTGCAGTTTCATACAGCTGTCTGCTTCCCTGAATTGCACTGGGATAAATCTGCAGTGGCAGATTTGACCCTTTACTTCTGTGCTTCAGTTCCCTGCCCATAAAAAAAAGCAGGATAATGTATTTCCCCAAGGCACAGGGCTGTTGCAAAGTTACCTAAACTTAAAATGGTGATTCTCACTTATTAATTGGATAATATGCTACTCAAAACTAGAAGAATGCAACGAGCTAACAAAGAAAAGGCAAACTAAAACAAAACAAAACCAAGAAAGAAACTAACCCCACAAGTCAGGCTTCAAGAAATGCTGCTGTTGAGATTGGGCTGAATGTGCGTGGGAGTGAGGGCCAAAGCATGACATCTTATTTTAATTAAAGGAAAGCAATCAGTTCTCTCTGCTCAGGAGAGATAATGGAGAGCTGCACAGCTTGCTGTGGGATGTTAATCCCAAATAAGAAGCTGCTGTAGGATACAGCCCTGTGCCTAGAATTGCATGAACACAGCAAAAAGGAGTCTGGATCAGCCCTGGTCTTACCTAGGGCCCTTCTTGGCTCTGTTTTACAGATTTGATGCTGAAAATGTAAGAAGTGAAACAAGTGTCCCTCTTCTTTTTGTATTTCATGTTTGATCTCATGGTAGAATTTTCCAGAAAAGGCAGACAGAGCTGGAAGGTATTGGTAGGGAAGGAGCAAGAGAAACAGGGAGTATGAAGAGGGAACAGGGATTATTCTTCCAAAACTTCTCAGGAGAGTGATCTCAACAAAGTATTTCTGTGAGTAATCTCTTGCCCTGGAAGTTGGAGTTAAGTCATGGACTGTGCTGAAGAGCAGCATGAATGCAAAGAGCATTGGGAAACCACACAGGAATAAACACATGCCTTTGAAGCTTGTCAAAACAATAAAAAAAGGATTATGCTCTGTAGCACAGAATGATCTCATGCATTCTGGGATGAAAAATGGGGGTTTCTGTTTTAGGGTGTTTAAAAAGGTGTGAGTCACTCCTGGACTGAGACACCAGCCAGATGCAGCCATGGAACAGGCAAAGGTGACCCCCAGCTACATCACCACCAGGGAGCACTGAGCTCTCACCTGGTGTTCTTGGGACAAGCCAGGTCATCTGGGCTGAAGAAAGAGGAAATCCAACAGTCAAAGGTGCAGAAAATTTATTCCTGGAATTGATAGGATATTCTATTTTATGCAAGGAAAAAAAATCAACATTAAAATAAAATAGGTGGCCAGTGTTTCTGTTTACTCTAGAAATATGAAGTCTGAAAGGGATGAAATTGCAAAGCTGTCCTTGGGGATAAACAACTGGGAAGAGAAAAGAACTGCTTAAGTCAAAGGACAGACCTAGCAAAAGAGTAAGTAGGTATAAATTGCCCAGAAATAAATAAATCCAGTCTGAAAATCAAAGGGAAAGGCTTCTTCCAGCCAGAACAATGAGGTGCAGAAGTATTCAGCCAAACAGGGAGGAAAATCCAGCTACTTTTAACTAGAATTTAATGGATAACAAACTGGAGCAGAGTGGGTGCACAAACATTTTTACTGGTTGAGGAAAGGGGGAAGGAAAGGGAAGGATGTTGGGGTAACTCCAGCACTCAGAAGACAGTAAAATATAAATACTCTCCTCCCTAAATAAATAGCTGAGCAATTTGTAAACAACACACAAATAATCATGCTGGCAAATAATGAAGAATGGATGTCAGCTAACACAGATTTGTTCAGAAGAAATGTAAAGGAAATATAATCTTTCTTCTCTGACAGGATAAAGGCCAGTGGAGAGAGGAGAAGCAAGAAATGCCTCTTTTACTTGAGACTTTTAGTAATACCCCATATGATGTCCTCCTAAACAAGTGGCAGAAGCAACTCAGCAAGAAAAAACCATGGAATTGGTGCAAAACTGGTGGAATAACCAGACACAGAGAGTTGTCACAAGTTCGCTGTTAAAGTGATGGATTGAGTCGTTTGTCACAGCCTTTGCTGTGGGTCTTGCACTCCTCAGTGTTCTCATCAGTGAATTCCTGCTCTGTTTTGTTGCTACTACAAGACAGAAGAAGCTGTTTTGTGAGATGAACAAGTATGAGAAAAGTTGATGTGGACAAGTGCAAAATAATAACCCTCAGTAAAAGTCAAGTGAGGGGGAGAGAGAGAGAGAGAGAGAGGATGGGACCCAACTGCTCAAACCATTTCTGCTTACCACAGTACCTGGGAGACTTGGCAGATCCAAGCAGGATCAAGTTAAATATGCTGGTGCTACTAAAAACTCCAAACAGAGCAGAGAGGTCCATGTGAGACACAAATCCCTTGGCTCTTAACTACTGGAAGTGCCTTGATTCCGAGGGGAGAGGGAGAGGGAGAGGGAGAGGGAGAGGGAGACAGCAAGCAGACTTCTGCAAAGAGAAAAATCTATTCTTGTTGCCTCTGACAGAGGAGTGAGAATGAATCTTGAACTATATCAAAAATTACAGGCTAGGCATTTATGATAAATAATCTAATGAATGGTGAAGCATTTGAATTCATAATCTGGATTATCTGTCTTCTGCATCAGAGTTATCTGAAGATAGACCAGGAAGGAAGAATGTGATCCTAATGAAAGATTGTGTGACAATATGAACAGCCACTCAAATTCCTCTTTTTCTCTGTATTCCAGGTTCTGGTGAAATGGGCTGTGCAATAAAATTTCTTGAGAATACAGGCAACAAGACTTGAGGTCCAAAGTTCACTTTGATGTACACACACATGTCATTCATGCATTACCCTCACATATCTTGCCCTGAACTCCTGTGGTCTCTTACTCTTGCAGGGTTTGTAAATGGAGTTCTGAAAGCTCAGCTGTGAAGGTTTTTTGTCTTTTGGCAGGATTAATAGAAATCCGCTATTCTTCACCATGTAGTTGTCAAAATTATGCATCAGAAGGAGGTAGTGGTCAAAGGATTATGGTAAAACAGAAAAATAATTAGTATTTCTCTTGCCTTATCAAATTTGCACTAAGAAACATTTGGACTGTGTAGGACTAGGAGGATTTTTATTTCTTAGGCAAAACTTTGTTTCCAGCTCAAAGGGTAGCTTCTGAACACTAAGCCAAACCAGAAGTTTTGGGTTTGATTTTTTCCCTCAAAAAAACCCCTCGACTGTCTTATGAATGGAAATACACAGATAAATGAGTGGTCATGCATAATTTATAACATTTGCTTTAACACTGATGAATTCCAGGCTCATTTTTTCTCTCCTTCTGACTGAATGCTGATTATCTGACCTTTCTCACATGAACAAAGTGTGGCAGTTTGTGATCTGCTGCAGGAGGAGTTGGTGCTGTGCCTCACCACCCCACTAATCACATCAGAGGTTCACTCTTGGAGCAGAGTTGGGCACCAGCCCTCCTATGACTGTGGGGCTGGTTTTGCAATGATCTAGTGCATGTCTGACTATCAAACTTTCAGAGAGGTGACAGATGCTAATTCCAGCTCCCTGCTGTCTCCAAGTCCTGCACCAGCAGGAGAAAGGTGATGCCTTTTCAGAGCCTGCCACAGGAAAGGAAGGATTTGGAGCACCTTCTACCTATTTATCTAATTCTGTTTCATCACCTCCCCCCCCAAATGCAATTCTTTGGTATAATCTAAACAAGGGAACTGAAACAAACAGCTTCACAGCACGACTATAATCTATTTAAGTCATTTTAAAGCCAGCAGATGTTTTACAGCCTAAGATTTTCAGTGCTGTCTCTTTACAGACTTCTGCTGCTCTGCAGGTGGCTCAAACTAGGCCAGTGACTGCAGACAATTAAAACTTAGAACCTTTCATTAGCATTCACCAGGTCTCCAGGTCATTCTGATGCTTAAATGCACCTTCTGTCACAATTCACTCAGGGCAGGTCAAACTGGGATGGACCCTGCTCAAAGCCATCAGAGCCAGCCAGCCATGACCTGCTGCCTGCGCTCACCAGGAGACAGAAATAAACTCCCTGATCCCTTCAGTGACCTCTGGGTCTGGCAAAACTTAGCAAAGCCTGTCCTCTCTACCAGATTTGAGAGATGCTCAGAAGTTTGCTTCTCTTCAGTGCCTACTGGGACCCACCTGTGAGCTTTACACTGTAATGCTGCATTGGCAGCGTTTTGGGGCACAGAATCCTCATTGCACAGGTTTCACATCCATTCACACTCTCTTCCCACCACTTTACCTCTTATAAGCTGCAATTCCAATTTTCAGGGTCACTCCTGGCCTTCCATGATGTGTTGGCCCTCTTACATGGAAATTCTCAGGCTCAATGAAGGATCACTTGCTGAAGGCATGCATGAGGCTCAGGGCAGCATCACTGCAGGAAGAATTGATTTCCTGATGTAGTGGCCTCTGGCTTTAGGAATTTTAGCAGGGGCAGGGACATGCCATGAGTCAAATGCAAATAAGAACTCAGCCAGATCAATGGCATCACACAATGATCTGCAAATCAGTTCCTGGAGTGCAAGGACACACAAAGCAATTATTGAATTTAGCAGAGGCTTCAAAATGTAGATAGAGCAGCATAAGTCTGGTATAAATATTGCTGGCTTCAGTATCCTGCCCACATGCAGAAAACACCAAAGCAAACCATTTTATTTGCCATGTCATATTTAATGTAAACACCAGATACTACTTGTTTCAATATTTCATTGTGCTCTGCAGCTGTCTGAATCCATAATTTTGTGTGCTAATCCAACTGAGTCAGAATCTATGAGTAGGTTTTTAGTAATGATCTGCCAAATGTGAAATGATTGTGCTGGTTGTTTAAATGAAAAAGGAGTGACCCTTTCCTCTGTGCTTTAACTCACCCTCCTGTGCTGCCTTTCTGATGGAGGGCTGGAGCATGGAACAGCAGTGCTGTCTGTAATTTCTCCCCCAGGCTCCCCCCTGGTATTTAGATTTCAGCTCCTTGATTTTAAAAGGTCACTTAGCAAAAAGAGAATGCCACATTATTCATTCCTCCCCACCTCCCTGGCTCATACTGTCTCTCTACTTTTTGTGTAGACATAAAGAAATTAGCAGCCAGTGCTTGTTTAGCAACAGTGCCTGGACCTGAAGAACTGTAGATTCTTGTTCTTCATTCACTGTGCTCTAGTATTGTGTTACAGGGAGATCTTTCCTAAGTTCTCTTATGACCCCACCCCTCCCATCTCTTTCCCAGTGTCCTGTTTCAAAAGGCAGGTGTCTGCTAAGGAAGGCAGGAGCCTCCCCTGAAATGGAAAATGTAAACTCCCTCCCTCAAAATTGTTATAAATTTTAAATTAAGGGGCTCTCAGGCAAAAATATGGGAGCAGTAGTAACAGTTCTTTATTAGGGAAGAAAATAAAAAGATAAAATAAACAACACAGTGAACTAAAACAATACTGACAGATTCAGAACTCAACCTGACACCTTGTGGGTCAGGGTGCTGGCAGCAGTCCCATTGGAATTGTGGCTGCAGTCCTCCTGGAGTGTCACGTGGGTTCTCTTGGAGCAGGGATCCTGTAGAAAGGATTTATTCTTCCTCTGAAGATCCAGTGGAAGAGCCACTGGGAAATCCAGTGGAGAAGCCATGCTGGTGTTCCAGAATCTCCAGATTATATCCATGTAGGAATGCTTGGCTCCTCCCAATGGTATTTTCAGTTCTTATCAGCCATGCAGTGACACTCGATAGCCTGTTATCAGCAGGTGTGTCCCTGGAGGGAGGAGTGGTTGTGGAAGAGATAAGGAAAACTGCCCAGTGAACAGAAGACAGCTGCCATCCAGATGGCAAATGGAATACAATTTCCTTGGCAATCCAGGACACTCAGGCATCTTCTGCACACTTGCATTGAATTCTGTGTGCCACAGCTCTTGCTCAGAGGCAAGAGTCACTGGAAGCCAGCAGAACTTGCCATGGCCCACTGGCAAAACAGTTCCCTTACCTGGAGTCCTTGGTTTCCAGCTCCCAGTAGGGAAAATGCCCAGGTTATTGTAAGCCTTCCCAACATACAAGGGATGCAGCCAAGCTATGGTGAGATAACTAAACATGCTGCAGAAAGATGCTGGGTCTGCTGGAGAAGCCCTTCATCTTCCTGTAGTGAAGAGATCAAACCCGATAGCCTGAGGGGGTTCATCCTTGTTGCCTTTGAATGCCACCAGAGAACGGGCCCAGCTCCTGACCCAGCTGGAGTTGTTTGCTTCATGTCCACACTTCTCTCAGCAGTGTGGCCACAGCTCTCTTCACAGAGAGCAGCAGCACAACTTCCCAAGGATTTGTCCTGAGAAACCTCAGAGAGGAAGAGAAAACAATTCTTATCTCTATTCACTGCTCCTGTTGTTTTTGCACATGTGGAATGTGTAAAGAAGATTGTTTACCCAAAGTCATTTGTCAGTTGGATTCTGCTGGGGACTGTTTTGATTCCTTGGCCAATTGGCTCAAAGCTGTTCCCAGACAGTCTCAGACAGTCAGGGGTTTTTCTTTAGTGTTCTTTAGTATCTTTGTATAGTATAGTTTAGTATCTCTAGAACATGGTATTAGTGTAATATAGCATAGTTTAATAAAGCAATTGTTCAGCCTTCTGAATCAGTGGAGTCAGATGCCAGCCATTCCCTGCCTCGGGGCTCCCTGCATGTGATACAGCAGCACCATCCACTGTGGGTGCTCCATGTGGACATCCATGCTCCATCTCAGCTCTCTCAGCCCTGTGCAGTGTCCCTGCTGACCCATAATTGCCAATTGCCTCTCTCCTCAGGGTGCCCCAAAGGAGCAGAGGGTTCACAGCAGGGTTGTCATGCCTGACGTCAGCCGGGGCTGCGCGTCCCCGCTCCGGGGCACAACGGCAGTGAGGTCAGGGACAGGGGACAGGCCATGCTGAGACTGTGCCCAGGGCACAGGGAGCCCAGCTGAGGTCATCTGTGCCTGCACTGCGAGTGTGGCACTCACAGGATGTTGTGCTCATTCTTAAATATCATCTCAGTTCATATCCTGCTGCCAGGAGAGGCAGGGGGCAGAAAACCACATGGCCCTGCTATCATTTCTCCTCAGTGCTGTAGAATTAGGATGTGTGTGTTACTGAGAGCCTGCTTATCTGCAGCAGCACTTCAGAACAATTTTCTTCATCTGGTCATCTTGTGCTCCAAGGCTATTCACTTATTTAAGTATCTTGTAGCAACCAGTATCACTCAGGCAGCGATGCCTGTACTTTAAGCAAGTTTCATTATTTCTTTGCTATGTGGTGTAAGCTCTAATGTGCTCACTCGGAGAGACTCTGGTTGGAGATAAATCAGGAAATGCTTCCAGAAAAAACTGTCATTTCTGCTTTCTTGTCATTGGTTCTTTATTGTAATTCTTATTTGTTGCAGTTCCCTGCAGCAATTTCTTTACCCAGATTGCTTTCTGGTGAACTTTTTGCAGTGAACTTCAGCTGCCACAGAAATCTCTCATCACATCTGCATTCCAGTGTCATCTGCACCCTGTTGTGCTAAAGCTGATGGGAGACTGAGGCCTCTAAATGTTGCTTGCTTTTCTTCAGTCTCTGTTCTCTTGCTTGTACAGTGCAGGGAAACACATAAATTGTAAGTTCTTCACAAATAATGTGGTGCCAGCCCAAATCCTGTTACCCTAGTGGAAAACCCCATTAGCTTTAATGAACCTGCTCCTTACTCCACCAAGAAACAGCTCTGGTCTTTACTAATGCTGACTTCAATGGGAATAAATCCATGTGTAAATATTTTTTAAAAGGTTTGTGAGTGTGAGTGTATCTGTGTGCCCACCTCTCACCACTCCACCATGAGGCTGGCAGTGCCATGTGCCTGCTGTCCCCAGAGGCAGGAGAGCTGAACTGGAGCCAGGATGGACAAACTGCAAAGGGGAGGCAGTGAGGACAGTCAGTGTGCCAAGACAGGCCAGGGGATCCAACTCAGCACAGCAGTTACTGGTGCTCCTTCAGAGCATGGGAACACAGAATAGCTTGGGTTGGAAGGGACCCTTAAAGTCCATCCAGGCTCAGCCTTCTCAGGCTGGGGTTTAGGCTAAAGCCAAGTCAGCCTCTTCATAAGTGGAAATCTTCTAAGCTCATTTGGTGTATGAGACAACCCCCAGAGTCTCTAAGGGAGCAATTCCACACTCCCTTTATTCCACCCAAGGCTCTGGGTGCTGATATTATTCCAAGTTCCCTCTGCCTCAGCCAATTATTCCTTTGTCTTTTCTTTTTTTGCCATTGCTAGATTTTCTCTGACTGTGGAGTGTCCCAGAAACTGGGCTGGCTGAAACAAAAGTAAAATCCACACACTTCCCCCCACAAAAGCTCCAGAAAACACCAAGGGAAATTCTCTGCCAGCTGAATTCCCCAGCCAGATTCCTCATGGAAATGATCTTTGGCACAACAGGCAGGATTGTAGAGCCAAAGGGAAGAGGGGTAATAGGATTGCTTATTTTCTACACCAGCTGAGAGTGATGTATTAAGGAGACTGTAAAACAGAATCCTAGAGCAGATGAAATAAATCCCCCTCTGGAAAACACTTTAACAACAGCAGAGGAAGCCCACACAGACTCTTCCAGCTTGAACAATTAAATCTTCAGTGTCTGTAATGAGGTGAAATGGATCCCACACAGGAGAAAGGAGATTTCCAAGGCACAGAGGCACATTCACATCAGAGCTGTGCAAAGCCACCTCTGCAGACTGAGGACAACCCAGAAAACTTAACCAGCTGATTCCCTTAATTTTATCTCATAGTTCTGGAGTTTGGACCAGCCAGAGCCAGCAAGCTTCCTCCTGAACATAAAATAACTCTCTTAATGCAGCAGCTCCAGTTGGGAGTGATGGAGGGAGAGCACAAAGTGCCCCTGTTCATGGCAAAGCTGGTGTGAAAGGATAGGCTGTACTGGTGTGGCAGGAAATCCAACAGAAATGGGGCAATTATTATTAAAAAAAAAAAAAAAAAAAAAAAGCTCTTTCCTCCAGAGTTTTCCCCTTCTCACTGGACTTTATGTAAGGAGCTGTTCACTCTGAACCAGAGCAAAGCTCAAGCTGTCAGAAGACCTTCTGCCTGCTAAGTCCAGGGAGACATGGGGGAGACACCACCAGAATAGCAATGATGCTGCTCTAAAGGCTTTCAGCTCTTCCCTCTGAAGGAAATGCCTGCCTGCTTCTTGAAACCAGAAAAAAAGGTGCAGAAGTGTTTAAGGGTCTTGTGTGAACAAGCAGCAGCCAGGAACTTCAGTATCAGCAAAGAGGGCTCTTAAGAGATCTGAGAGGGGCTCAGAATCCAGGGATGCAGCTCCTCTGCTCATCCCCCAGGCTGGAAGTCACATGGGAGTGAACTTGGGAATACAGCTGGTGTAGCACTCTAGTGGATATCACAGAGGATTAAATCTGCCAAAAGTTTAGCTGTCAGGGATAAGGGAAGCAGAAGGAGGAGGGGCAGCCAAAAAATGGAATATACACCCCAAACTCAGGCTGTACCCAAGCACTTGGACTGCAGCAGTTTCACTGTGCATGTTTTTGCAGGCAGCACTGTCCAGACACCAGCTCAGAGTTTGCTCCATTATCCATTGAACCTTGGTGCCCTCCAGGCTTCATTCTAAACATGGATCCAAGCCCACAGACACAGTACAGGCTCACAGGGAATGGACATCCAAAATACACAGAACAAGAGGAAGACCTTCAGCAATTTCTTTGTCCTTTCCTCTTTTTTTGGACACTAAATTATTTCCCTATTTAAAACACTCCAAGTGTCTTGCCTTACCCTGAGACAAACATTTTTGTCCATCAGCTTCAGTCCTCCTGAGATGTGCATGATGCCCTTTCATGCCAAAATTTAAACTGGTTTATTTTCTGGCAAATCTAGTTTGATACAAGTATTTCAAAAAATAAATAACAATAAGGAGAAAATAAGCCAACTATTTAGCCTTTTTTTTTCCCTGGAAAATTGACATTTCTATAGCCATCTTTAGGGAGAAAGGCATGGAAAGAGTATATTGAAAATCATAAAAGAAGCCTGGACCCTGAAATAGGCACTATTAATCTCAGGGTTTGCAATTTAGGATTGATTCAGAGGTACCAGACTTAATAAAGGACCTCATTGCTGCAGTCATAAGCCCACATGCTCAAGGCTGAGGCAGCATAAAGAATTTCTGATGGAAGCTGGGGTTACACTGGGACAGCTTGAGGACATTCAGACAGGATCTGGTCAGGGCTGTGGACACCCCAAGTGAAGTGAGGTAACTCCATCCTGACAGATGGAAATGCTGTAAATGAGCTGAAGAGGAAGATGGGAACATGAAAAGGGGCTGGAAAAAGGAATGGTGACAAATTTTTTGGGGGGGAGAGTGGAGGAATTTAGTTTAACCCCAAATTTCTGTGTTGAAAATGAAAGTGGAATTAATGGAGATGGGTGACTGATACCAGCCTGGAGCATTTGTCCTCCCTTTCTGAAGAAAACAGGATGCAGGGAGTAGTTAATTTTTTTATTTTTTTTTCTCCATGGAAGACCCCAGAAGAAATTAGTAGTTTAACAATATTGTCCTCAGCAGAGACAGGTGGTGGGCTCCTGTCAGGCTTGCTTTATGCAGACACCAAGAGAATTTGCAATGGCATTGGAAAGAAATCAGCCCCAAGCCTGAGTCTTCCTGCAGCCAGCAGCACCCCAGAAATACTGCTGGTGGCAAATGGCAGCAGGGCACTCAACTCAGAGAAGTGTGGGCTTGTCAGAGCAAAAATTATTCCAGGAAGGATCTAAACAAAGCAGGCTAATGCTCTTCTGTGAAAGGGTGAAAAATCAGACCAAGTCAGAAATATTTTAAAGTACATTCAGCAGAGTCTGAGCTTAGTGCAGGGAGGTCACAGCCCTTCTGAAGGGGCTGGAACCAGCAGAGTCATCTGTAAAGCAATGTTTTATAGAGCTTGGCTCCCACAGCCTGCAGGGATTTGAGGCATATCACAGGAGTTCATTTCCTCAGGACAAACATAATTCATTACCCAGATACCTCGTCCCAGTATTTCTTGGTCTAATTCCATTTCAGCGAGGGCCTGAGTCCAGTGGAATTGCATTGGCACAGGAAAGGAACTTCAGACTAAGAGGTTTCTTACTGTTAAATGATAAAGAGGCAAAAATATTCTGCTTTTTCCATCTTTTTGAAAAGTGCTTGATCCAGAACTGGCAGAAGTCAACAGGGAGTATTTCCATGGATTTAGCAGATGTTGGTTCATAACATCCCTGGGAACTGGAGCACTTCACTCATTTACCAACCACTTCCTTATGACAGATAAAGGAACTGCAAATGTCTGAATTTATGGTGAAAATTCTCACCAGTCGTAAAATGCAGAAAACTAAAAAGCAGCAGCACTTCCTATAAAGTTACTATAGCTGAAGTTGAGATTGTTGCTTTGGGGTAAATAATCTCTGTTGTCTTTAGCAATTTCAGGTTTTAAAATTATGGAGTATTTTTTCCTCTTTTCCTTTCATAAACAAAACAAGCCGTTGTTCTGGAACAGGGTTTCTAGCAAGTAATGAGATCAAGGTAAAAAGAAAGTTAAATATTGCTCCATTCCCCTGGCAGCATTATTTGAATGTTCCCAACATTATTAACGTCACAATACCTTGGAGTGAAATAACAGAAGTTTTTCTGGTAGCAAGAGGGGTTGTTTTCCTTTGCCTGCCTCACTGAACAGTGGATTGAACAGAGGAATGGGGAACCACCAAGGACAGGCCCTGCTACTTGGGGATTGCTTGGAGCCCAGAGGCAGAACAAGCAGCTCAGAGCAAGGACAGGGCTCAGGGAGAAGCTCTGCAAGGTGGGTGCTGTGGTGGGCAAGCTTGGGTGTGGCATTCACAGTCTGTGAAAAAATCCCTTTGCCCAGGAATGTTCTCCTGGGAAGCTGAGAAGCCTCAGAGAAAAAGGAAAACAATTCTTCTCTCATTTGCTTCTCCTGTGCTGTGCCCATGTGGAATGTGTTTGGAGATTGTTCACCCACAGGTGATTGTTCCATTGCATTCTGCTGGGAGTTGTTTTCACTCTTTGGCCAGTCAGGGCCAAGCTGTGTCAGGACTCTGGAGAGAGTCAGGAGTTTTCATTATTATCTTTTTAGTATTCAGTAAGTATCCTTTCTGTAATCTTTAGTATAGTATAGTATTCTTAATATAATATAGTATTATAAAGTAATAAATTAGCCTTCTGAGAACATGGAGACAGATTCATCCTTCCTGCGTGTTGCCAAGGCACTGGCAAATACAATACTGGGGCTCTGCCCCTGCATAAACCCCTGTCCTCAAGGGAAAGGGCTCAGGGTCAGGTCTGGAAAGTCCTGCCAAAGCACCTCTCAGGGTAAGGCTCAGGGTCAGGTCTGGAAAGCTTTGCCAAAGCACTTCTCAGGGTAAAGCTCAGAACGGGGCAATGGGTGGTGCTGCCCAGCAAGGACAGACAAACCACCAGAGCCCCTTCTCTCTGAGTAGTGCAGGTGGGGGAAAGAAAGCAAGATCCTTAATCTGTTTATGTACAAGAACTGTCTGTGACAGGAGATATTTTCAAGTCCATCTCTGCCTGATTGGAAAGGGATGAATGGCTGTGTGTCTTCCACCTCCCCAGGCAGCTGTTCAGCAGGCTGCCAACACAGCCTGGAACATGATTTCCCTCATCTCCCCAGTTCAGGTTGTCCCAGTGAGTGTAAGAATTAAATATTAATTGAACCAGAGACCTGTGTGAGAGAGAGAAAGGATAGGAAATACTCTCTGGGGCAGCCTCACACTGAAATGGGAAGGCAGGGGCTGTTGCTGCAGGAGCAGACCTGGGTCTGCATCCCTTCTGCAGGTGAGCACTACCCCGGCATCCCTGCAAAAATCCCCCTGGGAGGGCAAACAGGGCAAAAGCTTTGGCAGGCAGCAGCGGGAGGAGATGCTGAACTGGCTGTGCCTGGGGGAAATGCCTGCTGGGAGGCAGGAGGGGATGTCTGCCAGCACAGCTCCCCCGCTCTGCAGAGGGGTTACGGTGCTGCTGCCTGCACTCTGCAGGAATGCTCTGCTCCCAGCCACCGAGATCTGCACTGGAGTGCCCTCCACGGGGAAATACTGCAGCTGTGCTACTGCCAGACACTCGTGCAAAACTTTTTAGAACTGGAAGTTTAGAAAAGAGGGAGAAAACAGCTTGGTCTGACGTCAAAATGGGGTAGAAATACGAGGCAGGGGTGATGAGTGCTGGGATGGGAGGTGTTTTTCCTCTCCAAAGCGCTGTCAGGTTGGTGCAAGATTTGGAGCTCATGAAATTGTATACTCATAACTCCAGGCAAGGAAATATTTTGGAGCTCACAGAGCATCCAGGCAGCAAAATAAAGGCTTGGTGCTGGCAAGGCAGCCCCTGGATTCATTGCCACAGGTAATGGAGCCACTAACACATGCCAGTCACCTGGGGAAAAGACAAGCAAGGCAAACAGCTCTTATTTTTAGTTCACAGATTAGTTAGCAGCTAATCCACACTGCTGCATAGCCAGTGCAGCATTAAACACAGCCTGGTGGGCTGCAGGTTTGTCTCTGGGGAAGGGAGCCAGGTTTTTGTGGTGTCAGGAGTAAAGGCACAGCGTGCTGCACCTTCCAGGGGGAGACAGAAAGGGTGACGTGGGGACAGCCTCGATTTTAGGAAGATTATTTCATCTGGATTGTAGGAACACTGACACAGAGAGGCATCAGCATTTGTTAGTTGCATAGCAAAGTCTTATTATTTGTCAGGGACTTATGTGAGTTTCAGGTAATGAGAGCTGGGAGTGACTTGATCTCAGTATTGTTGCATTTAATATGTGTATTTTGACTGTAAAAGAGGAAGCACTAGCACTGCCAGTAGTGTGAAACCTCACAGGCTGATAATTACAAGAGCTGCTGCATTTACTACAGCACTAACAACAGAAAGCAAATTAAGGGCACAGAAGTTAAAAACGAAAGAAGAAAGTTGATTTTGTTTTTGCCGAGTTTGGAGCTACAGCTGAAGGAATTTAGGGGATGTTTGGTTGCACCAACTGTTATTTATGATGACTGTGAATAAATGAAATATCCTCTGCATTAATCCCTCCTGAAAATACAAAGCATTCCTATGCCTTATATATTTTCAAACTTTTAATGCAAAACAGACCCTTAGAAAAATACACTGACAAACATAAATATGGGGTAGGATTTTTTTTCTTTGATGCATCCATGCAGCATCAGTATCCATAAATTTACATTATAGCTCTACTGCCATCAAGTGATGAAAAGATATTTTAGTGAAGATATCAAGAGAAAAAAAAAAAAGAAATCTGTGTAAGTTACAGAGCTCTTAGACAGAAATGAGACATATTTTATATTCACCCCTGCCTCTTCCCCATCCAGGGCATCAATGGGAGACAAAAAAACTCTTTGTGAACTGCAACCTGATTAGAGGCAAGGAGCCTAATTAAAGTGCATGTCAAGATTTAATTATAGTTTGTGGGTAGCAAAGGTGAAAAAAAAAACAGAAATTCATGTCCTTTTGTACCTCTTGAGTCATGTAATGGGGTGGGGAACAATAAAAGCAGTTTCTTGGTGCTGCCAGCAGAGCTGTGCCTGCTCAGCACCATCTACCTGGCCTTTCCCTTTCCTTGGCTGCTTGTTGGTGCCTCCCTGCTTGGAAATGGGGGCTGTATCAGCTGAGGAGAGGGGGAGAGCTGAAGAACCATCAGATGTGGCCTTTCAGTGCTTAAAGGCAGCTGAAAGAAAGATGGGGACTGACTTTTAGTGGGGCATATAGGGATGGGATGGGATGGGATGGGATGGGATGGGATGGGATGGGATGGGATGGGATGGGATGGGATGGGATGGGATGGGATGGGATGGGATGGGATGGGATGGGATGGGATGGGATGGGATGGGATGGGATGGGATGGGATGGGATGGGGGTTATGGTTTTAAACTAATAAAAGATAAAGACTCCACATAAGGAAGAATTTGTTGACACTGGGTGGTAAAACACCTCAGGCTCAGAGCCCCATCCAACCTGACATCTGATGTTTCCATGGATGGGGGGGTCCATCACCTCTCTGGGCAAGCTGATGTAGCTGAAGGTGTCCCTGCCCCCAGCAGGAGGCTGGACCAGATGGTCCTGGAAGGTCCCTTCCAACCCAAACCAGTCTGTGCTCCCATGGCTGGGTCAGATTAGGCTGTGTCCAGAGCATGACTGACAAAGTGAGGGACACTGGGATGGGAAGGAAGAGGAGTCACATCTGGGAGGGTTTTCTGGCTCTCTGCTACAGAATTTGGGGTTTTCCACAGAGAGAGGAGAGCCAGCTGAGGAAAGCCAGCTCTCTGGGATTTCCCCACAAAGGTGGTGACTGTGCTGCAGCCCCTTCCTTGGCACCTCCCTGGCACAATCCCCATGGTGGCTTCAGAACAGCTGGCACCTGACATGGACTGCCCAGCCCCCACAATGATTTTGGCACCAGTGACAGGGAAGGGAAATTTCTGACTCCTAACACAACACCTCGCCGCAAACACGTTAAAAAATTGGTTTTTGTGGGGCACCAAAGGCATCTTTGCCTTCTCACAGAACCATTTATGCTGGAAAAGATCTCTAAGACCATCAAGACCAACCACTGACCAGTCTGTTCACACTAAACCATGTCCCCAATGCCACATCCACACATTTAAAACATTTCCAAGGGTGGTGGTTCCACCACTTCCCTGGGCAGAAAGTCTCAGAGGTGTTATTTTATTCCTAAACCTGATTAACAGCAGATCTTCAGCCAATGTTTTGCTACACCTCCAGATGTTGTCCATCCATAGGATCTGAACTGGAAGTGCCCTGGGCTCATGCAAAAGAGTCCTGTTTCTGGAAACTGCAAATATCTCTGCTCAATACAAATAAAATACAAACCAGAGACTGACTGAAGGTGGGAACCCCATCCAGAATTTTTACAGAAATAAACTCAGTATAAGTAGGACCACAATGAGATTTCACAAGTTTTTTCTGCTTGGTTGTGAAGGTATTTAATGCTATTCAAAATGAGCTCACCACAGGTTACATTGTGTGAAAGATAAAGGGAGGTTCAAGAAGGCAAAAAAACAAAAAACCAAAAAAACACAAAATACCCTTGGGTTCAGGGCTCAGTTCCTAAATGGTCAGGATTAGGTTATTTCTTAGTAAGACATCTTGAATTCCTGTGGAATGAAGGACAGAATACAGAAGCACAGAGGCTGGACAGTGAGTCAGATTGCATGGAAGAAATAAATCAGGAGAGGCTCTAACAGCTCAGAGCCCTTTGGGGGAATGGTGGCAGAAACAGCATTTGCCATCCAGTAGAATGCAGTAAGCTACTGAAGCCAAAGCAGATGTGACAAGAGCTGAGCTAACCATTTTGGGGGACATAAAGGGGAAAAAAATGTCCTAATAAAGCAGGAGGACTAATAATGGACTCAGGATATTTGTTCCAATTGCCCAGAACTTTGTTTGGAGCTCAGCATCATCCAAAGAGACATTTATGGACTCAGGCAGCTGAATATCAGGTCTGCCTGTCATGCCTCGATCAACATAAATGGAGAAGGGAAACAATGTGAACAAAGGATAAAAAAGAAGGATGGAGACAGCACAAGGCAGCAAACAGAACTGTTATTTCACACTTTCTCCTCATATACTTTTTATTTATTTTCTGTGGGCTACTGTCACAAGGCAAGAGTATATTTTGTGAGCTGGGAGATGCTATAATATGCCTGAGAGAAGCTGCAAGGGGAAAGGTGTAACCCTTGGAGATATAATTTATTATTATATATGTATGTAAAAGCACAGTGATAGTATGAACATACAAAAATCTGCATGTTTATTTGTACATGTATACATAAAAATCAAAGAGAAGTTTGAGTGGTAATAGATACATATACACAAATATCTCAATTTTAGATAATTTCCTTTCAACAGTCAGTGATTTCCAAAAGGCCATTTCCATGCTAGCAATGTAGCCTTTTCTTTGGAGTGCAGCAAGTTAGACAGGAGAATAAAAGTTCAATTAAGAGCCTGCTTGCCTGTGACTGATAATGGTTTTGACATTTGCAGAGTCTCCTGACAACAATGCCAGAGCAAAGTAGGGAAAAGGAAATCAAAGAACAAGTTCTTTGCAGATGGAGATGAGAGGGTTCAAACATCTGAGGCTTTGCACTCGTGGCCTCAGAAAGAACCTTTCCCACCACACAAGGCTGTGTCAAACATTTCAGCTGTTCAAGGAGAGGCGTTGAACTTTCTGAATAAATTCAGCAGCTCCGAGGGGGCCGTGCTGGAAGGTGTTAAAGAAAGAGAAATGTTTATTTCACTAATGCCCTGATCACCACCCCTGCCTCACACAGGCAGGGAGAGGAAGGAAATGACCAGCTGATCACAAACCTAAACTTTCTTTTGATCTTGTCAAGTTAAGTAGCATCCTTCTAAATCTAAGGTCCAAAAGGTGAATTCCCACAGGCCAGGCTGGGGTTCCCAGCACTCTGGGCATCAAAGCTGCCTCATCTCAACTCTTGACTGGGGCATGTGGGTCTGATGCCACCTGCTCTCCTCTGTGAGAGTAAACACAGCTGCAGGTTCAGGAATAGTTAAGATTAAATAAGGTTCAGTGGCTCTGCCTGCCTGGGATCAAACCAGCGCTGCCTCTTTGAATCTGGCTGCCCCATTTACTTCTGCAAATGCCTTGACTGAAAAATTTCATATTTGCCAGAGAAAGTCCAAACCTCAGACACCAGCCTTTGAGAAAATCTGAAGTTTTAGTGCCCCCTTTGCACACCTATACTGAGAGATGACATGAAATGCATTTCAATTTGCACTAATTTTTGCGAGAGGAGAGTTAAAAAATATTATTTTAAAACTCATCTTAATGGATCAGAAGCAACCAGAATTAGAGCCCCTTCCTTAATTCAGATTCCTGTTCACTGAGCCAACACAAACCAATTGCTCCAGCTGATGGCTGAGGTAGGCACAGAGCAGCAATGAGTGAAGGCTGTGTGGGAAGAGGGATCAAATAACCTCCTGAAGCACAGAAAATTGTCCTGGTGCATCCTGTCAGGGCTCCAGCTGTTTAACCTGACCACTGGAACAGGATCCAGCCCAGGCTGCTTTAGAGGTGAGTGCCAGCACATCCCCTGGGAAATGTGCCATTCCCTGGGGGTGCATCACCCTTCCTGGCAGTGTTTAGAGGTACCCTGTGGTCAGAACCCAGGACATCCCTCTGGCTGCCCTGGAGGACTCAAGCCCCTGCCAGGGGGGCTCAGAGACCTTGGCACAGAGCTCAAGGCCCCTGTGCCTTTGACTTTGACCCATGGAAAAAAGTAACAACTTTCATATAAAGACTTACAAGCCACAAAAGTTTATGTAGAATGATAGTTTGGCACAGGGTGGAAAGTAGAATTTTGGGGGTTTTAGAATGGGGATTTAGGGTCCCAAGATGGAGGAATTTGGGTGTGCCTTGTCCTTCTTTCTTCTTGGAGAAGAAGGATGAGGCACTTTTGGATTGGTTTAAAGTGGAAACACACTGTCTAACACAGGTGATAGATATTGGAAAATCCTTGTAAATAATGTACAGGCAGTTTTTAGTATAAAAAGCCAACACTGTGTGTGTCTGTCTCCCTTGGGCCCCTCGAGCCTCTGGTGCCCCTCTGCTCCCCAGAGCCTGGGGGTGCACGAGCTCAGCCTTCCCCCAGCAGGCAGAGACTGCCACAGTCAATGGTCTCCCGAGCCAGATTTCAGCAGGGTGGGTGTCCTCACATCCAGGAAGGGTGTGAGGGTTGATTCCACCTCTGAAACTTTATGAGGGCTCCTGGTTTCTAGCTGTGATGTTTGCCTGGAGTGTGCTGCAGCGAGGGGAGGGGACCTGCTGCTGCAGCATGTCAGAGAGATTTACCATTAGCTCAAGAGCTCCAGGCTGGTGGGCTTGGATGGGACCAGTCTCAGAGGCACAGGGCATGGCAATTTTGCTGTTTATAGCTAATTAACTTATTTCCCTGAGCCTGCATGGAGGGTACTTTTCCATGTCTGTCTTTCACATGACATTTTACAACGTGACACAACAGGGCAATTTTGGACAGGGACAGTGGATCCATCAACTTGTCAGGTCCTTTTTAGCCAGTGGAGGGATTTTTCATCAGCAAAAGCTGAGTGTGTCTGTAGGAGCAGGCAGTGCATGCATGACCCACACACGTGCATCATTCACACACCAATGTGCTTCACCCTCTCTTCTCAATCCACAAGGATCATCCAAACCTCTGCTCAGCACTCAGCTGCAATAATTCAAATTGCTAACACAGAGGAGAAAGCAGGGTTTTGAACAAAACCCCAGCTCCTTCAGCTGACAAAAACATGCTGTCCTGACCTCTCCTATTTGCTTCCCAGTCTTCGTCATTCAAGGCTGTCTAAAAAACACTTGAAGAGCAAGGAGAGTGAAAATGGGAGTCCTTCAACATAAGCTGGGTATTATTCTGCTGTCACTAAAAGATTTATTCAGGGGTATTAAAGAGAGTGTCTGGTAGGGTGAAGTGTTGCCTTTGTGAAGAGGAGCTCTACTTCCAAAGGGTTGCAGAAAGAATGGAAAACACTTGAATTTTGGTGCTAGCTCTATCCATGCTTACAGCATCTTACTTTCTCTCTAGGTTTTTTTCAAAGCAGGGATTTTCTAGGACAAATAAAATACATAACATCCATAACAGAGACAGATACATGAAGCAGTCAGACAAGGTCCATGCTGGATAGAAAACATGCCCAAAACAACATGTCCAGATTCCTCTACAAGCAGAAACACAAGTCTGTTCAAAACCTGCCCACAGACCTCCTTCTATCAAAAGAAAAACAAACTTATAAACACAAAACTAAACAAAACACCAAGCAAAACTTAACACAATAATTTGAGTAGAACCAAGGTGTTAAATTTGAGGATGTGCCTGTATGTGTTTATGGTTTATTTTTATTTTTATTGTCATGTGCTGTTACCAAAGTAAAAATCCACATCTTGGGCAACAGCAGGTGGAATTTCTATTTTAGCACAGTTTTAGCTCATTAGAGAAAAGAGAGTCCAGCTTGAAGTTTTGCAGAACAATTTGAGAAGCAGCTGAAGGGGATCAGGCTGTGGGCCCCTTATTGCCTACAAATACAAACTCCAAAGAGAATTTCATTGAATACTGGTAAAGTCCCACAGTTGTTCCCATTAAATGCTCACAGATGTGTCATCTTTGTGCACATTTTTGCTCTGATCAGTTTAAAGTGACTCCCATAACACAGGATATGAGGTTTTCCATGGGAGGCTGCATGGATTCCTGTGCTGAGCTGCTGCCTTGTTTCCACCCCTCCCTCAGTCGGAGCAGAGTGACAGGAACTCTGTTCTTGAGTCTTATATTGCAATACTAAAAAGGATGTGCATTTCAAAAGGTTTCATATTCTTCTGGGAAGTGGATAAACAAACACACTGACTTGTTACAGCAAATACTTTGTACCTATTGGGATGTTTATCTTGCACAAGATATTGGCAAAACCACAAAGCTGGATGAGATCATTTTCTGAAGTTGTATCTGTCCTGGGGAATTAAAGGGAGAGGGAGAAAGAAGAAAGTTTAGTTTTCCTGAAGTTTATCTCAGTACTAAAAATGAAATTTCATGGGCAATGCAAAGGTTTGCTTTGAGACAGCTGCAAGGGGACTGCAGATATCTCAAAAGGCTTCAGACAAATGTGTAGATTATTTTTAAAAATGAAAAATTATTCACTTCTGTCAGGGAAATATCACTAGGTAAGAAATAATAAGGGCCAAGTCTTTGTCAGATTGCATCTTCTTTTCTAGTGCACCAAGGTAGGGCTGATTTGAGGAGAGAGCACCTGGTGCTGCAAAACAAAGGGGGAAGAAAACACCAGACACCTGTGGATGTTGAAAAGCCTCTTCTGGAAAGAAAGGAGTGTGCAGACTTTGCCATGAACGGAAGATAGAAAAATTTAAAAAAAATTAAAACAACCAGAAATCCTGTCCAGACCAAATTTGCTGAGGTGGGAGGGGAAATGCTTGTTTAAGACAGGGGTTTAATTTACACATCTGGTTGGAAATCCATTTGGTGTATCTGTTAACCCCTCCTGCTCTCCCTGAGTCCCTTTTCTGTGAACACCACATCACACCAAGCTGGGAAGGGCTTTCCAGCTTTCCAATGAAGTGAGCTTTCCAGCTCACTAAAACCTGAGTGATTTCTCTTGCAGCACTCGTGGTTGGAAAGAAACACCCACTGGGCTCCACCACCACCTGATACAACCATGGACCAGAAACCTGCTGTGCTGGGGCTCCCAACACCAGACCCAAATTTCTACATTTCCTTTGGTTTCAGTTAGTTTCAGGATCCAACTTCCATGTTCTTTGGCCCTGAAAATTGACAGAACCCAGGACATTCCTCTGATTGCCCTGGAGGGCTTGAGACCCTGGCAGGGGGCTCAGAGACCTTGGCATGGAGTCATAGACACCTGTGCCTTCAATTTTAGCCCATGGAAACAATTACCAACTTTGTGTGAGGAGTTACAAGCCACAAGGGTTTGAGTAAGATGATGGGGAATTCGTCACAGGGTGAAAATGTAGAATTTTGGGGATTTAGAATGGAAGTTCAAGTGGCAAGATGGAGGAATCTGGGCGTGTCCTGTCTTTCTCCTTCTCCTTCTTGTCCTCCATCTTCTGCTGTGATGGAGACACTTCTGGATTGGTTTAGAGACAAACTGTCTAACATAGGTGATGGGTATTGGAAAATTATTGTAAATAAAGTACACGTAGTTTTTAGTATAAAAAGATAACACTACCCTGAGGGCAGGCAGTGTGCCTCAACCCAACCTGCTGGACAGACCTCAGCAGGGCAGAGCAAGAATGGAATAGATAAGAGAAAATAAAGAACCTTGAGAACCAGAGCTGAGTAATCACAACTTCTTCTTCAGTCTCAGGACTGGGAAAAAGAGACTTTCTAACACCTCGGGGTTATCTCGACCCCAGAGACCTCGTCAGGAAATCTGCATCCTCCTTTCACACAGAAGTCCACTCCCTGGAAAGCCAACATGAGCCCAGCTTTGCATGAGCCAGGGGCAAGTCCAGGATAATCCAAGAAAACCCAGCATCTGGCACACTCCATAAAGCATCACTGTAATTTATGTGAGGTTCGAGAGACTTCTCCTATTATTCCTCTGTAAATGTTTCTTACAGACCCAGATGAGGATCCCAAAAATGAGGGATGGAGGGCAGGGGGACAGGAAAAGAGAATGTGGCCACTGTCACCCCAGACCCAACACATAAACATTGAACCAGGCAGAGACAATAGGGGCTTTAATCACCTTGTTTGTCTCTCTTCATTTAAGCCTTTTGTTTTTAAAACTTGCCAAATCTTCTCAAACAAAATGAAAAGCAAAAATTCCCTGGATGGATCTTAAAAGCCAGTTAGTGATACTCTGCAGTTCTCCCACTCTGCAGATTTCCTCCTGGGTTCATACCCATAGGCAGGAATGCTCAAGGAAAAGAAAAGGAAATCAAAAATAGCAAATTCAGAAGAACAAATCTCAAAAGTTGCTTTTGCAGTAAATGTCTGTGCATGTCAGAAAATATTCCAACAGGAAACATCACTGAATAATTTTTCATGATGAGCAAAATATTTTTTTTTTAAATCAAACAAGGAAAATCTGCTTACAAATAAATGCATGAAACCTGAGATAAATTCCTGCAAATAAGTTTTCAAGGTTGGTTGAAGTTGCTAATGGCTACATTTGTCCAGCCTTTAAAAATTTTGCTCAGGCATCATTCATATTAGATGATCTCTTGCAGTGAGAGTGCAGAAAACTCCTGAAATCTGTGCAAAATCACTTCCATCCATCCCTGATTGTAACCATTTGAGGCATTTCCACTTCCCTGCTCTGCTTCCTGCCACCTTGGAGAAATTGTTTTGATTCTTCTTCCTTTTCCTCAGAAATTACTCCACAGCAAATGAAATAAAAAAAGACAACAATTCCCTTAACTTAGTACCCACTAGAACATGCTCTTCCAGCTGCAGTAACAGCCTCACTCTTGGGCAGCTCCTGTGAGACTGATGGCCAGCTCCCTCAATGCCCTGCAGCCTTGCTTCAAGCCATCAGCTCTCCCAGTCAATCTATCCTCAGAAAAAGAAAGGAAAAAATAAAGAAAAAAAGAGAGAAAAAGTTCTGGGCTTGGTTTAAATAAATTAAAAAAACCCCAAAGTGGTAGTGCAACCCCTTATGGATAAAACTTATGGATCACTCTTCTGATCTCTTCATCATGTTCAACAGCCCTGGCCAGCCCAGCTCCCTCCCAGCACAGCCTGGATGCATGGTGGCCCCTCATTTGATCTTCTCCATGTCCCTCCCCACCTGTGAACAACCTAAGCAGTGCCAGCCATGGGGAATAAGTTCCTCCTGCTGGGTGCAGGACTTGGCCCACCACAGAAGGTCCCTCCTTTTATAGTTGGTGTTTTACCTGGCACCTCCTGTCACCCTCAGCTCACTGAATGGTTTGGGTTGGACACTAAGGACCTATTTCCATCCCCCTGCCATGGACAGGGACACCTTCCACTAGCCCAGGTTGCTCCAAGCCCCATCCAAGGCAGCCTGGAAGGTTGTCAGGGATGGGGCATCATGAACAACCTGCTCCAGAGCCTCCCCACCCTCACATCTGCTCTCCTGTGGGGCTGCTCTTCAGGCAGCCACTCCCAGCTGGTTTCTCCACCCCAAGAGTGGAGTTTTGTCCTTCCCTTTGCCAAACCTCACGGAGTTCAATTTAGCCCTTTCTTCAAATTAATCTGGGTCCCCTCTGAGCAGCCACTCTATCATTTGTCACATCAGACTCTCCTCCTAGTTTAGTGTCATCCACAAATTACTTGTTTTGGTGGCACAGCTAGAGTGAAGAGACCATTTAAATGCCACCCCTGGTGTGTTTGCTCGTGGTGCAGAGTTTGTGTAAATTAGAGTCCCCTGGGCTCCTTGCTGTGCTGCCTGCTGACCCCATCCTGCAGCTGCCCTAATAGATTTTCCCAGAGTATTTCAATGCTGCAATATAAAACCTCATTTCATAGTGATTCCTATGAAATGAAAGTGCCTCAGCATCTGCAGGCTGAATCATCTGTGGGACTGAGCTTCCCTGCAAGCTCAGAGCCATAAAACACCCCCTGCCCCAGCTGGAAGCAGCCATGGGCTTATCCTGTGGAGAGGTTTCTCCTGGGAAGATGAAGGAGCCCACAGACCTTTTAGTGCAAGTTTAATAAAAAATTTAGCTTTTGTGCTCTTTTGCCTGTGAACAACAAGTTTCCCTGCTTTCTTTCTCTTTTGCAGAATGAGCTGTTTTTTTTCTTCCCCCCCACAAATATATGAGAACAATTCACCTGCCTTTTTCTTCCCCCTGCCAGGTCTCTTTGCCAATGAAATGGTTCCCTCCTGGGCACAGATCACTGGCCTGACTAGGCTGCTGTTATGTTAGAAACAGGAAAATTATAACGTTGCCCTTTACTTTTTCTCATTAATTCAGGCACAACTCACTCCTCTCCTTCCCTTTCTGCCCCTTGTAAATTCACCTGTAAGCACCTTAAAGGAAGAACTATTCCATCCCAAGCCCAGCAGAGAGGATGCTCTCTAAAAACAACCAAACTACCAAAAATCAGAAATCATTTCAAAGAGCATCGCTGTGCTTTGGAGAGCTGCCAAATCCATGTGAATGATACATAAAAGATAAAATGTCTGACAAAATCCTCCAGTGCTGCAGCAAACAGTTCAAAGAAAAGGCATCAATGTTCAATTACCTGCCCAGGGTGCTGGACTGCAGGGAAACACCAACTTTTGGGCAATCAAAGCTCCACACAGGTACTAATTGTGGTGGGCTTACTGGTAAGAAGCAGGTTAATTTGCTTTATCCTGCTCCCCGTGGTCACTTTGGGACCATGATCAGCACCTGAGAGACCAGGTGTGGTTCCAGCTCTCCAAGCAATGTGCCCAGCAAAGCAGGTAAAAGCCAATTTATTTACTTCACACCATTTTCCACCTGAGGCACCATTTTCTTTCTGATCTGCACCAGAACATTCCTGCCCCGAATTTTGTTGCCTGAATCACAGGAGAAACACCTCCCTGCTTCAAAGCAAGTCACAGATTCATATTTTTTACTGCCATTCTCAATCAGTGCTGTTTGCCTGGGCTGTCTCCCTTCTCACTGTCCCCTCCTTACACTGAAAAAGCACCTCCAGACAGGCTCTTCTCTCACTTGTGTCCCCCTGTTCTCTTCTGCACTGCTACATGGAACCAAGCATGGACAGAAAAGAGCTGGATGAATCCAAAGCAGAGCCTCATTGAACATTTAAGTGCATTTAAGTGCAAATTCACATCTAATGGGAGTCTCCCTGTTCCCTACTTGCAGACTGAGACAAGATGCAGCTCTGGTGGACTTCTGATGTTATTCCCTGTCCTCCTTCCTACAAATCTGGCAAGGTTTGTGTTCAAGAATTTAATAAATTATGGGTTTGCAAGCAATGATTAAAACAATGTATTTCTCTGCCTTTTTTTGAGTTCAGCTTGACCATCACTTCCTGAGCCCAGGCTGAGTGACTCAGAGGGGCCAGTGATCTGAGCCCTGCCCAGCCCTGAACTCTCTGCTGACATTTCTTAATGTCAGTAAATAACAGCAACTTTTGTCCATCTTGCTTTTCTTTCTAGGCAATTTACTCTCTTTATTCTTTCTGGGTCTCATCCCAGACTGAGATTAAAAACAGGGCCAGCTTAGGCAGGTGATTTGTTTTGTGTATATCCATGTGTCTCGATGCTGAGCTGAAGTCAGACCTGCATAAAATTTGGTGATCTGGAGCCAATGGGCTCAAAGTGCTTTCCCTGACTCTCCCAGTTTCCCTCACCACAGTTCTGCCACTCTCATCTTCACTTTGATCATCAAACTTCTGCAAAGAAAGGTCAGTGACATTTTGCAGCGTTTCGAAATGAGAACATCTCAGACCTGGTCAAGCTTGCACTAAAATGCTCTTTTAATGACAAAGAGACCATCTGCACCCTGTCTTTGAGTAAATCCAGGAGCCCACATAAACTATTTCTATTGACAGCTGGAAAAATTAGCAGAGGCCAAAATCTTTCACATCTCTGCTTTTGTGCTCCCTCAGAATTACTGATTGAATGTCCCCTGTTTTGAGTGAAAAGTGAAATATGGATTTTCTTTTCCTCACCACCACTTGCACAGCTGCATCAGTCATTAAGCTGTCCTAAAGATCTGTTACCCAGGAACTGGATGCCAGGTATATATCATATCCTGAGGTGAATGGTGGCAAGGCATAAATTGATCATGAGGTTCATGCCTTTGGAACCCAAGTGAAAGATCATCAATTGTCATCAGCTACAAGAATATAAATAGAAAAGATCAAATCAGTTCTGGCCTAAATGTGTTGTGCAATAGAAATATATTAAAAAAAAAAGCCAAACAAAATAAAAAAATCACAAGTTAGTTTGATCAGGGACAAAAAGTTATACTTTTCAAGGTAGGACATAAAATGAACAGAAATTTCTTTACTCAGCCTGTCCCTCCTCCATGTGTTTTGTACATCTGTGTGCTGCAGCTAAAACCTCAGGCTTCTCCTCCGCTGTCCCTGTTGAAAAGTCACTTCAAAGCCACAACCTTCTGGAGCTTAACTTCCTCCAAATACCAGGTGAAATGCAGCCACCATCCTTCCCAAGCTTTCTGCACTGCTGCCAGGTGTTTATTTTAAACTTCTCTGCCAAAGCTTCTGATGCACTTGCAAAGTCTCTCTTACATCATTATGTCAATATATTCTTATTCCCCTTAAACTGCAGTTTTCTAGGTTAAATAAGCAAAGCTATTGCTTCTTTTTTTAAACTGAGATATGTTCTCTAGCACCTATTTCCATTTTAGTTAATCCTTCTTGAATATGTGTGACTAGAACTGTATGTTATCATTCTAAATGAGATTTTATAGCACCACATAATTCCTGTTTCTGCTAGAAATTCCTTCTGTGAGATATGGTCACATCCAGTTTTCTCAGTTTTCTTGAAGGTCCATAAACATCTTAAGATCAACAAATGCAACCAGGACCTCTTTCTTCTCCATTGATGATTTCCAAGTCTCCAGCAGGAATTACTTTATTTCCTCTGAAAAAACCAAAGTCTTCCTCACTATTACAGCCCCACTAGAAAATCTGCATGTGCCTGATGCCATTTTTTTTTTCCTTTTTAATATATAAATTTTGTTATAGAAGACTTACTTTAAACCCACAAGACCACGCCTGAGTTTTGTCTGAATTCTGGAATGGAGAGTAATTAGTCTCAGGATTTCATTCTTTTACTCCTTTATGCCTGCACTAAAATCTCTGAATAACGTGCTATATTAAAAAAAAAACCAAGTACTAGGTTCATGTTAGCTGTAATTAGTTATGAAAACTAATACAGTTTATTAGTATTAGTTTATATAATACTAGTAAATTAGTGTTGTGTAAATTTATAAAATTTAAATATATTTAACAATATAAATACAATATATTTAATATAATAAATAATTTATTTAAATATAAAACATTTAACAGTATAAAATAATATAATTTATATATTTATAATATAATTTCTATAATTCCTATTATATTATCATATTTATATTTCGTTCATTTATTATTATATATTTAACGTATAATTTTTATATTTATAATTTTATATTTATAGTATTTATAAATTGTATGAAATATATTAATTTATGTCATCACTTATATAGATAAAATCGCTTTTATTAGAAAATAATCATTTCAAATAAAGATGATAGTAAAATATAATAGTTTATATCATTAATAAAATAGTTTACAAAATTTATATAATAGTTGATAAAACTGGAGAACTCACACCGTTTGCCCATGATTCAGCTGTAATGTGGGTCTTGCAGTGTGAAGCTTAGAGCAGAACACAGTTATCCAGTGAATTACCTAAAACAGGTCTCCAGGATGCTTTGGGCTATCTCAGACCTGACAGATGCCACACAGGACCCACAGGAGACCTTGGCTCTTCTGCAGGGCAAGGGGGGCACCCTAAACGTGCTCAGTTGTTGGGCACCTGACTGAAACTCACCCTTAATCTACTGATTTCAGCTTGGAGAGGTGAAATGAAACTCCGAGCTGGTGAAAGCCTCCCCTGAGTGACTCAGCTTAGCAGCAGAGTTGTTGTTTCCTGCAGGGACATGAGCACGGCCAGGTGGTGTCACAGGGTCAGGAAGGAGATCTTTGGAGCTGGCAGCCCCCAAATTCAGCTCTGGGCAGCCTGAGCTGGGCTGATTTCAGTGCTCTCAGGCTTCCCTGCCTTCTCCAGCCACCAAGGAGCTCAGGGATCACAGCTCACCCAAAAGCTCTGCCAGATGGATCCCTGAGGAACAGCTCTCAGCTGTTCTATCCCAGGTTTTCAGAGCTGTTTCCTTGGAGTTTGGCTTTCTCTGGAGCACTGGGACAAAGAATTAGGAATTCTCTGGTCACACACAGCACTATGAGTTAGCTCCTTGCCATCACAGCAGCCTCAGTTACTGAGGTTATGCCCATTTCTATTTCCCAGAGGTTTGGTTGCCTGTGGAAATGAGTGCTGGAGTTTTCAAAGTCACCTGGGAGAATCTAAGAAGGAAGAAGTGACTTGCAATTCCCAGCAAGACAAATTAAATTATCTAATCACCCCTTCTGGCCTCAAACCCTATGAAACCATATGAAATAATAGAACAAGAACTTGCCTGTGTGACTGCTAACAAAAAGAAATGTTTCTGGTTCAGCTGCAGATAATGATTTTGACATCATCTCTGAACTCTTGGCTTTGCAGATGGCAGAAGCTTAAGAGCTTGAGGAAGTTTTGATCTCTGATTCCAGCTTTTATCTGTGGAGGTGGGAGACCAGGAAGCACAGAGTGCAAAGCTGCCAGAAAAGGGCTGCTTGAGCCAGCAACCTGCAGCCCTTCCTGTGATTGTCATTGATTTCAAGCCACAGCTTACCAGGGGGAAAGCACCACGTCATGACCAAGCTGCCTCCTCACCCTGGACTCTGCAGGAACCTGGGAGAAATGTTGCCTCCAGCTTTTCTGGGACTGGGCTCTTCAGTGGAGGAAAAAAAATAATCTAAGAAAGCACTTGGTTTAATAACAACCGTGGGAAAAAAAAATGGGATTCTGAATTGCAGTGGATATTACAAATCTGCTATCTCAACAGAACATGTAAAAATAATTGAAATTGTAACATAATTGCTCTGGATTTTCTATTCTCTCAATAATTTTGCTCTCATGTTCACTGACACTTGTGCCATGCTGTAGCATTGTGCTTTGAAATGTTCCTGCCCCCCTTCAGCAGGTCTGCTGGGGTGATGTCTCTGGCACAGAAGTCAAAACTCTCCAAATTAATTGCTCCTTTCATCCCCTAATTAGAACCATGCTAGTTTCCTTCAATATCATTATTCTATAAAAAAACCCTCTTTCAGCTCCACGTTGTTGATGTGGGAGATGGAAATCAAAGGAGGACCAGTGAAGAGGATGCACCACAGGCAGCAAAGAGACTCTCACTACTCTGAATCCTTTTTTAGGATGTAAAGCAACAAGATCTTCCTGATAATTCCACAAATTCTTGTACAATTCCCCCTTTCCTGGTGGGAAACCAGACCAATACTTCTTAAACCCCACTGGTGGAAACTTCTTCCTCAGCTGGCCTATGCCACTGGGTACTGTAAGATATTTCTGCCTAAAGAGAAATAAAAGTATTCAAAGCCACGTGTAGGAATTGAAATTGAGTCTTAAATAGTTAATTTCTGGTTCCTCATACATAAGAGTAGATGTTCACAGCTCAGGCTCATTTCTGGGATGTCTCTGTTAGCTTGGCCGTGCAGGTGTTTTGCCAAATTTGTTTGGTTATCTCTGTTTGCTCTGAAATTGAAATGGTTATTGTAAAGAAAATACCCACCTTCAAAGCTGGAATGTGAGAGGTCAAACACAGAGGAGAATATTCAATTCAGGAAACAAAGATGCCTATTTAGAAATTAAGGGCCAAACATGCTTTAAGGCAAATGACTTTTTGGGACAAAGTGCAATTTAGTCTTTACTTATTTTCATATTTCTTTATAGTTGCCATGAGAATATTTTAATAACCTCTGTAGAGTTTAAAATTATGCAGGTAATTGCTTGAAGTAATTTTAGTGCTATTAAAGATAACAAACCTCTTGTGTGAAATACTTTGCTAAGCAACGATCAGCAGAAAAAGGGTAAAGATATTTTTATTGCAAATTTGAGCTCTTTTTATAGGTGAGCTGAAGTGAGAATATAATTATATTATCTATAAAATAAAAGGTGTGCAGGTATTCAAACACCTACCATCTCAATCTTGCGTTGAGTCACGCAGAAAACAGAGCAGAATTTTAAGCAGATCCCTTTCTCCCATTCAGCAGCCTGTGTGTGATCTCTGAATCCACCCCCAGCTTGCACTGATAATGTTCAAATTGCAACTTTATTCATCACAGCACATTCATAATACCTGAAACAGAATTCCTCCCAGATTACCTGGGAGACACTCAGAGGAACAAGTGAGTATAAATCCTGCACACCCTGCTTTCATTTCTTTTCCTGACTTTCTTGATTATGATTTCTACAAAACCATTTCCTCCTTTTTGGCTCTACTTCATGAAAAATGTGTCTAGGAGAAGTTTGAGACTTTGGCAAAGCCAGTTACACAAAAGCTGGAAGCCCCCAAGTGAGTAATAATAAAATTTGTTTCTCTGAGTTATTGTGTCCTATAAGCTATCAGAATCCTTAGAACCTGAATAAACAAACAGAACTTGCATTTTTTTGTCTCTTTCAGGCTTGTTTGAGGGATGCAAGTGACACAAGCAAAGCATCATTTCACTCTTATCCAGCTGACAGGTTAGCCAGGAGCTGAAGAAGTTCTGCTGTGCCACAAGAAATCCCAGATTTCTTTCTTTTAAACAGATCCTGGATCTTGTTGGGTGTTGGATTTAAAGCCTGATGGGAGCTTGAGGCTGATTTTTGGTTCCCTGTATTTGTTGTATGTGTTCTTCAGCTCTGGGAACTGTTGGTCCTGAATCATGAGGGGATCTTCAGTGCTGACCTGCTCCAAGGAATGTGTGAAACAAGCTGGGCAGCAGTGCCAAAGTAGCCTGGAAAAGGAAAAAGAAACATGAAAATATCAATTTATCTAGAAAACACATCACATTTCTGTGACTGCCACAGCTCTGCTACCACCTGGGACTTGCTCTGGTTGAGCCACTCTACAATAACTTCTTGCCAAACTGAAAAGTCAAGGAAGGCTTCTTCCACCCTTTTTTATTATGAGCCATTTCCCTCTCCTAAAACAGACCAGAAGAGCATTTCAGAGCCTGCTGCTCACAGCAGGAATTTACTTACTTTCCCTTTTTTTCCTTTACCCTCCCCCTATTTATTTTTTCACCCCTCTGAGCAATGTTTCAAGGTGGAAACAGCTTTCTTCCAAACCTCTTGAAGGGGGGGAAAAATTATTTCTTTCCCATTCTCCTCAATGAGCAAGATTGATTTTTTTAGCCATTAGCTGCTGTGAGCTGCATGTTAATAATGAGCCTACAGCATAGGTAATAATGATGGATATTTTCCATGTGCACATATGGACAGCCAAGCAGTATTTCCCTCCATAGGCTCCCTGGAAGGGCTCCTACCTCCAGGGCCCTGCCATTTGGGACATATCCATCCCTTGCTGTGCCATCCTTTCACTGGAGCTCAATGTATGGGGTGACCTCAGTTCACAGAATTAATGCCTGATCACCACGATTTGGGGCATTTCCCCTCCTTTTCTTATTTATTTTTGACATAGGAGGAGCTGTATTCTTGTAGTTTTCCCTCCTGATCTGGTCTCATTGAACTTAAAAGGTAAAATTCCTTTTTGGTTTTTTGTTTTGTTTTGGGTTTTTTTGCTGTAAATTTTAATCCTTGAATATTTGCCACACGCAGGTGTTCCTGACTAGGGCAAGCAGCCCCTAGGAAACTCACAGTGCCAATTGTACTAAGTAATGGGGGGAAAAAAAATAAAATTTTCAATATATATTTTTAAATTGTCTCCAGAAAAAAAAAATCAGCCCTGAAGAGGAACTGAATAATATCTGCAAGTAATGACTCAACAGTTCCTAATTTTACAGATTGGTATTTCTGCCAAAGTAAGGAGCCAGTGAAGAATTGCTGAGTGCTCTTCCTCTTCTCCTTCACATCTCAACCAGTAAATGTGCACTGGTGGATCAAGCTGAGCATCCTTCTAAGGCTCAGTCTCAGCTGAGAATTAATAAGGCTGAGCTGCACAGCATTACCCTGGACTGTGGGGGATAGAATGTAAGGAAATAAAGGAAGTGCAATGCATAATCTCACCCCTGAGGAGTTGCAGCTGCACTAATTAGCAAAGATTAGGAACAGGCCTGCCCTTCACAGGCCAGAGCTGTGTCCAGTGAGGTTGAGTGCTATAAAAGAGTGGGTTAGGGACCTGAGCTGCTCTTTGCTGCCTGTGCTGTGAAGGTGGAGTTAGTGCTGTAAGGAGCTGCCCATGAGAAATCACTAGGGAAGTTTTATGGAAATTTTGTAATAGGATGACAAGAATGGATGGTGAGGAACCTGGCTGAACACTGGTGCACAGCTCCAAAATCAGAGATGTTTCCAAAAGAAGAGCTTCTCCCAGAGGGATTTCAGCTCCTGGGGTGGGCTCCAGTACTGCCCAAATGCCACTTGAATAGACTTAAATATTCTTGCTGTGAGATAGGATTAGGAGGAAGGCAAAGTGCCCTGTCACAAGGGTTTCCCGGGGGGAGATCTGAGGCATAAATCTCCAGAAATAAGGCAAAGGACTTGTTAGAGAGATTTGATCCTGAGCAGTGAAGCAATGGCCTCAGTGACAAGGACTAACAGGGATGTGCCTTTACCTTCTGTTCTTGGAGAGATTTAAAAGGCTTTTCAGCCACCAAAAGCTATGTTTTAATAAAATCTAAGTTAAAATAGTTAACTTTTCTAATAAGGAAAGCCTAAAGAGAGTTAATTGATCAGCATTGAACTGAATGAAGGAATGCAATACTTAGTCCCTGCTGGGAGTGCTGAGGCTGCAGGCAGAGGACAAAGCTCTGGCTGAGGTCTGGATAACTGGATGGATGTGGAAAGCTGCTAGGTTTGACACAAGAAAGTGCTGAATGTATTAAAGAACAATGGTAGAAACCAATAAATCTGCAGGAAGTGCTGTGAGGAGTGGCCAGATTGGGTGGGTACCTGGATGGGAACACCAGGGACCTTTTGGGGATCCAAGGGTAGCCAGGACAGCAGCAGCACCTGGGGAACTAAATCAGCAATGCTGCAAAAAATGAGATTGCAAATATCAGAAATAGCTAATAACCATATGGAAACCAGCAAGTTTTGGGATGGACACAGCAAAACTCTGAGCACTGGAAAAAAACAAGTGAGTATGAGTGGGTTGGTTAATTGGGGTGGAATGAGGGTGGAAAGGGGGAGACCCATGGTATCCACACCTTTCTTCCATAATCAGGAGGGGTTTGAGGTGTCTGAGGGAGCAGGGGTGGAGGAGCATAGGGATGCTCCCACCTAACACCAAAACCTCTTCATAACCCTTTAATGGGCAAGAGAAAGCAAAGGTTGCTGTGCATATCTTTGTCAGATGAAAATCTCTAAAAAATTGAAATATTCTGGCTACTTTTATTTTTTCCCCTGTCCATCCATGGTCAGACTATTCAATCTCCTCTTCCCAAAAGGATAAATTTGAAACCTACAGCCAAAACCCAGTTGAAGTCTGGTTTTTAGAGTGGGGGTGATGGTGTTTGTATGGCAATTGCCACAAGAGGAAGGTCTTGTGAAGGAAGTGAAGGCAGGATCTGTGGATTTGGAGATCACCAGGATGTCCCACTCTGTACACCAGGCACTCACTCTCACACCCCACCAAAACAAGGTTCTCTGTCTTGCTAAATCATTTTCAGTAAGAGATTTCTGTTCTCCTGACTCATTTTGGAGTTTTCCTGGTTCAGTTTGGAATTTTCTTCACTGCAGGCACAATATTCCAGTATTCTCCCCTTCTTTTGGCCCTGATGCACTCCTGCTTTCTAGTGACCAACACAACCCTAAGTAAAGCAAAAACAGCACACTACTTCCAGCTTTTTGCCAGCATAATTTACTTGACACAGGAGCAGCTCCCTGACCATTTTGAGGAGACTCCTGACTCCATGAGGTGACTTTGCCTAGGGGAAAATGCCAGCATAGGACAGAGCAACCATCCTCCCCAAACAGGTCATGCTTAAGGTTTGGTTTTTTTGTGTGTGTGGCTTTTTTGTGGTTTTATTTTTCCCCTGTTATTTTTCTTTCTAATTTTCAAATGAAAAAGAATAACCAAGTACTAAACAGTGGGTAATAACTCTCACTTTATATCCCCATCAAAGTGCTGGTAATTGTCCCCTCCTTCCTCTGGAAATAAGACACAGAAACAATAAGCTCTGGAGGTAAGATTGTAAGTACCAATTATTATTTTTTTCTATCCACTGGGAGATTTCAGCTTGGACCTGACAGCCACCATTGAGTTATGTGCCACTTGAGCAGGCATCCTGGTGCCATTTGCAGGGACATGTGGCTTGATGAGGCTTTTATGAACAATTACACAATGGTGTAATTTACAGCATTAGCCTGGCACCCACAGCATGCAGCAGGACACACTCAGCAGAGGGGCACAGCATGGAGAGGGGAAATCAGGAGAACACAGCACTGCCCAGGCAGCATCCCCAAAACCAGCAGCTGAGAGGCTGGGCATGCAAACCACATGGGATCCACTCTGACAGCTGAGGAAGGCTGTCCTCACCTTAGAAGCTCATTCTAATGCTGAGAGCCAAATTAACACTGGCCACTTTACCTTTGGGAGGCAGAACTTGAGCATTTCTGAAACCACAGCAAGTTTATTGATAGTTAAGTTCTTCAGCTCACCCCCCATTAAATCTTTGCACCAAAAGCCATAATGATGATGGCTGTCATTATTATTATTATTTGTCATCACAGCAGCAGCATTTTGTGAGCAGCCAGGGGCTCAATTGCGTTGCAAAGTTTAGCCCTCGCTTGTATTGATCCAGTTCTCAACCAAAAGCCATTTCTGAGACTTTTAGGTTTTTATTTTGTATGGATCAAAGAGCTGTGCTGGAGTCACCCCTCTGCAGGGAAGTTGTGAGGGGCTGTTTAAAACCTACAGTTCATGGACTGAGACATCTTCCAGAGCTTGTGCAGTCAGTCAAGCCAGAAACTCAATTTCTCCCAAGGAACTCCACCTGAAGAGCCCCTGAAGCCAGCAAAGGTCTCACAGAGACTCCCACTGCACATCAGCCATGCACCAGATCCAGGTTCCAGGATATGAAGAAGAGGAAAAACTCATCTGACCTGAAATCTGAGCCACGCATCTCCTCTCACCCACCAGGGCTCAGGTGACACAGCCACACCACAACTGTGGGGTCAAACTCCCTCTGCCAGGGCTTGGGAAGCAAAGCAAATGCAACTTCCAACCCCTGAGGCTTAAAAGAGAATGACCACAAAATAATGTGCTACTTCTGGACCAAAACTCTTATTAGGCTCTCATGTATAGGCAGATATCACTGATACCTGCTGGTTTTTTAAATGAAAAAATGGCCAGTTTTCTATGGTTTTTAAAAAAAATTAAAAGACAAGAGGTGTGGTTTTGTCCAGAAAACCTCACTAAAAAGAGGAAGCCAACAAGAAACTGCAGGTGGATACCAAGGTCAGGGAGATGTTTGTGGGCTCAGATGGGATGTGGACATTTCCCAGATTTGTCAGCCTGATGGTTTTTATGGACACCATTTCCATCTGCATCATTTCCCTGTTCACTGCACACAGAAAATATGTACACACCCAATCCTCTGAACTCCTCTTCCTTCTCTGTCCCAAAGTGCTGCACATCCTGTCTGCTGGTTTTGTGGTAAATTTTACCAGACTTCTGTTTTACAGGATTTAGTGGGAGCCCCTTCAGAAGAGGCTGAAATGTTGTCTCCATACTGCTTGGTTTTCTACATCTCAGTTTTAGCACTTTGCTGAATTTCCACGATGTTCTCCTTTCACAAATGAGGAGAGTGACTCAGAGCTGTCAAACTGCCCCAGGGTATAACGCAATACTACAAGACCTGACTTTCTTTGTTTCTAGTCCCTTACTTAATAGTAGCTCACAAACTAAAGTTATTGAGCACCAGCACCAAAAAGAGATGTTGAGGCTGCCACCAATGTATTCTAACTGTGTAGCCCTTTTTGCTGCAAATGGGCCAATGCAAAGGGAATTCCCTCCAGTCTAGATGCTTTGGAAGCTGTGGCATAAACTATGAGTAGGTGATCACAAAAAATTAATTAAATCCCCTTGGCATGCACTGAAAAAATAATCGGTGTTCTTTTTGTAGCAGACTTGACAGGTTTATAATTAGAAATATTTCATTAAAGCAGTAAAGCTCATTGTCTGCAAATGTTGTAAAGTAAAATAAATGAGAATTAAAACTAAATCTTTATTAAGTTTTGATGAAAATTCTGTCCTTGAGCTGTAAATCCAGGGCATTCCTCTCCTAGAAAACCACTAGGAATGATGTATATGATGTACCACAGATGGAATGTCTTCTTAGATAATGAAATCACTGAGAACTGTGGGTGAGAGTAAGAGCTGAATTTGTTCTACCTCTTCCCAGACTGCCAAGTTCAGGAGCCCATGGATGACCTTGCATGTGCAAGGATGAAACCTGAACTCCTCATGGCCAACAAAATAAACAGGTCCTTCCACAATGAACTTTATTTGTTCAGGAAACCTGAGAGGGAGGCACAGCAACTACCCAGAGCTGAAGCCAGCTGAGCTGCCCTACCCCAAAATCCACCTGTCAGCCCTTTGGTAAGACCTCTCTTAACTCAGAGTGGGCACCTATGTATTTCCAGGAACATAGGTAAAGATATATCAAAGCCATTTTAGAAAGGAATTAGATTATTCTATATCTAGAAGAGGGTGAGGTTGAGATGGGAAACGTTGCAGAAAAACTGGTGAGAGGATGAGATGTGGATGAAAAATGGTTCTTCTGAAATGAGGCTTCCCCTGACTGGCAAAGAGAGCTGAGGGAACCTAATTCCTCTTGGCTGTAACAAGAGACAGAGAAAAGCACCCTGAAGCTGAAGGAAAACACTGACAAAAAGAAAGATGGCTGGAAAATTGGTCATTAATGTATTTAAACTGGCAATTAGAAACATCTTCCACTAAGTCAAGTCCCAGCTGGAGATTAAAGAGAGGGAAAAAAAAAACCCTCTTAAAGACAGAGCTTCACCCTCTCTGAGAGGAGGGAATGAGGTGCTGGTTTTCATCACAGACAATTTGACACATGAGACCAATTCCAGCCTCATTCTGCTGTGTTCTCCAACACAGGGCTGCCATCATAACAACTGGAAATTGAGGGCACTCAGCACTGGCCAGTCCCAGGTTTGAGGGCAGCACAGAACTCCAAGGCTCAAATTTGCTTTTCTCAATTGCTGCAAGTATTGGCTCAGCAGAATCTGAGAAGAGCCAGCTGGGCAGGGCATCCCCTGGCCCTGTTCATTTCCTTCAGAAATAATTTCTCAGAAAACAAATTTCCATTTTACAGTAGAGTCCTAGGAAAGTCCTGGGTTGCTGTTTCACTTTTCTCACCTGCCCATGCAAACAAATTTTAGCTGCTGATTGCTCAGGCTGCAGTGGCTCCCTTTGGAAGGATTACAATGACAGCAGAAGAGGCTGATGTGACAATTCCCTCTTCCCCCAGCTGATTTGGAGCAGCAAACGTTAATGCTAAAATGTACAAATGGCTCTGCATGCAATTTTAATATGATTATCATATGAGAAAAAGAAAGACCATCTGTGGAAGTAGGAGATCTTAATGGGAGATTTAATTGACTTCATTTATCTAAGGGGAGATACACATGTTTCAGGACCTCCAAACCAGTCAGGTTGGCACCTTTGCTGGGCTAGAATTAATGGTTTGCTTGATGGAGGATGCAGTACACCTGAGGGATTGTAGCTGTCATATCCCCCTCTGAACAGGAAAAAGCAAAGTTATAAATCACCTTTATCACCAAGATGATGATTAAGGACAGAAAGTAGCATTTTAGCACAAGAAATGGATGAATGACTGTTGCAAGACCCAAAGGCCTCAAACCATAAAACAAATAATGGTGATTAAGCAGATCAAAAGTCCTTAAATTATCCAGGGCCATAAGGACCAAATTAAACCCCAAACCATTTAGGAAATGGACTTCATAACATTTCTTGTTATGAGCATCTTGGCAGGAGTTCAGGAAGCTCATTAGGAAATGGGAGAGACAAATCCACTTTATTAAGACAAAAAGATCACGTTATTTTGCATTTCTGTGTCAGGGAGTAAGTCAGCAGCAGGGAGAACCGTGGTTCTAGCAGAGCACAACCCATCCAGGCACAGGTGGGTGCCCAGGAAGAGCTCCAGGGCTTGTACATCCCATCCTCCACATCCACCTTAATATCACTTAACTTCTTTTGACTTCCTTTTCCTTTTGACTTCCTTTCCATCCTGACTGCCAGCAGAAATGGGCAAGGGTTTTCCAATTAAAAGGAAAATGCCATTTTGTCCATACTCAAGCTGTCTCTGGGTAAGGGGGATAGGGGTAAGCCCTAAGATCTTCTGGTTTTTTTCTGAAAATTTTAAATTAACATTCAAGTCTTCCAGAGGAAACCAGAAAGGTCAAGAACAGCTTGTTCATTGACCTCATTCAGACAAAAGGAGATGCAAGAAAGACCATCCTGCCTAGGGATGTCTCCCAGTGGGATATTTAATGTGATACATCAATGAAAGAAAGAAAGCAGGTGATGAAAGTCCCTCCCAGCACCCCTAAAAAATCTTCTGTGATCTTTCCTATACTCCATGTAGTGTTTGTCATACAAGGACTTCCTTGCAAAAAAAAAAAAAAAAGAAAAAAAAAAGGAAAAGTAAAACCCTCACATATATCTGTAAATATTAATGTGCAAATATAAGTGCATTATCTCAAAGAGCACAGCTGTTCTCTAGCAGCTTCCCTCAGCACCAGTTACCAAGTTTTCCTTCTCTTAAGTCACAAGAGAGGCAGAGAAATTTTGCACTCAGTGAGGAGCTGTTTGGAGCTCTCCTTTGCAGAGGCACTGAGATGACAAGGTGAGATCTTCACTGAGACTGCCACAACTCATCCTGAGCCTTGAGAGGTGCAGAGGGGAAACAGCAGCACAAGGAGGCTCATACACCACTCTAATTCTTCAAATACTCTTGGAAAAGCAGGAGCAGCTTGGGAAGGCACAGGTTTGCTCCTCAGAGGCAGAGCAAGTCATCCCAGTGGATGGCAGGAGGGAAGAGGGTGGTGCATTGATAATCCTCACAGTATTTAACCCAGACTGCACCCAGGGAGGCGTTTGCTGAGCCCCCATAGGGCAGGACTGTCAAAGCTACATTGACACTGGATTTTTTCATGTCCAGAGGAGGGAACAGAGGCAGGCAGATTCCTGGCCCTTTGCAGGGTGGTCTGCTGAGAGCTGGCCTCTTGTTTTTCCCTTCACAGATGGATTTTCAGGGGTCTGAAACACAAGTCCGTGACAGTGTTCTCAGGGGTCCCAGGATGGGGGAGGAGATGAGAAAGTTGACTCCATGTTCAGAAGGTTGGATTTATTATTTTATGATATCTATTATATTAAAAACTATACTAAAAGAATAGAAGAAAGAATTTCATCAGAAGGCTGGCTAAAAATAGAAAAAAGGATGAATAACAAAGGTTTGTTTTTGACTGAGGCAGTCTGGACAGCTGGACTGGGATTGGCCATTAATTAGAAAAATTTAAATGAGACCAATCACAGATCTACTTGTGGCATTCCACAGCAGCAGATAATCATTGTTTACATTTTGTTCTTGGGGACTCTCAGCTTCTCAGGAGGAAAAAATCCTAAGGAAAGGATTTTTCATGAAACATGTTGGTGGCACAAGTCTGGTGAGGAGCAGCTGAAGGAACTGGAGGAAAAGAGACTCGAAGTGAACCAAGTTGCTCTCTGCAGGTCCCTGACTGGAGGCTGTAGCCAGGGGGGTCAGTGTGTTTTCCCAGGTAAGAAGTGACAGGATGAGAGGAAATGGCCCCAAGTTGCTCCAGAGGAGGTTTAGATTGGAAATAAGAAAAATTTCTTCTACTGCAAGGGCTGTCAGACACTGGCCCAGGCTGCCCAGGGCAGTGGTTGCAATCACCATCCCTGGAGGTGCTCAAAGGATGTTAAACTGTGGCATTTGGGGTCTAGTGGTGAACACTGTGGTGCTGGGCTAATCTTAGAGGTCTTGTCCAGCTTTAATGGTTCTGTGGTTTTGTGTGAGCTCTGCAGCCCTGGTGACCCAGGCTGAGCAAGCCTGGTGACTCTGAGTGGGCTCCAAATTAAATTGTGTGAGAGGAGCACAGGGCACCTTCCAGCCTCTCCCCAGTGGGAAGGGGACAGAGCTGAGATGCAGTCCTGGAAAACTTGCCTGGACACCTGGAAATCAAACTTCAAATCCAGCATCAGACCTTGGTGCAGAGCAGAAGTTTGAAGCATTTCACCACAGACAAACCTCCTGCACCCAAACAAATATCACTTTTAGATAAATATAAATAAATATCACTTTTAAATCATCTTTAAAGGATGCAGCAGCCAAGGCTCACACACTGCAGCCTTTCCACACAGGACTGCAGCAGGGAGGGGCAGTCCTACTCTCACTTTAAATACTTCTTAACAATCTGCTTTTCTGAAAAACACTCCCAAACAGCTTCTGGCACCCAGATGGAAGTTTTTCTGTGTAATACACTACCCTCTGCTGCTCACACAGCCTAATTACAATGCAGCATTGAAATTTCTGAGCTCTGTAGGGAGAGCTGCTGTTTGGTGTTAATCCTGACATTAATCCTAAACTCACAAAGGGTAGGAGTTATTAATTGCTACAATCAAAAGGAAGTGCTGGCTTGTCTGCTCGTGATAAGTGGATTTATTTAGGAGGCATATCTGGATTCTACCTGAACTTTCAAGCTTTTGCCTTAAATCTACACTGAAGCAGGATTTGTTCTGTGCAGAAATTAAGGCCAAAGACTTTCTGCAGCACATTTTGCTGGGAGGTTCCTGGAGCCACAAACATCAATCCATGCAAAATGTGTTTCCACAGTGGATGGGCTGTCAGTCCAGTCCTTCTGACTCAGCACAGGGCATGAAGCTCGTCACATCAACCCCCAAAAAACAGCTTTATTTCAAAAAATAATAAAGTGGTGGTAATTTAGGGACAGCTGGCAATTGGCAGTTTTAAATCACACCCTCATATATTTATTTGATTTAATTTGTCCACAAAAAGGCACACAGACTCATTTATCCCAGGTCCCTTCCTTCCTTCTCTCCAAGCCTGGCACAGGTTGGAAACTCTGCTGCCTGCACCTCACAGGAGACTGAGCCAAAGAAAAGAGAAATGTGGGATCATTGCTCCTTCTCAGGGAAAAGGAGAGCTCAGTCTCACATCTCCTCTGTGTTAGACCTGCAGAGCACAGGTCAGCCTCCTCTCACATTCCACATTCCACATCAGCCTCCTCTCACCTGAAAACAACCCAGTCAGAGCAGCTCCATGTAAATGGATGATTCTGAGGTCAATTTCTGGATATTTCAGAAGTTAATGCTGGAATTGCTTCTCCATTTTTGCTGCCTGAACCAAATGGCACCAAACTCTCCTGCCCCTCCAGAGTCACCTGTCACTGACATGTTTTATGAAAAACCCTTTCCTTGGGATTTTCCCTCCTGAGAAGCTGAGAGGCCTCAGGAACAAACTGCAAACAATGATTCTCTGCTGCTGTGGGATGCAGCAGGTGGGTCTGGGATTGGTCTCATCTGGTTGTTTCTCATTAATGGCCAATCCCAGCCCAGCTGTCCAGACTGTCTCAGTCAGACACAAACCTTTGTTATTCATTCCTTTTCTATTCTTAGCCAGCCTTCTGCTGAAATCCTTTCTTCTATTCTTTTAGTATGGTTTTGATATAATATATACCATAAAATAATAAATCAGCCTTCTGAACATGGAGTCAACTTTCTCATCTCCTCCCTCATCCTGGGACCCCTGAGAACACCACCCCAGTCACCCACAGGCTTTTGACAGGGATGGGAGGAGTGAAAAACAAACCCCAGGGCTGAGCCTGTCTACCTGCAAGGCTTGGACTGACAATACAGAGCATGAAATCAATGGATCAAGATCTTTTGACTGCTAAGTGCCTCTGCAGTCCTTGCTCCCAACCACTCTGGGATGGATCATACACAGGGACCATGGCAACATGTTGGTTCAGGGCCTTGAGCAGCTCTTTAGAACATTTCTGCTTTTCAGACCCACAAACACCTCAATGACTGCCCTTCTTATTGCTTCACTTCACACCACAGACCCAGAATCTATTCCCAATGAAGCATTTTACTGGCACCTCTTTACTGGGAGGAGAAAGATTACCCTGGGTGGGCTGAACAGCCTTGCCAGAAGGTGAGACACATGCACCTCTCCTCCTCTAATGATGCTCAGAGAAGCCCAGATTCTGCAGAAGGAGTTGAAGGAGAGGGACTTTCAGCACAACTCATTGTTGCAGCCACCCTCAGACCCATTTCTGAAGATCTTCAGTGACATGGGATTAACTCAAAACTCTGGGCAGAGTCCCCTTGAAGGTGAATGAGCTTTAAATGCACAGGCAGTGGATATTTATTCTGCCTTCAAAGCCAGGTGCATGCATAATTCTTTGTTGATTCAGGACCCTGTTCACAACAATAAAAGCAACTGAACCCACTACACTTTGTGTGACCCTGCTCAGAAGAATTTGTGAGGATTTCTCTTCTAAATGTCTTGAATTGGCTGTAACCAACTCTCATTCCACCCAACTCTTTCATCCTGATTCCTGCAGAGCAGCCCAGCACCTGGCATATAACAAAGGGAACTGAAGCAAACTGTGAAGCCCTGGTGAGCTGAGTGTCTGGTATTTATTACTTGTGGGAATTGATTTCTACTTAGCTCAATATTGACCAGTTTAGGAGGATTTTTTTTTTTGTTGTTGCAAGAGGTAGGAAAATTGCAGGTAGGTGTGCCATTGGTTCTAGTGCCATTCTTCTACATAACTATCTCTTTGTCTCACAAGGTACCATTCTCTGACAAAATACCTTTTTCTGCATTGTCTAATGCATGCAAAAAAAAAAAAAAAAGCAGGCAAAAATATTTTTTTCAATTGAGTGAACAGGAAGAAGATGATCTGACCCCTCAGCCTTCACATGGGATATTTGCCATGACAAGGATTAAAATCATTCAGCCTGCAACTGAAATGGCTCATGAAAAGTCTTAAAATGCAAACAGACATGATGCAAAATCAGGCTCTCTTGTGGATAGGACCCCCAGACAGTGAAATTCTGTGTGGATTTGCCCAGGAATACTCAAAGCCCTCACACTGCCTTTTTCTCTTGTTCTGAGGACTGGGAAAGAGTTCTCATCTCTAACTGGGCACTTCTTATGCCTCTTGGGTATCATTCCTACTCAATTTTTGGTTTAAAATTTAATGGCAAGACATATGCAAACAGCCAGCAAGCTCTGCCTCCTTAGGAAGTCAGGCTAAATATTCAATTAACAAACCAAACAGCATCTAACTTTACCTTGAAACTTCAGTAACTTATTAGCTTTGCCTTTGCAGGTGCTGAAGACAATTAAATTCCCAGCATTGAAGCCCTAGTCAGATACTGAAAAGCAGCCAAGCTCCTAAGGCTGGGGCACTGGAAATAATCTGTTTCCCTGCCAAAACCAGAAGAAAGTTAGCAGCAACCAATTTAAGTTTCAAGGCAAGCTGCTTTTGTGTGTGCTGTTCATTTATTTGTCTTTGCTAGATAGGTTTTTGCTTCCTCTCAGTCCTTAGCTTGTACAAGGCTGCCAAGGAGGAGAATGATGTGGAGTGGGGAGGAATTGGAAGGATAAAAGTGTTTGCTTTAGAGGCAGAGACAGAGAGGCTGAATCAGGTCCACGCTGCCAGATTACAGCAGTCAAACACACACTAAGATGACACCATAAAAAAGTCATCAGCCCACCTAATCCAGGGACAAGCCACAACATAAACCAGGCTGCTGAGGCTCCCTGCTGAGGCTCTCTGGGCTGTGCCTTGTGGTTGCACTGGCTCAGAAGAAATTCAGATTTAACTGTGCCAGCTCTGCCACCCTCGGCCATCTGAGCCTCAGGTTCACGTGCTTGAAAATCCATCTGTAAAGGAAAAACAAGAACCAGCTCTCAGCAGGCCACCCTGAAAGGGGCCAAGGAATCTGCCTGCCATAAGAATTGCCCTTCTAATAACCTCCTGCTGAAGGAAAAACTCAGGCTGTTCCAGCCATTTACCCTGTGAGAGTCCTGGAAGGTTGAAAACCTTTCCCACTCCGCTTTAGCTCCGTCCCACAGTGTGATTGCTCAAGTCCTTCTGTAAGTCCCCATAATTCAGGGGCTGCTGCTTCTCCTGACAGGTGGGCTGTGACCCACTGCTGTCTGATCTGCTCCTCATCCTTCTGTGCAGGCTTCAGCCTCTTCAGCAAAGCTCTTTGGAACAAAGTCCACGTTAGAGTGATGAAAAGGTAAACCATTAGTCATTTACTAATGATTCTAACTTCAGCTCCCAGAATGTTTTTGGGGTTTTGACTAATGTCTGAATTTCAGTTGGAGGATTCATTCTAGAGATGCATGTCCACACATTTCCCCCTTCCTTCCACCAGAGGTTCTGAATCCTCACAGATCTTAACAGAGATGATCATTTCCTTCTCATCATAGTAGAAGATGTCTCAAGGCTAAGATATGAGAGCTGTCCAAAAAGTTAGAAGGAACAAGGCTGGAAACAGCCAGGGGAGACCCAGGCAGCTCAAGGCCAAGAAGTCTCTGCACAAAGGGACAGACACTGATCCCTGCTCTGTGGTGACAGTGACAGCACTGAGGGAATGGCCTGAAGCTGTGTCAGGGGAGGTTTGTGTTGGATACCAGGAGAAGGTTCTTCCCCCAGAGGGTGGCTGAGCACTGACCAGGCTCCCCAGGGCAGTGGGCACAGCACCAGCCTGGCAGAGCTCAGGGGTGTTGGGACAATGCTCTGGGGCACAGGGGGTGACTCTGGGGGATGGTGCTGGGCAGAGGGCTCAGGTGCACCAGCTCACAGCCACCTCTGGTGCTGGCAGAAGCTCCACAGCTCTCTGTTCCCCTGTTTGGGGATGGGGGTACAGACAGAAACAGCAACATCTGGAGACATCTGCTTTAGGACCCAGAGCTCACGTGTTGGGCACACACTCTGTCAGCAGGCCAAGAACTGTTTGCTGACCAACTTCTACAGATCAGTTTCTATCCATGGAAATTTGCCACCTCGAGGTTTTTATTTGGTTTTGGATTCTTGGGGGTGGTGATATTTTGTTGTTTTTTTTTTTTTTCTCCCCACAGACAATTCTAGCTGGGAGGGTGTTTCTTAAAATTCACCATTATTTCCAGCTGTGCAATCAGTGAACATGTCATGGTGCTTCAATATTAGCATATGCCTATAAAACATTTCTACTTAATATTGAATGTTTGGGTGTTGTTTATTTACAGAGCTTAGGAGAAGGATGACAGACCCATTTAACCACAGAACAACCAGTCAGCAAGAATATTCTTCATAATTAAAGCCTTTTCCCCATCCAAACACCTGTTTCTCATCCTTTAATTTGTATCTGCCTGCCACACACTGTCGTGCTGAAATTCAGAAGTGCAGCACTAAACAACCACCTCTTCACTGGTCCTGTGGAAGTAGCTCCCTGTCCCAAAGGTCACCCTGGAGAAATAAAGGAATAAAGGTCATGTGCCATGGAGGGAGAGGCAGGTGATCTGCAAAGGGAAAGGACTCTGCACTGAGAGTTAAAGAGGTTCCACAGAGTGGATTTTCACACTCTGTTAAGATCCCTTTAGAGCACAAATATGGGGATTTTTGAAGGGATTTTGAATGAGTTAGAGACAGGACCTCTGAGTTTTTAGAATATGAGGTTTATTTTCTTATCTTCTACATAGGCAGGAAGGGTGGGTTCAGCTCACATCTTCACCCCATGGTTCAGAAAGTCAAAAGACCCCCAGTTACAAGATCTTCTAAGGATTTAATGACCAATAAAACACTGCCAACAAGGATATTTATGGTTTTGACCCAATCCTTAAATATTTTGTCATGCTACAGTGTAAACTTTCTTAGCCAGTCATGTGATGACACAAACCTACAGTGCTGCATTCTAAACTCTTTGTTTACCTTGGTAACTACTTTTATTTTTCCTATATCTTAAACTCTAAAAATCTAAACTTTCCGTAACTTAATATGTCTCTGCTTGAAACTATAAATCCACATTCTCACTTCTAGCACCTAAGTTTGGAAGCCTTTGCCAAGGTCTCAGGTCAAATCCTGTGTTTAATTCTAAGCTTTTGCTTACAGGCCCAAAGTTCTGAGAGCTCCTTGCTGGTTCCCTCTGAGAATTCCTTGTTGGAGAGCAGGGTGCAGCTTTCCAAGATCCCAAGGACAGCCAGCAGCTCACAGATCTTGACTCAGGCTCTGATGCTTTGTATATCTCCAGCCAAGCTGCGTTTGGGAGAAAAACTTTCCCTTGCTGCAGTACTGACTGCAACATCCTCGTCCACACCTCCTGGCATTCCTTCATCCCTCACTGCCTCACTCCAGGGACAGCTTCAGAAGGTGATTTAAACTTCAAGGGACTTGCCAAAATTGTGCCCACAGGGAACAGGGTTGGTGATGCCCCAAAATACTGCTTGAGCTGGAGCTGTGAGGTTACAGCTTTGCCTTTGCAGGTGCTGAAGATAATTAAATTCCCAAAAATTTACTGCTTGAGCTGTAGCTGTGAGGTTATTGCAGCTTCAGTGGGTACAAAGCTTTAGACACTGACTTCATGGACCCACATGGTCCATGTGGGTAATTGGTTCCAGATTTTCTGTGCATTAAGTTAGGCCATGAAAGTGTTTAGATCTCAAAGTAGAATCACCACAGCCACTGAAAACTACTTGAGCATTGATAATTAGCAGGGAATTTGGAAATTCTCTTGTAGCTGAAATCTTGGATAAGTCTATGGGAGCTGTGTGGAATTTTCCATGTGTATTTAGAAGATATATTGTTGAATATATTCTATTATTGTGTATATTAATAATATTTGAATATATTATATTTTAATATTGAAATATCTATTGAAAATATACTATTGAATATTGAATATTTATATATTTATTACGAAATTATATATTATATTGTATATATTGAAATCTATATCTAATATATATTCAATATATTTATATATATATTTCATATATTATATGTAAAATACATATATATGATATGATACGATATGATATGATATGATATGACATTATATTACATTATATTATATTATATTATTATATTATATTATATTATATTATATTTATTATATTATCTATATTATATTTATTATTTATATTTTATATTTGAAATATATATTGAATATGAATATTCAATATATGTTCATATGTATATATTATATGTTATATGTTATATATATTATATATATGTTATTGTATACCTTTTCATACAACAGCTTTTGCCACCACTCTTCCCTGTGGCCAGCAGCTACCACAGGAGCCACGCTGCCCTAGTTCCCATTCTGAGATCCATATTTCTGCCATGCTGAAATCAGAGTTATTATGAGCACAGTGGGACTTCTCAGGGTGCAAATGCTGTTTTTAACTCCTGTTTGCAAGATGAAGAGGCAAGGCTCAGCAAGCAGAGTCGAGGTGCAAAGATCAAGTCACACACATTTCTCCCTGCACAGATTGGTACTGGAAATGAGGCGTGTCCAGATAACAGAGCACCAATCTTGTAGAGCCAGTGAAGAAAAAAAAGCTGAGTTTGATTTTAGACCTCAGTTTGTGGAGTTCTCTACTCAGCTTTGCTGTGTGACATAAAAGCACCTTGAAGTGACAGGGATAACAACATTTCTGCCAGGGGAAGCTGCTGTTTGTGAATTTTTTTTTCCCTGACTGCTTCAGATTTTACATTTTTCAGAGCCTGGAAAGAGCTGAAGTTCTGTCTTTAGCAGTGAGCAGACAGAGAAAAGGAAGGAGAGAAAAATGGAGCCATTTTTCTAACCATATGTCTGTTCCCCAGGTCTGTCTAGAGAGTGCAATTACCAATAGATAATCACTCAATTTAGAAATGTTAGACCCTGTGGGCAGCTTTCATGACTGAACACAAGGGATGTGCAGTATTAAATAGTTACTCTGTCTCAAGAGATAATTCTCAGTAACAGTGGGTCAGAAATCAGGGCTGCAATCAAATTCAGGTTTTACATCTTGGTCCAATAAAAATATATCAGGTGCAGTTTAGAAATGGGAAAAGAAACTTGCATAAAAGCAGACATAAACCAGGAATTTTCCTTTCACATTTCCCTGCCCATCTTTTTTTATGTTTGCTCTGCATCAGAGAAACAGGAGGCTGGGACCTTTTGCCTCTTTGCCATATTGAATTTATTGCAGGGTGGGTCCTTCCCACAGCTCAACAAGCAGTGGGGAAGGGGAAAGGAGTTCAACCTTCTCCCTTGGAAGCTTTCCCTCTCCAGAGATGTGTCCTCCTTCTTCCCAGGTACCTCATTTCTGCTGATGCCTTCAGTTTTAGCTTTTATGTTTTCAGATCCTGTACTGCATTGGTGTATAAGGCTGAACTCCATGTACAGTGTTAGCAAGTTCTCTTCACAGTTTGGGCAGACAAACACTCCTTTTCCAGATGGGAACCAAGGTCACCATCTCAGCCTCAGGCACAAAAAGTATAAACAAAAATTAATTGTGGGGAGCAAACTGAGGGGATTTGACTCCATTACCTGAAGCTATAATTGGACAATTAACCCCTCATATGTAAATTGACCAAACTTAAACCTGTCTGAAAAACTCATGACTGTGATCCATCCTGGGTGTAGCCTCTTCCAGGCTCCAGTTCCACTTCATTCATGAAGTTAAAGACATGTTTGCCCTGCCCAAGGTGGATCCCTTGAAGGCCTTTCAACAAATGCCTGCTTTATTTTCCAGCTCTGTCCAGCCTCTATTCTGGTAGCCCCTCCAAGGCATCAGTGCCCCTTGGATGGAGCTGCAGGAACACTGCTGGGAAGCCCTGGCAGCAGAAGCAGAAGGGAGGCAAGGCCAAGGCTGGCCCTGTAGCTGAGCCCAGAAGGGTCATGGCACAGATGACTTTCCTGTTGAGACCTTCTGGCAGGGGAGGTTCCAGTTCCCACTCTGCTGAGACAGAGGAGAGCATGACCAGGGGCAAATAAGCTCTTGGTTAAGCTGCATCAAGGGAAATAGAGGTGGGATATTAGGAAATAGTTTTTTAACAGGAAGGGTGATAAAGTTCTGGAATGGCTGCCTGGGGAGGTGGTGGAGTCCCCATCCCTGGATGTGTTTAACAAAGCCTGGATGTGGCACTGGGTGCCAGGGTTTAGTTGAGGTGTTGGGGCTGGGTTGGACTTGGTGATCTTGAAGGTCTCTTCCAACCTGGTCATTCTGTGAACTGAAATCTTTTCCTTCTTGTCCTTTGTATCACAGGACTTTGGAGCAGGGTCAGCACCAGCACTGGGTGAGGTACTGAGCCTTTGTAGCTGCATTTCTCTTCACAGAGAAAAGCAAGGCACACCTTCCCAAGAATATTTTTGGCATTCACATTCTCTGAACCTCAGAGAAAGAAAAGACTATTCTTATCTCAGCTGCTGTGTTGTTCACAAGTGGAATGTGGAATGCATTGTGGAAGATTGTTTACCTGAAGGAATTGTTAATTGGATTCTGGTGTGAGTGTTTTGGTTCACTGACCAATTGGATCCAGGTGTGTGTGCTGGGACTGTGGGCTGACAGTCATGAGATTCTGGGCAGTGCAGTTGAGTGCTTGGCAGATTCAGTTTAGATGTAATCTAACACAGTGTAATATAATATAGAATAATATAGTATAATAAAGTAATTAATTAGCCCTCTGTTATGATGGAGTCCTCCTCATCATTCCTCCTAGATGTCAGGCAAAAATATCACTGATAAGCCTTGGCCACTGCAAGGAGACCTTGCCACCATTTATACCTTCAAGCCCCACTCAATACCACTCAGTAACCCTCTCCAGGTAAGAGCCAGCAGGATGGATTTTTCCAAAGTGCTGAAAGGCACTTCTGCAAACCAGTTTAATCTCCTGAGATAGGAAGACACATAAGTGCAAGGAAGAGCAGTTTGCCTTGCCCCCATCCAGGCAGCTTCATTTGTGCTCTGGATAGATCTGTGGCAGTGCTCCTGACTAATGCACAAAGCACTCAGTGCCCAGAGAGGGAGTTTACAAGTTTTGAAGTATTAAAAACCCCAGGTGGCAGCTTTAGCAGGTGACACTGCCACCCCAGAGCCATCTTTACTGCTGCTTCTGAGAAGGGAAGTGGGCTGGCTGCAAGCAGCAAAATGAGAGCAAGAGCCTGCTCCCCAAAACCATAAAAAATAATCCCCCCTCAGTCTCCAACCAGGAGCCCTGTGAAGGTCAGGGAAAAGCCCTTAGGCTCAGAAAGCGCAGTGGGGTAAATTTTGGGAATACCAAGGACCTTTCCTGGGATAATCCCACCTTGATTTTACAGACATCCAACTTGTTTTGGGCCAGACAAATCCCACTGAAGCTCTCCCACTGGCATGCTGAGAGCTGTACAGTTTGAGCAGCATTTCACAGCCCCTCACTGCTCTCAGTGCTCCTGCAGCACCAGGACTGCTCCTGCCAGAGCCAGGATTGCACACACATTTCTCCTGCTCTGTGCCCTCTGTCTCCTTCCAAAAGCAAAGCAGGTGCTAAATTTCAACTCTGATGTATTAAAATACACCTAAAGGTTGGCGAGTTTCCTTCATGGAAGGGCTTTCCCTTGAGGAATTTCATCAGGAGTCACAGGAGAAGCAAGCTCAGGTGATCAGTATGGATAGAGATGTACACATTACTTACCTTCAACAAATGTTATTTGGGCTCCTCTTGATTAGGCAGCAGGGTAAAAGCCTTGAGATGTATTCATTGGTTAAGCTTGGAATAAGTTTTTATCTCAGAAATTTCTTGACATCTACAATTCTTAGTCTGTTCACAAGACAACCACTTCCAGCTTGACATAGTTAGAAATCAATGAGCAAGGTTAAAAATGATGCTGTAACTCAAGGTTTTTGTGCCACAGATGCAACTGTAGTTATGCTAAATCAGTGGGACATGGTAGCCCAGATTTACTGCTGAGAGGCAGCACCAGCAGTTAATTCATGGATATGGCTCTGGCTGGTTTAGAGGTAAAAGGGTTGTTAAGAACAACACTCTGGAGCAGCTCCCCATGGCTGTCATTCATCTTCCACCCAGCCTGCCAGGCTTCTGAGTGTGTTGAAAGAGACTTTGATTTCAGCAATAAAAACAGGTAGCTCAAATTCTGCTTACTTTGTTGCTGTGTAAGCACAGCTCCCCTGAAATGATTTTGTGTGTTTCAAAGCTATCAGCTTGGCAAACATGTCTTTAACTTCATGAATGAAGTGGAACTGACTGGCTTCTTAAAAAAAACACAGCAGTCACTTTATTTTTTAATCTTTTATTGCTGTTTGTACAAAATTCATTCATAATATTTAACATTAATATACATAGAACCTGTGGCATTCACATTCCCTGAACAGAGGGAGACATAATTTTCTCTCTCAGGTTTTTTCCTGGAGAAGCACAGAGAAAACAAGAGAAAAGAAGAGAAAACCATTCTTATCTCTATTCTCTGCTCCTGTTGTTTTTGCACATGTGGAATGTGTTATGGAAATTGTTTACCTGAAGTGATTTGGCAGTTGGATTCTGCTGAGGATTGTTTTGTTTCCTTGGCCAGTGTGTCCTGGCTGTCTCAGACAGTCACAGGTTTTTCTTTACTATCTTTGTATAGTATGGTTTAGTATCTCTTTAATATAGTTATAACATAGTTTTAATGTTATATAGTATAATTTTAATAAAACAATTGTTCAGCCTTCTGAATCATGGAATCAGATACCAATCATTCCCTGCATTCAATAGCAACCAGTTTTGCAAGCACTTTATATCTACAGCTGCCCTGTCTCTTGTTCCTTGGTAAAAACACCTCCCACAGGTCCCTGTGAATTTGGAAACCATTTAGCATTTGTGCCACTGGGTTAAGAAAAGTGAGGAAAAGCAGGAAGTCAGACACCATGGAAGCTCATCAACATCCTGTGCCTTGAATGTGTTTTAAGCATGATAAAAAACCCACCTCAAAGGGAGATCATTATAATAAATTGGTTTAATTTTTAATTTTTTTTTTTACTCAAAGCTAAGTTGAAATGACTCGAGTTACACTGGGAAAAAATAACTCTTTTCACAACTGCCATCACTGTACCCTCTGGAAGGAGATTTTCCAGCTTGCTTGTGAGGTTTGTATGCACCTGGATGTTAAAAGAGGAAAGTGTTCTGCTTATCTGATGGTTTCCATTAAAACCTTGGTTTGGGTTTTTGTGAAGGCCTTGCCATGTTGATTCTTCCAGAATGGCTGAGAAAATTTCTCTCTGAAATTAACTTCATGTGAAAGATTACATGGCTCCACTGCTGGGTGAAGTGAGGGTGAGTGGATTATGCATGGGTTTCATTCTGCTGGAAAACAGGGTTTTGTCAAAAGGAATTTACATTCTACAATGAAATCTTTTTTGACTGTCACCTTTAAATTCTTTCCCAGCAGGAAAATTTCAAATAAAGCAAATATTTTAATCTACTTTGCTTTTCAAAAGAACAGATTGCAGAGCGAAGGCAGAAGTGGAATGGAAACCAACTCTTTTAACATAAAAGTACAGGTACATGTTCTTTGACTTCATTTTCCTCAGAGGGTTAGAAAATAAATAGATGTATAATAAAATGAATTAGAGCAACATCAGTAGGGTTCCCGACATGTTTCTTAAAAGAAAAATGAAATATTGCTGTGTGTAGAGCTGCATTTATAGATTTTTCTTTTTTTTTTTAAGGTATGGTCATTTATTTGGAGAGTGAGGGGGGTTATTTGTATGGTTATGGCTTCTTAGGATTATGGTTCCCCATAAGATGGTACAGCTCCATCATACAGGGCTCTGAATTATTTCAATAGGTTTGATATAACTTTGAATTTCACAGGAAGGGGCTGGGAAAGTGGGAATAGAAACTTCAGCTGACTTTTTTTTTCCCCTTTCAGCCCTCAGCTCCTGCTCACACATGTTTATAGCCACTTCCAAGGATGATAACTTCTTTGAAAGGGTTGCAATTTGAGCATTTTTACACACCCCAGGTGTATTGCATCTATATAACTCTTATTACCATATAACTCTTCCTAACTATAAAGCTCCTTTAGGGAACATAATGCTGTTTGCATTAACTCAGGAGCTCAGAGGCACTCAGGAGGATCTGGGGCACCTCGTGCAGGGCACTGCACATGTCCACATCCTCTGCTCCAGGATGAAACAGGCCCACGAGCCCTTTTTACCCCTCATAATGGCCAAATAGATTATAAAAACATTTCTCTGCAGGAGTGGCTCTGGAGATAAGAAACGTTCATCAGGATTCAACAGGGGTGAATTTAATTTCAGCCAGCACCATCTCTGACTTTGCTGTTGTGCACCTGCTGCCTTCTCACACTCAGCTTGGAGGGGAATAAAACAACAAAATTCCTGGAAAAACCAATAGCAGGAGGCAAGGGACTGAAATCTCCTTGTGCAGATGAATATTTACAGCTGCCACGTGAACATCTATTTTCTCAGATTACACCAGAAGATGTGGTAACAACACTGGAGAAAATTGCTTTATGAATTTGAGACTCATATATTTCCTGTAGTGATTTCATTCATCTAGGTTTGGTGGTGTTTTATGTGGGTGGTGAGCTCTGCTCTATCACTGTTCTTATTACAGCTAATCATCATTGTTATTGTAATTAATTGCCAATTTCCTCCTGAAAAATCTTCTGTGAAAATAACTGAGGAAAGATACAATAACAATAGAAATATAGAGGCTTTTAGGAACTGCTTAAGCAAACTAAGATCTCGTGCTAAGGACTTCCTAGAGCTAAAATATGTCTCTGACATCCTTGATGGCTTTCTGCTCAGCACCAAAGGGATGAGATTACACTCCAGTTGGGAATTTGTGTCCTTCAAAAGGGCACACAGCAAGAGAGCCTGTCTCAAGTGCCTTGAAAGCCTCTCAAAGCTGCTCTGGTAGGGGAGAGAGGACTTGGCTGTGATGAAACAGAAGCTGATTGTGTGAGCCCTGGACACAGATTTTGGTGGGGTCTATGGACTTAGCAGGCTGCTAAAGGTGAAGCAAAATGCAGAGCCCTCCATCTGGGGTACAAAAGAGGAAGAGAGAAAGGCACAAAAACAACCCAGATTGGTACCTTGGGCTATCTGGGATGCTCTGGGACATGAGAGAACCTCCTGCAGTGGGCACAAACCACACAGGACCTAGGGAACTCAGTGTCCTTCTGTCTAATTTGGGCATTTGGGACACCTCAGGCAGCACCTGCTCTCCCCTGTAAAGTCTCTGTACCCTCCAGGGAGTTTTCTCTGATCAATATCTCCTCAATCCATGCCACAGCCAGACCCATCTCGCTCCCAGTTGGACAAAGTCAGTATCTGTAATCCCCCAGCTCAGCACAATCAAAAACTCAGCCCAGAACATTAACCAGGGTCAGGCCATCTCCTGTGGGGGTGTTCACAGGGGTGCCAGGAGGAGGGAAGAGAGGAGAATCTTGACTCCATGTTCCAGAAGGCTGACTTATTATTTTATGATATATTAAAAGAAAATTATTTGTTTAAAACTATACTAAAAGAATAGAAGAAAGGATTTCATCAGAAGGCTAGCAAGGAATAGAAAAGAATGGAATGACAATAAAATCTTGTGACTGCTCTGAGAGTCTGAGGCAGCCTGACTGTGATTGGCCATTAATTAAAAACAACCACATGAGACCAAAGATGCACCTTTGCATTCCACAGCAGCAAATTATTATTTACATTTTGTTTCCGGGGCCTCTCAGCTTCTCAGGAGAAAAGATCCTAAAGAAAGGATTTTTCATAAAATGTGTCTGTGACAATCTCCCATATTGGTCGCTGTTGTTTATATCAGTAGATAAACAAAATAAGTGATATCAGCTAGAAATAATCTCTTTTAAACATTATGCTGAGAGATGTCTTTAAAGAGGTCTGGAGTCCACAGGCAGTCTCAAAACTTGGTAAAATCAATGAGTTCTTCAAATGTTCTCCTCTTGATTAAAAAAAAGGTGATTAAGCCCCCTTTCAACCTACAAACACCATGGAATTTGGGTTTTGTTTAACCTGATCCATCCCATGACACAGCAGGAAACTGCAGGGGAGCACAGGGGAGCAAACCCCTGGAGTAGGTGGTCTCACTGCCAAGAACAGAAAAACTCTTGAAAGAATGAGACACAGGGTCCCCAAGAAGGGATTTTGAGTTTAATACATGAAAAAGCAGCAGGGATGGGCTCTGATTATGGTCTGGCTGCCAGCAGGTCAGGCTGGGCAGCCCAAATTAGATATCAGAGTGAAGTCATGGAGAGTCTGGGCCCCCCAAAAGGCTGCACTGAGCTCACCAGGACACTGCCAGGTGTCCTTCTGTTTCCAGAGACAAGGAAAGCACTGGTCACCACTCCAGCCCCTGGGAGAGTGTTGGAACCCTGGGTGCTGAGAATTTTAAACTTTCTGTGCTGAAAGGCACAGACCCACAAGAGAGCACTGCATTTGACCTGAGGCTGTGGAGAAGGTTTCCAAAATTGATTGATAGCACTGGGATTTTGGGTGTGGAGTTGGTTAGAAGTGTGTAATATCACAGGGTGGAAAACTTAGAGTTTGGGGTTTTAGAATATAGAAATAAATCTGAAGCAAGATGGAGGTTTTAGGGTGGAGGCTGGTTGTTCTTTGTTGTGGTGCACGGTCGGTTTCTAGTTATGTTATCTCCCCTGTTATGTATTGTCCCCCCCGTTTTGTGATGCTTCCCCCAGTTACACCCCTATACCCAGTTCGATGGTTCAGTCCTGGTTCCCCCTTTCCCTCGAATGGTGTCCTCCCTGTCTGGGCTCGCTGCCAAGCCCTTGTCTCCACCCCCGTTCCCCTGGCAACTGCCCCTTTCCCCTCCTCCAGAGCCCCGTTCATCTCCTGAAACCCCCCCATCCTTCCAGAAACTTCTCCCTTCCACAGGGGGTGATTGGGCCGGTGCTCCGAGCCCCTCCCTGACCTTTATATCATTAGTTCTTGTCCATGTCAGTTATATTCAATTCCCCTCCTCAGTTTCCCCCATTGGTTCTTGTACCTATGTTACACCACCTTTGTATACTGCTGTTGCCCTTTGTCCCCGCCTTTTCCCGCCTGGATTCCCTGGAAACAATGAGACAATAAATCCCTGGATTGCACCAGGCGAGTTAAGACCCTCTTTTCTCTCTGGCTTCTCCGCCTTGCCGCTCCTCTCGATACTGTTGCTGCTTCTGCCGAAGGCGCTGCCCAGATGTCCCTGAGGGATCCGGGTAGTGCCCCTCGCTGCTGGCTGCTGCTGTGCTCCGAGCTAGCCATGGCCACTTTCCCCCCCCCCACCCCCGCTCTCAGGAGGGGTGAAGTGCTTTCGACGCAGCAGCGCGGCAGTTCTTCACCTTCTTCTTCCTTCTTCCTTGTGGGTTTGGGTGATGTTTTGTAATTGCACAGAAAAGTCTGCACTGTGGGCTTCCAGGGATCAGTTATTGGGTTAATGTGGAAACCCAGGGCACCACAGGGAATATTTCTCTCTCTGCTCTGGGTGCCCTGACCCCCAGGGGAGCTCTGACTTTCACCCTCATTCATGGAGAAAGTTTCCCAGACTTCAAGATAGACCAGAATCCATAAAAGAGTGAAATAGATTCTAGAGAGCAGTGTAGGTGTGTCATTGGGAAGAAATTGAGGTTTTGGGATTTTTAGTATGTCATGGATGGCAGCAAGGTGGAGAGCACAGGGTGTGATCCTGGGTTTCTTCTTCATGCTTCTTCTTCCTCCTTCTTCAGGGGTTTGGGTGGCATTTTGTAACTGGACAGACAAGTCCCCATTGTGGGCTTCCAGGGATCAATTATTGGGTTAAAAGGGAAAATAATCCAGGTGTCAGTTCTTAATTAGATAGTTTAGTCTTAAAAGCCCTTGGAACAAGAGATTGTTGGCCATTTTGTGCCTTCTAATGAAAGGCTGCAGAACTCACAGTAGTGAGACTGTTTCACTGATAAGAAATAATAAACACCTGAGTCTGAACATGAACTGCTGTCTCAAGTGCCTAAAATCCAGACCCAGAGAAACAGATAGGAGAGCTGTCCCTGCACAGGTCCCTCTGTGCCTGTGTCTTTCTTTTTCCAGTAGTGCTTCAGGCAGTGGCCTGTCTCATCTTGCTTGGCTTCCAGTTTCATCCATGACCTTCCTCAGCTGTTTTTTCTCCCACCTCAGTCCCTGTGTGCTCTGAGACAGCAGCACCTTTCAGAGATGCTTTTGAATTGCCATGACTTGGTGCAGACACACTGCAGGACTCACAGCCCCATTTCTCCAGGCACCAGAGATAGCCCCTTTCCTGAGCTGGGTATAGATGAAGGAAAAAAAATAGTTAGGAAATTCATTACAGTTACTCAGCAGCAGAGTAAGGGAAAAATAATGCCAGTCCCTAAGCTTGGTGTTCTGCCCAGACCCTTTTACCATTCCTGTCTTTAAATACATTCAACTTTTGCTGGCATTTTGTTGAAACAAACTTTATGGTCCATAACACCAATGCACTAAAATATGACAATTAATCACAGTTAGCCACCAAGCTTCCACTGAGTTCAAGCATTTATGTCACAATTAGCAGATATAATTCCAGGATCTCAGTTTAGTCAAAACATGGAAAGGCTGAATCAAATTTGATCTATGACAATGGCAGAGATGCAATCAGCCCATTATTGTACAGCTCTATCCATCACAATTTATCTGGGCCCTATCAAGCTCTGCTGTGCTCACCAGGCCATGAAGGCAAGGACTATAAGTAATCCTTGAATCTGCAGAGATGATGGTTAAAGCCTAGTTTGCCCAGCAACTTTAATGTCCAGTTTCTCACAAACACAGCCAGTAAAGTTCCTGAGAATAAGCACTTTAGGACCAAAAGGATCAATTTGTGCAGTTACAGGCTCCAGTAGTGCCAGACCAGCTGTACATTCAGCTCCAAAGATGCTGCCAAAGCAACAGCAAACAGCTCCAGGGCAAGGAGGGGCTCACCCACATGTTCTTCCCCAGCAGAGCAAACAGACACTAAACACCAAAAAAAAACCCTTTAACTGTCAGGGAAAACTCTTTCTTCTCTTACCTCAGTCCCTGCAAGGCCAATGTAGCATTTCAGAGAGGGGCTGCTAGGGGACAGAGAGGGTATTTGGGAGATGCCATTGGGTGGTGGAGTTACTGCTGAGGGTTCAGAATCAAATCAGATCAAACTTCAAAATCAGATACGGGGGCAGCTGAAAGACTGGCACAGGTGAAGCAGACAGGCTAAAACTGCCCATTCAGATGAATATCCTACTTGAGCTTCCAGCCTGAAGGATACTACTGGAATTATAGAAGTTGCACACTTGACATGGCAACTAAAAAAAAGAGATCTATGAACTGACTAGTCTCATGAAGTACAACTCATGAAAAGAAGCATTTCCCCTCTCCCTCCAAAAAAAAAGAAACCACAAAGAAATAAACAAAAAAGCTTAATGGTTGAAAGGAGAGCATCAGAAAGGCAAATAAAAAATTAAAAAATTTTAAAAAATGAATTCAAAAGACTGGTGCATTGTCTGGTAGCCACTGATGAATAGCAGGGCAGAAGAAGAGGAAAAATTGACCCCAAAGCATCTGTGAGAATGCACCCAGTGAGACTGAGGTGCTGCTTACAAATGAGCTGCACTTTAAGGCTCATAACTGCACTGCACAAAGCAGATCCAGGGGGGAATATTCATCCACCTCATCTCCCCATCCTCACGGGCTGAGCCTTGTCACTCCTCTGTCCATGAGGTGTGAGCAAGGCCATGGACAAGAGGCAAAGCCAGGGCTGCTGGGTCCCTCTTCCTCCCAGCACCCTGTGACCCTTCTTTGCTTCTGCCAAAGTTGGGATTAAATCTCGAGACAATATTTCTTGTTTGGACTCAGATGTTTATCAGTTCTTATCTATGTTAGCTTTATCTATTAGTTCCTATCATGGTTCTTATCTATATCACATGTGATGCTGTGGTGTTTGTATGTCTGAGACTCAGCACAGGCCAGACCCCTGCTGTTCATAAGCCCAACAGCTGATGGTTTACTGTGGGATTCACATTCTCTGAACCCGAGAGAAGCAGTGAGGGAAGCTTGTGGTATTTTCAGGGTGCCCCGTGGCAGGAAGGAAATGATGAATCTGACTCCATGTTCTTAGAAGGCTAATTTATTATTTTATGATCTTATATTATATTAAGGAGTACTATACTAAATTATAATAAAGAATAGGGAAAGGATAACTACAGAAGTTTTAACAAGATACTTATTAAAAACTCGTGACTCTTTCCTCAGAGTCTGACACAGCCTGACTGTGACTGGTCATTAAGTTAAAACAATTCACATGTTGGATAAACAACCTCCAAACCACATTCCAAAGCAGCAAAACACAGGAGAAGCAAATCAGATAATTATTGTTTTCCTTTTTCCATGAGGCTTCTCAACTTCCCGGGAGAGAAATCCTGGCAAAGGGATTTTTTAACTTAATGACCAAGCATGGACAGGCTGTGTCAGGACTCTGGAAGGAGTTAGGAGTTTTCATTACCATTCTTTGCAGCCTTCTGTCTGTATCCTTTCTCTATTCTTTAGTACAGTTTTAGTATAGCATTCTTTAATATAATATAAGTACATAAAATAATAAACTAGCCTTCTAAGAACATGGAGTCAGATTCATTCCTTCCTGCTTCGTCCTGGGGACCCAGCAAACACCACACTCATCTCCATGGTGAACACTTTTAACCAGCTGTGCTCAAGATGATTTACAGGTTTCCAAGAGCCAAAGTCAAATCACATCACTGGGTTATTTTTGGATTATTATTCATGAAGCTCATTCAAAGGGCATCTGTACACAGTTGGGGAAGAGCTGGCACCCCCACTATAATAAATGAGTAATTTCTCAGTGGAGAAGGAAAAACTTACCATGTCAGCAGGAAGAATGCACATGGCAGAGCCTTGAGAGAAAAATAAAACGGGGTTAAGGGAATGGAAATACAAGGAAATCTTAGGGGAAACTGAGAGGGCAGAATATACAAGTGGAAAGAGAGTCAGGTGGAGTCATGTAAGAAAAGAATGAGAGAAAATAATTCAGTTTGTAAAACTCCTTTTCACCCCCCTTCCCACCCAGCTTTCTTCTCAAACTGGGTGTCCAGGTGCAGAAGAGGTGCTGCAAGGATTCCCAGAGGGAATCAGCCCCTAAAGACATTGATCCATGAATAAACTTACCAAGTCAGGGCATGATTTTCCAGGATGTGCTTGGCTGAGAGCAGAGTGGATGGCAGGTGAAGGCCAGTTCAACCAGGCTACTACCATTGTTCTCCAAGGAGAGAGCAAGCATCCAGGTAGGAGCATCCGCAGTACAAGGGAAAGCAGACAGAACATTTTCATACTCTTCCTGCACTGTCCATAACAAACTTTTGGTACTTAAGGACAAAATTTTCTCTTGCACTGGGCAATATCAGCCTTTCCTGAGCCATCTGGAACTTCTGCCAGATGTTTTTGTTAGAAAAGTACAAAGTGGCCTTAACTTTGTGTGAGCTGAACCAGAGCTGGGCTGCATCAGTGTCTCTGCAGGGGAATTCAGGGGAGTTTCTGCTCTACAGGGGCTGCCAAATCAGAGCCAGTCCTGACAGCTCCAAGGATGAAGGCTGGTAACCTGCACAGCTGGTTAATTCTCACACAAGGAAAGATTTCTTCCCAGAACAGACCAAATCTTCCTAACCCAGATGCCAAAGGTTCATCTGCCTCTCAGGCAGGGCTCAGCTTCAGGTGGTTCAGTTTCATTAAAATAAAAAAGTGTTAAAACCTCCAAGCCTGTTAGAAATATTTTTGGGCTGACCTGTGTCAACCTTTGCAGCTGCCTCCTTCCCCTCCAGCTGTCCCCAGCCCAGGTGACTCTGCCACCCCTTCCCATGTGATGAGCATACTCTTGGTGAAAGTGTCAGTTCTTTTAATTCACTATGCCTTTCTCCAGAAAATCTCCTGCTGATTTTTCCCCAGGTACTTCTGTGTTTGCTCTGAGGGATTTGCTATTGTCACTTTAAAATGAGTTTCATTAGGAGGCTCCTTGCTCTAGCGTGGCTGGAAAAACCTAAATGATAGATTCACCTCTTGCAGCATCATTTGTATTCATTTCTTTCACCAGTTTTGTGGGGCTGATTCTTTTAATTTGCCTTCCCTGAGCTCTTTTTATTGATGAGTCTTCCACAGAGCTGCCAAAACTACAAAAAAAAAAAAAAAGACCCTGTGCTTTTCCCCTGCAGGGTGTCTGATGCTGCAAAGTCCATCACTCCACGTGGGAAGCAGGAATGTTCCTATCTGGAGCAGGGAGCCCCATGGATCAGCACCTGGCTCCACAAATGAAGCCGTTTTGAATTTAACACTCAGCTCTTTTGCCATGATCATGGTTCTAATCCCTCACAATTACCTCCAAGGGCACTTGCCCCCATTCAAATGAATAATCTCCTGCAGGGACTGCCAGGAACACGTGGAGGGAGGGGGAGAAAATGAGGGATAATGAGAAGGATATAACTAAAAGGAAAGAGAATGCAACAGAACTTCTTCTTTGCCTCCCTCCTTCCCTTAGTGGAAAACTAAGGGAAGAATTATGGCTTAAAAAGTGCAGGTTGTTTACAGAAAATGCTGAAATTGTTGCACCAAGGTGGTGAGGGATGCCAGGAAATGGAGCATGGGATTGCTCCTGTGCTCATGTGATCCCTGTGGATCCCTTCCAGTTCAGGATATTCCAGGAGTGAGGGACCCTTCAGTGCCATGAAGCTGTGGTTCAGGCTACCTTCAACATCAAACTGTTTTGATTTCTTGTCCCTTCTTAAATCTTAATGCCAAACTGGTCTGAAGCCTTTAAATATCTCACTAGTATCTTCCTGAGGTGGGTAGATAAATGGGAAGCCAAAAAATAAAAACAAAATGGAAGCCAAGAAATTCATTGGATGTATTTTCCCACTTTCAGAGTGTTTAGGAAGCAAAACTGATTGTGAAGCAGAAGCACAGCTCTCTTATTAACCATGACAGGCAAGAGCAGTAGGAGTCCTTGCCGTTCCTTTCTTTGGACGGGCCGGGCGGACGGGCCGGGCGGTCCGTGCCTGCCTGGCATGGGGAAGCGTCAGGGACGGGCCTGGAAGGGAAGGCGTTGGCCGGGCTGGACTTTCCTTGGTCCTGTCTGGACTCTTGTCCCTTTCCTTTCCTTCCTTTCCTTTCCTTTCCTTTCTTTCCTTTGCTTTCCTTTCCTTTCCTTTCCTTTCCTTTCCTGTCCTTTCCTTTCCACACAGCTTGAGGATGAGTCACCCCACCTCTAGACCAGGCAATGAGTTTGAAGAAACCAAGCCCAACCACAGTAAATAACTGAAGTGTCCATGTGGACAAAGGGTTTAAAATACCCAGACTCTGCTGGGGTGTTGTAGAATCAGGCTGCAAACAGGAAACTGAAGTGTGGGACTACAGCAGGGACACAAACAAAGAGCAGCTTCACGTTCAAACAGCAAATTTCTGAGAAAATATGCAATTGCCTGCCTTTGTTTGCTGCAGTGACCTCACTGCTGAGCCAGAGGCTTCCTCAGGTCCCTTCCCCATTGCATTATCCTGTGATCCCCCCAGGCTCTCACCTCCTGCCACCTTGGTTGTGAACTTAGCTGGAGTTTCCCCGAGGTGAAGTGTTCAAAGGCTTTGGTCAAAGCCCTTGCAGAACAGCAATCCAGGGGACAAATCACTGTTCTGAATGTTTTGCAGGCACACACCAAACCAAGCAGACATTAGGAGAGAGCCTTGGGATGATCCAACAAGCTCTGCAGGATAGAAATGATTTAACAGGTGCTGGAAGCCAGAGAAACCATCCTGACCATTGAGTGTGACCTCCTGAACACACAGACAAAAGCATTTTAGGCAGTGTTCTGCACCAAACACTTCTTTGCCATGACCACCTTGCCCATAAAAGCAGAAGCATTGCAAACACCTTCAGAACTGAGATACCTGAAGGTCTTAATCCCTTAAGAGGGTGGGAAAGAGGCACTGTAACCCTTTTGCTGGAGCAGGAGCTTATTTATTGACCACAGAAGGAAAGAGGAACCCCCAGCAACAATTTAGGACCTCAGAGAAAAACCTCTTCTTGTCCAGCCATCCTGGTTCCCCCTGCAGGGCTCACAACCTGTGGTCAAAGCTGGGTCTGAAATTCACATCAGACTGAAAATGGGTGCAAGACTCACCCAGGCTCAAATAATATTTTATATATCATCTCTTAAATCTCTTGGTGGTGAAGAGTGACACAACAGACCCTGTAAGTCACAGGCTCAGGAGAAACTTGAAAAGGCTTCCAACACTTTGCCAGTTGAACAGATGAATTAATAGCTGAACCCTTGGACCCATATCACAAAGGACAGACTGCTCTGCCAGCACAGACCTCCTCAACAGCCTCAGAGCACAGAAACACAGATGCTGGTCAGTTTGGACAGACAGGCAGCCTGACAGACACACAAAGAAGGAAGTCAGTTAATGAACATGGAATTTTTCATGTCAAAATTCACACACATCCCTTTTTTTTTTTTTTTTTTTGAGTAATATTAAAATTAAAAACAAGACACATTTTGGCACCCAAATACAGGAACTGGCTGGTTCTCTGAGTCCCAGTGGAGATCACAGGGGCAGGTTGGCAAGCAGCTGATGTCTGTTTGGATGTCTCAGGCTGCCCTCCCTGACATCCATCTGCTCTCCTTTAGCCCATGAATCTTCCACAGGTGCTGTATTGTATTCACAAGCCCCACGTGGAAAATTTGCCAATTTGGCATCTCCATGGGGAAAGTTGAATCCTGTTGGAATGCTGGGTGCTGAGAATTTTAAACTTTCTGTGCTGAAAGGCACAGACCCACAAGAGAGCACTGCATTTGACCTGAGGCTGTGGAGAAGGTTTCCAAAATTGATTGATAGCACTGGGATTACGGGTGTGGAGTTGGTTAGAAGTGTGTAATATCACAGGGTGGAAAACTTAGAGTTTGGGGTTTAGAACATAGAAATAAATCTGAAGCAAAATGGAGGTTTTAGGGTGGAGGCTGGTTGTTCTTCTCTACTGTCTTCTTCCTTCTTCTTCATGGTTTTGGGTGATGTTTTGTAACTGGGCAGAAAAGTCTGCACTGTGGGCTTCCAGGGATCAGTCATTGGGTTAAAAGGGAAAATAATCCAGGTGTCAGTTCTTAATTGGATAGTTTAGTCTCAAAAACCCTTGTACCAAGAGATTGTTGGCCATTTTGTGCCTTCTAATGAAAGGCTGCAGAACTCATGGTTGTGAGGCTGTTTCACTGATAAGAAATAATGAACACCTGAACTACTGTACCTGAACATGAACTACCATCTCAAGTGCTTTCAATCCCGACCTCAAGAATCCACAGAATCCCACTTCTTCATTTGTCAAAACTGAATTTAGGCACCTGAACCTGGAGCTGAACAAAACTATTCTCTTCCCCTTCTGTGCCAGCTGTTCACACCATCACATCTCTCCCCATCTGCTCCATCTCACAGTCTCATAAACCCCCTCTAAGGGATCATTTGCTGGTTTGTAAAGTTTCTAAAGAGGTTTTAGGGTCTTAAGGGAAAAAAAAAATCAATCATTTGATAAGTCATTAATAACTGGGATATCAATATCCTTATTCCTGATGAGCAGGATTTAAACTGTCCCATCTGTGGAAGCAGTGGTTTAATTACAGGTGTGCTTATTTCATATTTTGCATGAGGGGGCCTTGCAGGCCATAGGAAAGAGAGCAGGAGTGGTTTGATGCAGACAGTAGATGCACCAGAGGTCACTGGTGGCTCAAATAATTAATAAAATTTTGTGGCCTCCTGCCATTGCAGAACACTCTGCTACCTGGGATAATTGGCATTTACTAGCTCCTCTTTAGTGCTGCATCTGTGGAGAACAAAATATTCAAATCCTAAGGAATTCACTTGTCCTGTCAGAAAAAATACACACAAAACAAACAAGCGAATAGGATAGAAACATTTCCACATGGAATGCCAGCAATCTGCTACTCCCACCCTCTCTCTAGTCACCTGGCTCATTTAGTGTCATCAAACTGTCTCCCTGGGCAGTGTCCAGGCTGTGCAGCTCTTGAAAAAGCTCCACAAAGCTGAATTCTTGGGCTACTCAGAGCTGGATATTTCAGCCACATGGGAGCAGGGTGTTTTACCCTAGAGTCATGGAATGGTTTGGGTTGAGACATTAAAGATCACCTAATTTCAACCCTCCTGCCATGGGCAAGGACACCTCCCACAAGACCAGGTGACTTCAGGTCTCATCCAGCCTTTTGGTAGGACTTGAGGATCCAGCTGATCTTTAAGGTCCCTTGCAATCCAAACCATTCTCTGGTTCTGTGAGCCAGCTGGAAACCATCTATTGCCACCTTGCAGCCCCCAGACTTGGGGAAGCTCTCTCACATCCACTGCAGAGGTGTGGTCAGGAACAAAACTTCTCCATTTCTTCCTTGTTCAGAACCTCCCTGGAAGCTTTGGCCACGTTGCTTTACAGCTTCAAAGGTGGGAACCTGCTGCCAGGTAGGAAGGGTCCTCAGAATTCCAGCTCTTGAACCTTCTAAAGAATCGTCTCCATGCTGATGCCCTTGCAAAGGTGTCTTGGTTTGAAAAGACAGGTGTGTGCTAAGGAAGGCAGGAGCCTCCACTAAAATGGAAAATGTAAACCCCCTCCCTCCAAATTATTATAATTTTAAAATTAAGGGGCTCTAAGGCAAAGATATGGGAGTAGGAATAACAATTCTTTACCATCAAAATTAAAACTACAAATGCAATAATACAAAAAAATCCCCACTGGAGGATTCAGAGCAGGCCCTGACCCCCTATGTGTCAGGGTGGTGGCACAGTCCCATCCCAGGGGGGCTCAGGGTGGTGGCACAGTCCCATCCCAGGGGGGCTCAGGGTGGTGGCACAGTCCCATCCCAGGGGGGCTCAGGGTGGTGGCACAGTCCCATCCCAGGGGGGCTCAGGGTGGTGGCACAGTCCCATCCCAGGGGGGCTCAGCCCTCCTGCAGTGCCAGCTGTGGCTCTGCTGGAGCAGGGATCCTGCACAAGGGGGGAGTTTTCCTCTGGAGCTCCAGGGCTGCTGGAGATGGGCCTGCTCTCCCTCTGGGAATGCAGGGCAGCAGAAAGCTGCTCCTCTGGGAATGCAGTGGGCAGAGGCTGCTGTGCTGTTCCAAACCTCAGATTGTATCCAGGCAGGAATGCTTGGCTCCTCCCCTGGGCGGAGCATCTCCCCATGGGATGATGGAATTTGATCAGCCATGCAGGGACACTCACTGGCCATGGACAGAAGATAATTAATAATTAATGGCTCATGAACAGCAGAGATCTCCTGGAGGGAGGATTGGCTGTGGAAGAGATAAAGAAAACTGCCCAATGAACAGCAGATAACTGCCCCACCTCTGTCAGATGGCGATAGAATACACAACCCCAGCTACATTTTGTAACCTAAGACAAATGGAAATCCTTCAAAAAGCCTTTATGGCTGCTCTGTCTCCAGAGGATGCAGAGTTCCCCTCATTTCCATTCCTGAGCTCTCAGGCTGCAGGCAGGTCAGGTTTTTCTGCTTTTCTCCACAGCCTTGGGGTACAAGTTCCCAAAGTGTCCCTCCAAATGGAGACACAGCCACTGCCATGGGCTGGCAGCCCCACAGGGACACTTCTGGATTCCAGCCCCTGCAGCTGGGCACCAAAGGAGCAGAATTAAATTACAAGGCACGCAACAAGAACTTGAGAGTTGGCAGCAGGGCTTTTGGTCTAAACTTTAAGATGAGTTCCTCTAATCCAAACCATATTCAGGCTTCTGCATGCCTGGCGTCCAGGAGAGCCTTATAGTCAAGGGGAATGAAACAAACCCCAGCTCATTACAACTATCCCTGGAAAAAAGAAACATAGTTTGAAGCTGTAAATCCCAGCACTCTAACAACATAAAAACAATCTATCCAGCAGAAGATGTTCTCCCCATCCTGCAAGCATTATTCACACATTAAATCAGAACTGACAACGCAATCTTTTCAGCTGAGCTGTTCTCATCCTTCTTTTTTTATCATGATGAAATAATTCCCCTTTTTAACGACTTCCAAATGTTCCCAGGGATGCGTTATTGAAGTGACAATGCAGACTCCGAGAGGATGTGGTTGGGGTTTTTTCAAAGCTCTGAATAGACAGGATGTTAATGAATTGGAGAAGTATTAAAAATTTGTTTTGCAAAAAGAAATGTCTTTAACTCTATAAACTGCGGCAACAACTATTGATTGTATTTCCACCACAACAAGGCAGGCAGGCAGGGGCTGATTTATGACAGCAGCCCACCCTAACTATCTAACCAGATTTAATACAGTTGCCATCCCATGACACAATGATGTATACTTTGGTGGCAATCTAGAAAATAATTTGCAAGGAGTAACAGCTCGTTCTTCAGGCATCAGCCATAAAGCTGTCACGGGAGGGTCCCCAGCCCTGTCTGTGGGACAGTGATGTAGTGAGGATGATTGCAAAGCCTCATGGGCTGCAGGGAGAGTGGAGGATCTCAGATTTATGGATAGGAGCATTTTCAAGAGACTGTGTTTGTTACTGGGTTTATTTAACCATAAACAAAGGTAACAACGTCTCTAGAAGAATATGCAGTGTTTGCCAAAGTCTCACTTTTCACTGTCTGACAAAAAATTCAAATGGGCCCTTACTGTGTCAGCTCACAGTGTGGTGTTTGGTCTGGAGAGAGCTGGAAACAGCTTTCCATCTGGGAAACCAGACAAGGTTAAGGAGAGAAGAGGAGGGTGGAGCTCCTCAAGGAAGAGCTGCTGGGACACCAAACATTGTGCAGGAGATGTCCTGAGATACCTCCATAGCTTTGCAGGTCCAGCCACCTCCCTCACTCTTGGCTGGCAGGGTTAGAAAGAAGCTCCAAATAGATTGGAAACTGGGAAAAATTTCTTCACAGAAAAGGGTGGTCAGGTTAGAACAGGCTGCCCAGGGCAGTGGTGGAATCAGCATCCCTGGAAGTGCTCAGAAGCCTTGTAGATGGGGTGCCTAGGGACATGGCTTAGTGGGGACCTGGCAGTGCTGCGATAACAGCTGGAGTTGATCTTGGAGGCCTTTTCCATCTGTAATGATTCTGTGATTCCCACTGGAGGAGAAGCTTGTTTTCTCATTAAGTGCTTCACACAAGATAATTTCTACCATTTGTCATAAGCAGAGCTAATAAATACCTTGAGAAGCAATTTCTTTTGTGCACTTCAGTGCAGGTTAAATGGTTGAGCAGTAAATACAAAGAAGCCCTTTCCCCTCCATCATTCCCCTGCTGCCTGCTCTCTTCTGCCTCTTGCCTTCCAGCATTCCCATTTGTAGGGTCTGAGGTAATTACTTTCATTTTTGCCATTGCTATATCACCCCCATTTAGGATAGACTGGCTTCCCCTCCAAATCTCAGAATCTGATCCTCAGGATCACTGATACCCCCAGAGGTGCTCCAAGAAAACTTCAAGGTGGAAAGCAAAGAGGACAGGAGGACTGCAGGTGCTTCAGGCTGAGTGACTAGCACCACAGCAGGTTTTCCTAGGAAAATATCCACATTTTAAGCCTCTAAGGATGCCTTATTTGCCAGCAGCAAATTAAAAAAAAAACAAAAAACAAACAACAAAAACCCCTAAAGTTAACCACTGAAGACAGCCCCTGCTGGAAACAAGCTGAGCCTATTTTCTTTAGTTGACTAATTTTTGTTTATTCTTTGAAGGCTGACACTATAAAACAGACAATCCAATTACAATTTCCAGGCTGAAGGGATGGCTTCTAATTATGTTGTTTTCCATCATTGCATGAAAGAGTGGATTACTGCTGTATGATTTCATTCCCTGTACAAAATCAGATCTTGGTGTTCTCAAGTGTTTTATAAAAGACGCATTAAATAAATTATTAACTGTGTTTTTGCAACAGAAATGGGCTGTACCATAAATAGGACAAATTGAAATAAGGATCTGCTGCTGTTTCAATGCATCAGGAATGAGGATGACACGGTGCATACTGAGTAAAATGGCACCAATTTAAAATTGGAAGGAAAGCTCAGGTGACTTTTTGAGGTGTGGGAATGGCAGCTGTACTCCCAACATGACTTTGGGAAAGTCACTGGGCCAAGGGGAGGGAGATTGCAGCTCCAGGCAGAGCCAGCCAAGCTGTCCTGCAAGCAGGTGAGGGTGTCCAGGTTTCTGCTCTGACCAGGAGAGGTCAGTGATCAAACATGCCTGAAACGTCCCCATTTCAGAGGTTCTGCTGTCTTTGCCTCATTTCTTACATGTTCCCCAAGCACTGGATTCTACCACATGTTCAACCTTTGGGATGTGGATATGGATCTTGCCCCAGATTTCATGTTTCAGGGCAGGGCTGAGCCGCAGTCTAGGCTGGCATCTGTGAGCTTGGGTTGGATTTACATCCAAGTCATCTATACTCTGGGGGAGAAAAAATGTAGTGCCTGTCTTGAACAAACATAACAGTTGCCTACAGAAAGATAAATAAAATACACTCTGTTAAATGACTGAAATGATTGGAGGCTCAATCTCCTGCCTATTGCTTCTCCTCCTTGCAGCCAGGGCTCCAGGCAGTAATTGGACTTGCAGTCTGAAAGCAGAAGAGGGAGGAGAGGGTGACCTTGAGCAAGGCACCATCCCTCAGGGTACAAATCCTTCACAGACACTTGTACTTGCACACAGCTGGCTCCATACACACAGCAGCTGTTCCCAGACACAGCTCCTGGCCCACAAGAGCCCTGGCAGCCTCTTCCATGCAAGGGCTGCCACTTCAGACCTCGAATCAGGGAATCACAGAATGGTTTGGGTGTGGTATTTTCAGGGTCCCCCATCATTGAGAGGAATGATGAATCTGACTCCATGTTCTTAAAAAATAATAATTTATTATTTTATTATCTATATTGTATTAAAGAATGCTATACTAAAACTGTACTAAACTATACTAAAGAATAGAGAAAGGATACAGACAGAGGTTTAAAAGATAATAATGAAAACTCGTAACTTCTTCCAAAGTCCTGACAAAGCCTGACTATGGTTGGTCATTAAGTCAAAACAATTCACATGAAACCAATCAGACATCCACCTGTTGGATAAACAATCTCCAAACCACATTCCAAAGCAGTAAACACAGGAGAACCAAATGAGGTAATATTGTTTTCCTTTTTCTCTGAGGCTTCTCAGCTTCCCAGGAGAAAAATCCTGGGCAAGGGGATTTTTGAGAAAATATGACAGTGACAGTTTGGGTTGGAAGGGACCTCAGAAGATCATCCAGTTTCACCCCCATGCCATGGGCAGGGACACCTCCCAGCAGACTGGGTTGGTTCCAACTAAACCCAGCTGGCCCTGAGAGGAGCAGGACAGGTCCCAGCCCTGAGGGCACAGCTGAAACTTTGCCCTGGAGGTTACACAGCCTGGTGGACACAGCAGCACGGAGGATGCTTCTCTTCCAAGGAGCAAACAAGTGAATAAAAGGAAAAAAAGTCAAGTCAGAGTTGGTGAACCCTTGAAGAAACAGTCTGAGCCATTTCTTGCCTGTTTCAAAATGAAGGCAGGTATTTCTCTAAGGCAGGCCCCATTTGACTGCCAGAGCCACACAGTTCAGACAATGTACAGCAAGAAAAACAAGAAGACATTTCCACATCACGACCATTGTGAGAACACCATGAGGAAACCAGGCAGGTTCTTAACACCTCTCTCCAACTCATACAAACAGATATGATCGTAAATCAATCTAACACAGAGAAAGAATAAAGCAGCAATGGTTTGCTTCCATCTTTTATTTCTCCAGCACACTTTCAGCTGAGTTCAGAGCAGGAGCCAAACCCATATTTTGGAGACAAAACCTGCCACCTAGAGAGCAAAACAGCAAATGGAAAGGAGCAGGCTGGGAGGCTGGTGGGGTTTTTTACAGCATCTCATAACGTTACAGATGTGCTGGAAACTATAAATTTGCTGTGCTGCCTTTTACAGCAGCAAAACAGGTTTTAAGAGACCCTCAATTATGTATCTGCACAGCACAGGCATGGTTACAGGATACTGCTCCTGCTCCCAGCACCAACACTGCTCTGTGCTTGCTCATTACAGCACAGAAACACAGGTTTACTCCCAGACCTAGAAACTGATGAGGTTTTGTAAACAGAGAGTCATCTCTTGTCTTTTCTTTTGAGATCATGTAACTGCTGCAGAAATAAAGTCAGATTTATTAAGAGTTTTTGGATGTTCTGAGTGGCAGAGAATTGTCTGGGTCTGAGTCCTGTGAGTGAGCTATGGATGGTCAGCAGGTCCAACAAATGTCATGGGGGACCTGGAACTATCAACACCCCCCCCAAAAAAAAACAAAACAAAACCAAACCAAAAGCATTAAAACCAGCCAAACAAAAAAAAAAAAAAAAAAAAAAAAAAAAAAAAAAAAACACCACCAAAATCCCAAACAAATAAAACAACAAACCAACAAAAAAAACAAACAACAAAAACCCATGTAACAAAAATCCAAACAACACACCACACACAAAAACAAACAAACAAACAAACAAGCAAAACACAACCTTGGTGCATGCAACTCTGAGCAAGTTCCCTGAGGTTTCTAACTTGAGCAAAACTCTTAGATTCCACTTCTAGGGAAATATCATGTTTGTACCTCAAGTTCAAGTGGGACAAGCTGAGAAATTCCTTTAGAAAATTGAAAGAGTTTCAGCATTTCTGTGTCAAGAAAATTTCCAAAACTGCTGCCATTGATTTCAGGTCAATTCAACACGAAACCAAACTCAGAGAGCTACAAGGAGAGGGGACATCCTGAAGTAAGCTCTCCCTAACAATGGTGCAGGTTTTAATTCCTGTATCATAGAATTACTTCCATCACACATTCAGTCACTGGGCTCTGTGGTTCATCATACAGCCCAGGCAGGAAAGGAGGAAGGGGCAGATAATTTCAGGATTGTGCATTATTTATTTACTCTGCATTGTGAAATACCTTACCCCCACCACTCACCTCAGCCAGCCTCTGTGAAGGGTCCTCAGAGCCTTGGGCTGCACAGAGCAAATGTTGGATGCAAATCAAAGAGCAATTCCCAAATATGCTCTTGCCTGTAGCCTTAATTTCAGACTGACTGCACCAGCCCATGCTGGGTATAATCTCTGATTGAGAAATACAGCTTTAACCCCTTATTCAATAATTCAGGAAAAACAATTATTTAACAATATGGCAAATAGCATAAACCTAATTTAATTGCTACTAGAGTGCTGCAAATTGATGGCCAAGAGACTTTTTGGGGGTTTTTTGGTGTAAAAATTTCCATGGAAAGCATCAAACCTGGACTCTTCCCTTGTCACCAGCTATTTCTAGTCATCCCAAAGCTAGAGGCTGTCTCAGCACTCCCAGTCCTGCACAGATGCTCCAGGAGGAGCAGCCCACTGTGAACAACACCCAGAACCTGCTGCTGCCAGGTATCCACAGCAGCACAGCTCCTTCTGCCACCCTCCAAAATCACCTGCAGGCTCCTGTCCTGTATCAGACAGTCCTTCCCAGGAACAGCTGTCATCTAATCCTGACAAGCAGCAGGCAGGGGGAGAGGGAAGGCAAAGGTAAACTGAGCAAATAGTTATGTTGGAGCACAAGATTTAATTCCACACTTTCTGCAAAATTAAGGCTTAGGATACCACAAGTTGGGCATTGCTTTGAAACCACCAGCACAGAAAGCAGTCTGAAGTTCTTATTGAAGTGTATTTCTCATGGCTCAGACCCTGGCATTTTCTGGCCAGTTTGCATTGACACTTGACTGCTACCAGGGAATCCAACCACTAGAAAATGTTAGGGATCATCCAGAACCAAGTATTGTCCAGTAAGAGGAAAAAAAACCCAAGGGGCTTTACATCCTTCTCTCTTTGTTGAAGAAAATCAGGGTGGCAATAAATTTCCCTGACCAAAATGAACTTCCAGAATTCATCTCTCAGAAGTGAAAGTGATTTATGGATTGACATCACTGTCAAGTGTAGATCAAGAAACACAAAAATAACTATTCCACAAAATATGGAAACACCAACATTGGCAGCATTTCTCTTGCACATAAAAACTCCCTGGGTTATACCAGGTTATAGTTATATAGGTTAACTACTAGGTTATAAAGTAGCAACAGCTTTAAGGCTCAACACTAATTTAAGTTTTGCCTTTAAAAAAAGAATAAATAAACAATTTTCCAGATCAGATTACTCAAAATATTTATCCACAAGAACATATGGTACTAAACAGATGTGAACATTTTCCAAAGAGATGCTGTCATTAATTAGCTGATATTTGTCAAGTGCATATTTTTAGGCAGCAAGAAAAAACTGTGCAAACCAAACCTTTCCATCAAAGGTCAGGGTCCTTCTCCATGCTGAGGTGACATCAGTGCCAGGTTAGCACAAACTGCTGCACAGGCTGGAGGAGATCCAGGGTGCTGAGGCACAGCCCTGGACACTGCTGCAGACCTCAGAACCAGGGGTGAATTCCTAAACCCAGCCTCAGATCTCAAGGCAGAAGGAAACACTTTCTCAGGATGCAGCAATCACTGGAGTTAAAAGCTGTCTTCTAAAATAGCTGGTGCCTCTAAAGGAGCTTCCAAGGAGCAATCCCTAGCAGGAAGCTCCCTCCACCTCAGCTGTTAGAGGGATGAAATTCAGGCAGTTCATGACAGAGCACTGCCCATCCCAAAGGGCACCAGCACAGCACTGCCATGAGTTACTCTGCTTACCAGGCTCATAGGAAGATTGGCTGCAGTTCCCTGACACTCACTGCTGAGGAATTGCACTCTTGCACAGACTGAGACAATTTAGCAGTGCTGTCTCTAAAGGGCTCCCATCTTTTTGCTCCAGATTAAAACACCACCACCAGAAAACTGAGCAGATCTGGTAAAAAACCCCTTCTCTGCTGTCACAGGCTTTATCAAATGATTTACTGCTCAATGCTGCCTTCAGCTGTCCAGTGACAGGGTGTCAGGCTCATTTCAGTAAATCATGCCAAGGTGAACAATGCAGCACCTGGTCTCTGTGTCCCAAGGCTGGAGCACCTGGCTGGTGCCAGACCATCCATCAAGTGCATGAACACACCTTTAGCGTGCAGAGATGTGACCTGCCCCTTATGCACTTCATCAGGGCTTAGCTCTAGGAGCTGCAAATGTCAGTAGTGACACACCTGCTTGCTTCAGGAAGAGAAATTCCACAGGGATTTATTTGAGTAGGAAAACCAAGAACAGTTTTAAATAAATGAAGACACAGGTTTTTGTAACAGCACCTTTATGGGACACAAGGTTAGCTTTAAACAAGTGCCAGGTTACATGAACTTTCAGTCCTCTACATAAAGCAATCCGGGGTTTAACCCACCCTGATGAAACTTGCAACATTTATAGGCACAATACTTGGGCTATATCCACAGTAAACAAAAGAGAGGGGTATCCATTACAGTTCTTGGAGTGGTTAACCAGAAAGGTATCTATTATGTTCTTTTCTAGAGAATAATAATTGTTCTCCACTATGTCCCATTGTTCCTTGGATTTCAGAATACAAGCAGTGCAATGCTAGTTAAGATAAAGTGGAAATCAGGGTAAAGTCAGCTAAAGACCAAATCATCTTCATAGTTACAGACAATTTTGAATATATATTTTGCATGTGAAATTATATTAATTTTTATCAGTAGCAATTCCATTTTACACACAACAAACAGAACTCCTTGCCAGTAGAGGACTGCACTGTGCATGGCTAATCAGCCTTGAAGAGAAAGTCTGGACCTCAGGCATATCCAGCTACGTGGATCAACACCAATCCCTCCAGATCCAACAGCTTTGGTTTAATGGACGGAAACTTTGGCCTATTGTTCAAAGGTACTGGCCAGCAACCAACGAGCAGGACTGGACTTCTTAAAAATAAACCAAAGTGTGGTATGTGCATAAAGTCAGTGCCTTGATCCTTAAAAGCAGCTCTACAAGCAGCTTCACCTTAAAAAGGGGCAGTGCTTAAGTTACAAAAGATTTTGTTTATGATGACCGAAGAAACGGCTCTGCCTCAGGAATTCAAAGGATGGATCAGATTTAGTAGTAGATTTATTAATTTGCTGTGATTTACAACAGGGTGACAACGTCTGAAACAAGGAGACACCAAAACAGGTTTAGCCAGGAGGTTTATGGCTTCCCAGTCAAATTCATTGACCAATGTCAAGACATTGGGGCAACTGAAGATTAGCAGACAAAAGAAAAGCGGAGGCCGGGTGCTGCACTGGTGTTTTGGAGAAAGTATTCCAAAGTGTCTTCTCTTACAGCAATTTCCTTTTCTCAAACTCCTGCAAAGAGCACACAGATGTTACCAGCAGGGAAAACAGAAAATGCTTCTATTATTCTTCTGTTCCAAATTACTTTGTATGTATCTTAGGAAATCTGATGTTAAGGATTAAAAATTGGTATTAAAAAATTAAAATATAAAAAGCATGAAGTGTGCAAGTTAGGGGGAAAGGAAACTGAGCATTCTCCCACCTCACATTAACAAGCCAGCTCTGGAAAGCCAGACTGTAGTCACTGCCAGACTGTAATGCTGTCAAGGAACCATTTGCTCCCAGAAACAGCCTAATGGGCTTGAAAAACACCAATTCTGTATCAGAACTGCAGTAGAATCCTTACAGTGAAGGACTCGAGCCAGGGAAGCAACAAAATCAAGATTTTCATTTCAGTAAAGAAAAAGCCCAACAAAAGAAGGGAAGAATCCCACAGCAGCCTGTGGAGATGCTGTACTATACAGTCACCACAGGAAACAAAAAATACCTAACAGAGCTGAATTATGCATCTCCTCTAGCTGTGAAGCAATCCCCTTTTCTGGATATGAATTAAGTAAAATGCAAATAATCCCATTCCACACCTCAGTTTTTCAGCAGCATATATTCAACCATAAATCTGAATTATATGCCAAGGCTCTCCTTCCTCAAATACCCTATTTAGAAATAATGTTCTCATATTTTACATTAATTCAGGCTCTTTGCATCCAGAAAACAATTTCAACAAGTAGCTACACTTGAAACAGAATGTAATCCCTTCTCTATTTTGCTACATTTACTTTTCTATAAAACAATATTAAATAAAACTGTGTGCACATATCTTTCATGTAGTAATTTCAGCTTGTCCAGCCAATAGTTTTTATGTTTAAGCAAGTTCAGGGCAGCAGAGTCTTTGGGTAAGAGATGGACTCCCAGCTCACATTCCCTCACAAGTGGCTTCTTGCTCTAGATGAGCCAATGCCTGAGGAACCAACCTTGTAGATGGTGCTGCCCAGCTGAGCAGGGGACATGCTGACCACAACCCCTGCACTCTGGAGGGCTGCAATCTTCTCCTTGGCTCCCCCCTTTCCCCCAGCAATGATGGCTCCGGCGTGGCCCATCCGCCGGCCAGGAGGAGCTGTCAGGCCAGCTATGAAGGACACCACTGGCTTGGCATTGGGGCCCTGGAAGAGATAAATGTGTTATGTGGAGGAGGGTGAGAGGAAAGGCAGTTCCAGGTGGCAAACTGCTCATTTTGTTCATCTTTATTCTGTTCATTTTTTATTTAAATTGTTCATTTTTTGTTTAAATATCAACTCGCCAGGCAAAGTTATTTAACAGCTCACACAGCACAAAGAAGTGTGGAGTACTTCCTCTCCTGATAATCATCATAAACCAGAAGCAAACAAACTTTAAATCTTTCTACAGACCATGCATACTACAAAAAAAAAAAAAATCACTACAAATATTGTTACAGGAATAAAATTCTAAAGTTGACAATGCTCTCCCCTTCACAGAACCACAGAACATGACTGGAAAGACCTCTAAGATCATCAAGTCCAACCTCGACAACACTCTTAATTTCAACTCTTTTTTTCTTTAAAAAATCCATGACTGTTTGTGGTTTTTGTAAATAGAGATGAGAGACTGAAATGAGTTTTCCTTGATGTGGCAAAAGAAGATGGCTAACTATGAAAGTGTCTGGAAGCAAGGTGTTTTAAGACTTACGGAATTATTTTCTTTCAAAAATGCTGCTGCATCTTCTTCAGCATTTCCTCCAATCTCCCCAATCAATATGATCCCCTCAGTACGAGGATCCTTCAGGAAGACATCAAGGCAGTCAATAAAATTAGTTCCATTGAAGGGATCACCTCCAATACCTACAAAAAATATTAAAACCACAAAAAAAGAGTAATTTAGAATAAAGATATTGCACTTACAATACAAGTTTAGAAGTAAAATTCAGCATGAGGAGTATTCCCACAGGCTCATAAGACAGGCAGCTCTGAAGGCTCTACCCAAGTCAGAGCATGTCAAATTCCTGCTCCAAATACCTCCCCCACAATTGACACAAAGCTTTGATATCTGAGTGTTCACCTTTCAAACCATAAACAAAATGTTATGAACACAGCAGCACCAAGATGCCAGCTCCAGAATTTTGGTGTAAGAAAACTGAATTTACCTAACACACCCAATTAAATGCCTAAGAATGCCCTCATCCTTTATAACTAAATTTCTTGGGACAGTGTGTTTTCAAATTGACATCATATTTGCTGGCAGTTCTCTGTTCAGAGCTGGTTTTAAGGCTTTTATTAACCTGATGTGGAAATGATAACAGAGAAGAGCTGTACTCTTCACAGCACACAGGGATCCCACTTGTTAACACAAATGCCATTCAGCAAATTCTACACTTGCCAAAAGAAATTATTTTGGATTTACACTTGTGAAGGAAAAGCAGATTAGTCTAGGTCCAAGAGGCTGATTCAGAGGGCACCTACCAACACAAAAAGACTGCCCCAACCCAACTTGTGTTGTCTGATGAACAGCTTCGTACGTCAGGGTTCCAGATCTTGACACAATACCTTGAGGAAAGAAAAGAAGATAAACTTACCACTAACACAGCACATAACTAGAGGCAGCTGTTTTTATAGTAATGAAAATCACCTCAGTAAACAACATGAGATTCCAGGTTTTCCAGCTGTCCTTGCCAAAACACTCTGTAAGATTCTTTCTGTACCATTTCTTGGTTTTCATCTTTTTACACTTCACTGTCAATGGACTAAAGCTGCCCAGAAAGTCAGTAATGCTTTTGTCATGCTAAAGCCTTACCGGAAAAGAAAACTGAAAAGCAAATAAAAGAACATACTTCTTATCTTGTATGTGAGTAGCTGATGCTGGACTTGAAACACAGCTGCAGCTCAACAGTTAACAAAAGAATTCTGTGTTAATCACATCCCCAGTATGGCCAGGCACACAAGAGATCTTCCAGAACAGGAAAATGCTGCACAAATGCAAGTTATCACTATTAAGGTATTTGTTGCTTCTCTACAGAACACACCTGGCATTTACATTACAATATCACAAGAGACCCAGTTTTAAATTCAGGACGGAAGGTAGCACAGTGCTTTGAGCAGGGGCAAAATATTTGCCTGGCTTTTTGTTCATTTTTTTCAAGTCGAGTCTTCTGTTAGTACTACAAAAGAAAAGGTTTTCAGGAAAAACAGACACCATCTTCCATTTACTTCAAGTCATGTAACAAGGAATGTAACACATACATTGCATGAACAGATGAGAAAATACACCACTAGACTAAGAACCTTAGTTTTATCAACTATACTGTTGGCCAGCTCAGATGGGTTCTAGCACAGGGCTTTTTCCTTGCTATGTTTGAAAGGGCCTCCCTGTTTACCACTAAGATCAGATTGCCTCAGAGAAGCTACAGATGAAAGTCCAAAGACTGTGGCTATTTTTATACCTTGCATCACAGTATATTCAGATGATTATTGGATGTCTCACAGTAATAGAAAGCTGAAGAGCACATCACCAAAGGTCACACGTTAGCTGAAACTGGGAGGGTGGCAAATCCACATTTTTATTCCTTGATTCTTGGATTACCAATGAAAACATTTCCAGCAAAGGCAGAGCTACTGGATTCAAGATGCTAAATATTCTTTTGCACTTGATGTGCCTTGCATTCAGATTCTAATAACTTGTGGCTCCAACACATTTCTTGTAAATATTTAAAAAATCAGAACAGAACTTGGATTCAGAAGGGAGCTCAGAGCAACACTGGTTGATGTTCCCTTTTACAGTCATAGAGCAATGTCTCAGTGGTTTTTATAAAGGGCATAATTGCAGCCATTTCATTTTTCAATTCCAGGTTTATGGGTACTTGTGAAAGCTGGAGGTGGAACACAAGTGCTAACACATCTTCTTCCAGCATTCCTTCGGTGCAGTCTAGTCTCAAGCCAGAAGTGGTTACATAGCAGAGGGAGCTCCTCATGCTAAAAAAATGCACTGAGTCCCTGTAGTTCAACAGCACTGAACAGGCTTTCCCACTATAAACACATTTTCCATCAAAAAAAAAAGGTAATGCTGCAAAGGGTACCACTGTGCTCAAGTGAAACTGGTTACCTTGCTGACAGGCAATGGCAGCATGAGCTGTTTACAGCAATATTTATGAAGCTCTACCTAAGTACAAGTGGACATTTCAGAGTAAATTTCTCTACAGCTCCTGAACTGCATTATTTGAAAATAAAAAAAATCAAGTTGTTATTTCTATAGTTTACAACAAGGAGCTGACAGAAGTCAGGACAAGAGACTTGCATGTCACAGGGTGTATAGCTCATTACACACAGGGAGTGTGATTAACAGTGAACAAGTCACTGCCTTCCTGCCCTTTACCACACTGCCTGAAAATTGGGTATTTTTGTCTTCCACTTGTGATGGTTTCATAGCTGTCTAAATTATGTTATAAACGTCTCTGCAGTTTCTTCTCTTTGCTGTAGTACTGAGATCACTTGAAGAGTAGGATCCCGGCCCCAAGCAGCCCAGCTGTTGGCAGGAATGGTGTTGGAGAGCTTAGTGCTCTCAAATCCCAAGAAAAATGGAAGTTTCCTCAAAGCTCTCCTTTGAGGATAGCAAGTCAATCACATTACCTACAGGAATTCCCAATTGCTTTGTCTCTACCATCAGCACCCAGTGTCTACTGTGGAAGAATTCCTGATTTGGGCCTTCAGGATTGATAATGCTAAAATTCATGTACAAACTGAGGACAGACAAGCTGTCCCACAGTGTTATCAACTCTCTCCAGGGCAGGATGTGCTTTGCCTCAAGAGGAAAAACACTAGAGCACCAAATTTGTGTTTTAGATGACGCATAAATATTCAAAAACTCACCAATTCTTCCTTTCTTGTGAATGTGACCAGGCATGATACCAATTTTACATTCTCCAGGCTAAGGAAAGAGTGGGAGAAGTCAGATGGAACATTCAAAGCAGCACTAGGAACAGTTCAGCCTTGGAGCAAAGGCAGAGGTCACTTACATTGATGACCCCAGGGCAGTTGGGGCCCACCAGGCGGGTCTTGTTCTGCCGCAGCAGCCGGTGTTTGACGCGCACCATGTCCTGCTGGGGGATGCCCTCGGTGATGCACACCACCAGGGGCATCTCTGCATCGATGGCCTCGTTGATGGCAGCAGCAGCAAACGGGGGAGGGACGTAGATGACAGTGGCTGAAGCACCCGTTTGTTCTTTGGCCTGCAAGGGACGTGAGAAAAAACACATCGCGCGTTTAGCGGGACTGAAGAGAAACTGACAACAAGGCATTTAAAATACATCCATTCTCAGGCATGAATTGAGTATATGTATAAATCAATTCTAATCTAAGCAAGTGTTAAATTCCCTGAAGATGGGGCACAACCAGGGAGCTGAGAACTGACCACTGTCTGGGAAGGATCTCCCCCGTATATTTATGATCCCCATCATAAATACTTTTACATAACGGTTTGCTAAAAATTCATTGTGCACAGCAGAATCAATCAGAAACCAGCTGCATTCATAAAGCAAGTGTACCCAGGCTCTGTGAACTTCACAGTGGAAGCCAAACTGATGCCTGAGCACCCTGAATGCTCCCTCTTTTACAAGGCTTCTGTTTCACTCTGTGCCCAGTGACATCCACAGCTCAAATATTGTGAGCAATGAAATAAGGAGCCCTTCAGCTTTAAACTCTGTGCCCTCCAGTCACTGCTGCAAATTACCTCCTTCACAGAATTAAACACAGGCAGACCTAGATGAGTTTTTCCCCCTTTCCCTGGAGAAATTCCTCCAACTAGATTGGTGCCATAGTCCAATGCCTGCTGGCTGTGAAAGGTGCCCTATGAGAGAGAAAATAAGTAAAGTTAGAAGCTATGTAATAGCAAATAAACTTAACCAAAAAGATTGATGTTATCTATAATTCTGAAGGCAATTTATGTCACTGAAATTTGCAATAAGAAGGGCAGTTTTCACATATATATGTATATTTATAATCAGATATTCTGGCAAGTGCATCCACATGTTTTAAATGCATTTGGAATATGCTAATATGCTCTTTTTTTTTTTCAATCATAGTACTGTAGTTTCATGCTCAAGGGTATTCTGTTGTGTGCTGCTAACACACCTGTAGACAGAGTTTCTCTCCCACATCAGGTTTGGCAGATGACAAACACTACAGTGAAATAGAAACTAGCATGCTCATCCATGACTAGCTCACAGTTTTACAAAAGCAGCCTTCTCTGCCTGCAAATGTGTAAAAGAGTGAATCTGAGAAAATTATTAAATATCCTGAAATAAAATCAGAAATATAGTTCACAGGCATTGATATTGAAACGCATTTGTGAAAGAAGCACTTTGAAAATGGGCAGGTTTTTGCAGTTTTTTTTTTTTTGCAAATAGCCTTTTACAAAGAAAACCTTTCAGCTGTATACAATATGAAAAACAAAAATGAAAAGCACTATAACAGAGATGACTCAAAACCAACTTTTAAGCTTGTCCACGAGTATTTGGGCCAAACAATGTCAACTACAGTCTGAAGGGACCTTCCTGATGGTGAAGGAACTCCAGCTTCCTAACACAGACAAAGGCAGTATATAATCCATTTCATATATAACTATGTTTTCTGAGCAATTAACTTTCTGACTGAAAGGCTGATAGAAAGAATAACTTACAAACATACCTGTTTGCCTGTAAAACCCTGACAGATAACCTTTGTGTTCTTGTTAACATACAGGTTTTTCCTGGATGCTGTGTAGGAGCAGTGTCGGACTCCATTCTGTTGAACTGGAGAGAAAAGAGAAGAGAGCACAAACCATTAATCCACTCCTTTGGTAGACTCTGAGTCAAAAACTGTCCTACCAAGTGAGTGCATATCAATCAATGCTTGTATTAAAAAATCATGAGCAGCTCATGTTTTCAAGAGCAGCTCTGAAGCCTCCTTCAGTGCTTGTCAGGCTAAGACATTAAACACCTGTAGCTCACCCTATTATGCCAATTACTCAATTTACTAGAAATGAGGAGAGGTTTCTCATACTGAGTACTCAATATCAGGATTCCTCCTGACAGACAGAAACAACTTCTTCAGCACTGCTTTCATTTGCAATCAAACACGTTTTTATCTTCTCAGACACTCTGCAAAGTCACAAAGCAGAACTAAAATCCTGATAAAATCCTGAGGCTGTTACAACCCTGGTACTACGTGACACCTCCTGTGAACAGAGCACAGTCCAGAGCAGACAATGAGAGACACTGAGGAGCTTGAGGGTACCTCAGCCCAGGAAAAACCTGATGCTATGTAAGACAGCAAGAGATCTCTTCCCAACAGATTCCTAGCTATGGAATCACTGCTGGACACACATTTGGGCTCGAGAGGAAACACAGCTCTCCAGATACTCCACTAGAGTGATTGTCAATTTAGTTCTCACAACTCTGGTGCTGAGAGAAGAAAACAGCACAGTTGCAGAAAAAGAGCACAGTGTGTGCTGGCAACAAAAAGCCAAGGGGAATGTCTGCATCTGTGCTGAAGGGAAAGGAATGATGACAGCAAATGCACAGAATGTTACCACAGAAGAAAGCCTGAGATGAGAAGAGAGGGCTTCTGGTAGAAATAGGATGCACCCCTACATTTATTGCCATATGCTTTTTCACACACCACAGTTTTGAGGGGATCAGAATCAATTTACTCCCTGCAAGTGTCTGACATAAAAACCTTAATTTATACATAGAGTGACCCTGGGAAGGCACAATCCTAATACAGGATCTCCAATATATACACCAAAATGTTACTATTTACCCCTTTAGCTCTTTTAAAACTTCAGCAACTAAGACTTAAGAAAGTAAATAGTGCAGTTGAAATCAAAATAACAGACCCTGAATCATGGTGCCCAGACTGTTCCATATACATACCCAGACACATCTGAACAAGGGAATATTTTTCCTTTTTCTCTTTTTAGTAAAAGAGTAAAAGCTTTTAAGGAGACAGAAGCAAAAAAGTATCTTTATGATAATGCACAGAATTTGTTAAGATGCATTATTAAATTATTATTGTAACAGAATTTCTATGGGTTAGTAAATCTATGCAGCAACTTTTTAAGATCCACATACACACACATTTCCATCAGAGCTTCACAGTTCTCTCTTGCCAACTAAAGTTTAGTGCTACACTGCTTTTATGCTTCAGTTGTATTCAAAGGAGTGAAGAGAAAAAACAAACCATGCCAGAAGCAGCCTACACACATCAGTGCTACTGCTAAACCTAAAGTGCTTACTCTGTTCTTAGAAAGGCTGGCAAACCCAGGGTTTAACTCCAGCCACCTTCTGCTGATCTCTAAGGAGCTGCAGCAAATCCTCAACTTCCCACAGACACAAAGTAAAACTCCATACAGAAAGGAACAGATTAGGATGCAGCAAACTTGTGAGGAAAGTGGCAAAAGTGCACCTGAGCTTAGTGACCTGCAGGGTGTTAACCTAAATCACCACAAATACTCCTGCAGAACTCCTTATGCCAGGAAATACAAAGCAGTAACAGACAAAATCCACATGAAATCCTTAGGAAAAGCCATAAAAAAGCCAATTGTTTCCTGGGCTGCATACAAAACAGCTTAGGCAGGGTGAGGGAGCGGATTCTGTCCCTCTGCCCCACTCAGGTGAGACCCCCACCTGCAGGGCTGTGTCCAGCTCTGGGGCCCAGCAAAGGAAGGACCTGGAGCTGCTGGAGTGAATCCAGAGGAGGGCAGGAAGCTGATGAGAGGGATGGAGCTATGAGGATGCTATGAGGATAGGCTGAGAGAATTGGGACTGCCCAGCCTAGAAAAGAGAAGCCTTTGGGGTGACTCAATTCCCTCCAGTACCTGAAGGGAACTTACAGGAAAGATGGAACAAGACTATTGACAAGGGCATGTAATGACAGGACAAGGTGGAATGGCTTCAAAGTGAAAGAGCACATTTAAACTGGATATTAGGGGGAAAAAAACTGTACTGTGAGGGTGGTGAGGCCCTGGCACAGGTTGTCCAGAGTTGGGGCTGCCCCATCCCTGGAGTGTTTCAGGCCAGGCTGGATGGGGCTTGGAGCAACCTGGTCTAGTGGAAGGTGGCCCTGCCCATGGTAGGGGGGTGGAACAAGATGATCTTTAAGGTCACCTTCTGAGCCAAAGCATTTTGTGATTCTATGATTTTATGAGAATATGTCTAAGGATGAGATTTAATGAGCAAGGCTTCCAGGCTGGCTGTGGTAGGGGAGAGAGAAGCCACTGCTACAGAGACAGCACAGGATGATCTTTGTCCTAGGCTGAGCACTTGGTCTTCCTAGGCAGGGCTACAAGGCCCTGCACCTGAATCAACTCAAAGACACATCTGGTGAAGAGCAGCCTGCCTCCAGCAAAGGAGAGGCAAAACAAAACCAGGAACAGCTGGAATGCTGGTCAGGAGAGCAGGGAATTATCTGCCTGAGCCCAGCCACTCAGGCAATCCCTCACTGTCACAAGATGTGCCTGGGTGACACCCAACCCTGAGGACAGCAGAGGATGATTCCCCTTGAGAAGGAGCTGTTACAGTCCTTACCCCCAGTGAGGCCTTGGGGAGAACACTCCAGGCTTCCAGGAGAATGGCAATGACTGTTTGAAAATGGGCCTGCAAGGGGAAAGAACAAACAGGCAACAAAAACTGACTCAGATCTAAGTTTTACAGAGCCTGTGCCCAACCACTGACAAATCCACCTGCAAAGTAAGAGAAGGATGCTTGCTGGTCACCTATCTGTCACTGAGCAATTTCAGTACTATGAAGAAAATAAAAATCACAGAATGGGTCAGGCTGCAAGGGATTACAATGGGTCAGCTGGTCCTCCCTGCTCAAGCAGGGTCATCATACAGCACATTGCACAGGATTGTGTCCAGATGGTTCCTCAATATCTCCAGTGAGGGAGACTCCAGAGTCTCTTTGTTGCTGACAAACTGACAAACAGTCACATTTCTCTACACCTTACAGCAATTGTAGACTCCCAGTTCAACTGTTCATTCCAGATCTATTCTCAGATATTTATAACATTGCAGAAAAATGTTTTTGAAAGCTTAAGTTTGCCAATCCTCCATTTTCAGAAAACAGTATTAATATATTTTTCAAGGATAAAAAGCTTTTGATAATTTTCTAAACTATCAAAAAAAAAAACAAATTAGGCACTGATATCTAAACAGCAGCTTAAAATTTAAGCTATGTATGGATTTACCCCTGAAAACCATGTGCTTCTTACATTACTGTATGGCCTTCCTTCAGAGAAAATACAGCTGGTTCAAAAATCCTGGCTATGGATTTGAGCCCTTTGCTGTCTCCAGAGGCAGGCAGCTTAGATGGGCAAATGTCTGGAGAGCAATATATTTTTGAAGCAATTTATGGACAAAAAACCCTCAAAATCACCCTGTAGTCTCTGGGGTGGAAGAGTCTGAGTTTCTGGGGTTTTTCAAATGGCTTGATACAGCTTTGTACTTGTGCTCCTGGCCCTGCCTGCAGCAGCAAGGTTTACCCCAGTTATCAGCAGAGCAGGAGCAGCAGGGCCATGGGTCAGGATGAGCTTTGGCTCCACGTGGCACAAACAGCAAGCCCTGGGTGCAAGCAGCTGGCAATTTCAATAGTTAAGACAGATACAAGATGAGAAGGAAACAGGTGGAAAGTGGAAACGGCATGCCCAAGTTCACAGCAGGTATGAGTCAGAAATAGAAGCCAAGCCTCAATTTCCACCCAGGACCTGCTTCACAACTTCCAAACCCATCCAGACAATAGATTTTACTACAAAAAAAAACTGGGTGCTTAGGTGTAAATGCATGCTGCTTCATGAAGACTGGAGGAAAAAAAAATTAAAAGAAAATGCTCTTCAGCTGTGAACCAGCAAGGCCAAACCCCTTGGTGATGCTATTTTAATGCTCCCATCTAAATTATAGGCCAAAGGTGAAGGCTCCAGATGAAGTCCTAGAGCATAAGGAAAAGTCTTATCAAATCTAACTCTTCCCAAAAGCAGAGGGAAAATGTTACATTTTGTCAAGTCAGAGTTCTAAGATAACATTACCATGTCCAACAAAGGCCTGTAACAGACCTTTAGCAAAGTGTATTAAAAATAAAATAAGAGACTGGACAAGCTTTCCCAGGCACAATGTTAATTTCTGCCCCGCCCTTGTTCAGTTTGTGGTTTAAAAATAAAGTTACACAAATAAAGGATGATTTATTTTGGCTTTTCAATACTTTAACTTCTACTTGGCTCAAAAGTGAAATGTACTGTGGTAAGAGCCTACTTTGGTCCATTGTATAGGAAAACCAGCAGTTATGAAAAGTGCTCAACCTCTGCTTCCAACCCCTGCTGTCTCAGGGGAGATCTGAAAAGCAATATCTAAATTTAGCAGTGGGGCATAAGCCTGTATATGGAACACCAGCTGTTTTAGAGTCAAGAAACCTTATTAGAAACTAAGAGAGAGAGTTCCTCCATCACCACACACTGCTGCTGGCTCCTCTGGCATTTCCAGGCAACGAGGCCCCAGCCAAGAGCAGAACTCACTGCAGTACAAATTACTGGAAAATCCACCTCATTTACCTCTTAGGGGAAAAAATCTCACAATCCCAAGGCTCAAGCAGGACTTAAAGCTCACTTGTGCATTACAGTTAACAAGCCTTTCTAGAAAAAAACAATGCAACTCAAGCTGCATTTCATGGAATCACAGAATGGTTTGGATTGGAAGGGACCTTTAGAGGTCATCTAGTCCAAACCCTTCTCTATTTGGGTTGTGCAAAACAGGTGAGAGCACAGATCCTAAAGGCTGAATCTCTTCTTCATCCAAAATATACAAAGCTCAAAACTTACTATTATCAGGTCTTCTTGTAAGATTTCCTATGGACACAAATCCAATCAAAGTGTCTCCTTCTTACTCACATTTACCCCAAACCAAAAAAATAAGGAAATTTGGAAGCTGAGGTAGCATCTGAGGCTGCTCATAAAAAAAGCCCAGCATTAAGCAAGGTGAAACAGCAGATTCGTCTCCACAATGACCTGAGCTGACACCTACATTGCCAGAAGACTGAAATTGCTCCTTGAAATACCCACAGAACTTGGAGATGGAGGAAGATATTCCCTTTCTTTTCTATTACCTATTTAAGGAAAGAAGAGTAAGTGAAATTCTTCCTCTATTGCTCCTTGAAATAGCCACAGAACTTGGAGATGATGGAGGACAGTCCTTTTCTTTTCTATAACCTATGTAAGGAAAGAAGAAAGCCTTAGAAATCATAGGAGCTCCAATAAAAGTGAGGGAAATGGAGGCCAGTGCAGGGGAAGCTTAGGGAAGAAGAGAAAAGGAAAAAGATGAAAAAAAGGAGGGAGAGAGAAAAGCACTTTCTTTTCCATTGTATGAGGTATGAGGAGTGCTACTTAAAAGGCTGCGTCTTTTTTCCACACACACACACCCCACCCCCCCTCTTTATCTCCCATCAGGTATGGGCCTTCAGCTTGCTCCTCAGAGTTCCTTTCAATGTTTTCCATGTGTTTAATTTACATTTTTATGACCATCTCCTTTCTCCTTCCTCTGCCAACAAATTCAAGGCCTGAGGAGGACACAACAGGAACAGTTCTGGGGAGCTCCTGACAGTGCAGAGGAGCATAACCCCATCCCCAGAGCTCACCCCTGAAGTTATCAGTTACATCAGCAGAAGGTGCTCCTTGATGACAAAAAAGCCTTCATGCTATTGAGGGATTGTTCAAAATATCCTTTGTGTAAGAGGATTGTGCACTCCAGGATTCCTGTTTATCAGTCCCCGGGTTCTCTTCTCTCACCCTCCCCTTGCCAAATTCCTGTTAATGATGGAAACCTAGACCTGTGGCCATGAAATAGGAGTTGAGGAATTAAGTAAATTAATCAGGCTGCAAAGGGCAGATGCAATGTCTCCACTACAGCCATCACATTAAAACAAATCTACAACCAGTGGGAAATGACATCCAGAAAACTTTCAGTTCTTTCAACACATCTCTGTTTTCCAATCAGTCTCTCCTCAGTACAAATCCACTACCTCCTGCAAGCCAAGCTGCTTTTCCCCACGTATCCTCCACCAAGAATGTGAGCAGGTAAAACTTTGTGAGCTTTCCTCCCTCCACACTGTTGATACAAAAACAATTAAGGAATTCTTCAGTTTGGGTTTTTATTTCTGCAGCAATCCTCTGCCAGGGTTACTCACATAATTACTGTAATCTTTTAATCTAAGAGCTCTCCAAAGCCTTCTAACACATCCAGGGCATGGAACCCCTAATGCTGACTCTCCAGTCAGTTCAGATGCCCACAAAAACTCTTCAAGGGTATGGACAAGCACAGGTCTCTCCTGATTCTGTCCATTCACCAGTTGTGCTCTGAGCTGACCTTTGAACAGCACTCACCATTTATTGACAGATTTCATACTCCATTTCCACAGCTTCCTGATCTCAACCTTAAGGATACACACCCTGCATGTTTCCTTCAGCAACACACCAACAAAAACAAGGTTTGCATCTCTTTTGCAACAGAACACACTGGACACTCATGATTTCAAATCATTCACAGAAGCAGATGTTGTTAGTGAAAATGTATGTACAAAGCCCAAATTTAAGGTTTCAGCAGTCTTTAAAGGGTAAAGAATATCAAACCAAAGATTTCCAATGAAGAACTATTTCATCTTGCAGGAGTTTCTGTGAAAGACTTCAGGAACAGCTGTAAAAAGACACTTCTTGAGCCACTTCCTCCTTTCTTTCACTGCTCCCTTTCTACCCCTCAAAATGATTTTAATACCCATTCCCTGAATCTCTTACTGCTACTTGTAAAGGGAACAATATGGGGTTTTAACACATAAAAATGCACTCAAGAGTAGCTTTGCTGGGAGTATAAATTAAAATAAATTGGAAGGTGCTACATTCCCATCTGTTCCCCTCCATCAGAACCAATTCTTATTGCGCCCAGGGGAGCCAATTCAAAAAGCTAAAGTGGCAGATATTAAGAGCCAACAAATACTTTTCTGATCCTGCTTGTGGAGAGCAAGAGGCAGGAATGGATACCCACCTGGGCAGTAAGTGTGCCACAGGAACCACTCAGAACAGCCTGGGGTTGTAAGATCACATTACCTGACCTTCAAGTCACCATCCCACTGAGACAAAAACACTTTGTTTTTGCAGTCAAATGAGGTAGGCTTGAGTTTGTTCATTCATTTCCAGCTGCAAGAACCACACTGATGCACAAATTTCTCTGTTTACATTCCTAGTATCTTCTCTTGTGCCTGGGCATACCCACACTGATCTCACAGAATGGTTTGGGTTGGAAAAGACCTTAAAGACCATCTCAGTCCAACACCCTGCCATAGGAAGGGACACATTCCACTGGACCAGACTGCTCCAAGCCCCATCAACCTGGCCTTGAACATGTCCAGGGATGGGGCAGCCACAGCTTCTCTGGGAAACCTGTTCCAGTTTCCTCACTGTAAAGAATTTCTTCCTAATATCCAATCTAAACTTACTCTCTCTCACCTGGAAGCCACTATCCTTTTTCTATCACTATAAGTCTCCTTTTCAAGAGGATGCAGCCAAAGGAAAAAAAAAAAAGAAAAAAAAACGGAGGGAGAAAAGCACTTTAATTTCCATTGTGATGTTCAGAACAACACATATTAAATGTTTCGAGCTGAACTACCAGTCTCAGACTGCCCCTGCTCTCCAAATAGGGAAGCCTACAACCTTATTCTTGACAACAGAAGGAACTTTAGCACGCTGTGCTGAAACCACAGGGTAATTCAAGGCCCTCCAGTGGCCTCCAGCCGCAGCTCTAGGGGCTCCCTCCGGCCCTTGCCCTTTGGAGCCTTTCCGGGGCTACAACGCCGAGAAAACCTCCCGCGCCCCCACAGTGCGGCCGCCCGCCCTGCACGGGAAACTTCCCATTACATTTACAAACAGCTCCCTCGCAGCCAGGCGTGCCCCTGCCCCCAGCGGGGCGATCCTGCCCCGCTCCCAGCGCCCAGCGAAGCAGGAGCAGCGCCGGGAGCAGCGCGGGTTCCCCGGTGCACAGCCCGGGTCCCGCCCCGGTGCCCGCGGGCCGAGCGCGCCCGGCCGCGCTCCGCCGTGACCTTGCCCGGCCCCTGCCCTGCCCGGCCCGGCCGGGCCCCGGCGCTGCCCGCGGCCCCCGCGGCGGGGCCGGGAGGGCTCGTCCCGGTACTCACGGCGGAGGAAGCGGCCGAGCAGGCGGGCGGCGGCGGGGCTGCAGCGAGACATCGTCCCGTCCGCAATGACGGCGGCGGCGGCCCCGAGCTCGGCCCGCCCCGGCGGCGGAAGCGGCTCCGCGGCGCCTTCTGGGTATTGTAGGCACGGGAGCCATGAGGGTGGGGAAGGGGTCCGGGATCATCGAGTCCAAGCCTCCACCCGGCACCGCTACGGACACAGCAGTCTGTCCTCAAATACCGCCAGGGACAGTGACTGCGGGGAGCTGTGCACTCCGTCAAAGGCAGGAAGGCCCTGCAGAGAGACCTCAACAAATGTGAGGGCTGGGCAATCACCAACCATGTGAGGTTCAACTGGGAAAGTGCCGGATTCTGCACCTGGGATGGAGCAACCCTGGGTGTACGGACAGCCTGGGGAGTGAGGGGCTGGAGAGCAGTGCCAGGGAAAGGGACCTGGGGCTCCTGGGCAGTGGAAAGCTGAAGGTGAGGCAGCAGTGCCCTGGCAGCCAGGAGGGACATCCCTGTGCTGGGGACATCAGGCCCAGCATGGCCAGCCGGGCAAGGGAGGGATTGTTCCGCACTGCTCGGGGCTGGGGCGGCCTCACCTCGAGTGCTGGGGGCAGCTGTGGGTGCCACAAGGTAACAAAACCATTAAACTATCAGAGAGTGCCCAAAGGAGGGCACAGGAATGGTGAAGGGCCTGGAGGGGAAGCCGTGTGAGGAGAGGCTGAGGGCGCTGGGTCTGTTCAGCCTGGAGGGGACAGAGAGGAGACCTCAGTGCAGGTACAAATTCCTCCTGAGGGGAACAGGAGGGACAGACACTGATCTCTGCTCTGTGGTGACAGTGACAGCACTGAGGGAATGGCCTGAAGCTGTGTCAGGGGAGGTTTGTGTTGGATACCAGGAGAAGGTTCTTCCCCCAGAGGGTGGCTGGGCACTGACCAGGCTCCCCAGGGCAGTGGGCACAGCACCAGCCTGGCAGAGCTCAGGGGTGTTTGGACAATGCTCTGGGACACAGGGGGTGACTCTGGGGGATGGTGCTGAGCAGGGCCAGGGGCTGGGCTGGATGATCCTTGGGGGTCCCTTCTAACTCAGCTTGTTCTGTGATTCCGTGACTCCATCACCTCACAGGAGCACAGGAACCACAGTGCATTACCTGATCCAACCCATGCCATCAGCTGCCTCCAGAAAGATTCCTGTAAATATAACCAGTACAAATAATTGTATATTTATGGGGTGTGGAGAGCTGTGGGAGTGGTTGAGAAGACACAAAGTATTGCTTCAGAGCAAAAATAAACAAGCAAAGTCATACTCTGATTTCTTCCTGATTTATTAATTAATTGTGTTCCTAAAACTGAGGCTGGAAGGAGGCTGTAATGAATGAAGCATCCAAATGTCAAGCTTCTCGTGAGGTAGCCCCTTAGGAGGACACACACACACTGATTTTATAAAGAACGTCTTCACTACTAAAAGATTTATACTTGGATCCACTTTCAAATGAATTTTTCCTTGAGGCTTTCACTAAGACTCTTGTGGAGATATAGAATTTGAGTTAGCTGCCAATGCATTGTCATTCTGTATACAGAAACATTTCACATTTTTATTGTTTTTAATAGGATCATGTAAGGTGAGGGTAGGGGGTGTTGGTTGGATGGCTTGGTTTTTTTCCAAACCTCAGTGGCAGAAATATTTCTTCAGTCATTTGCATTCAAAACCTTTCAAAAGCTATTGTGTATAGAGTCTTGATTCTGTAATTAACATTAATGCAAGGCATCATACTCTAACTCTTGAAGTTTCAGGGTATAGAAACAAGCTGTACAATATCTAATTGGCCAGACATACATGGAATTGAAGAAAAATAAACTTCTTTTCAATTTTTTTAGTGCAGTGGTTTAGTTCCTGTCAGAGAACACTCTGTCCCACCATCATTAATTTTGCTGATTTATTCAACCATTCAGCCCAGGGAGAAACAATGCAGCAATTATCAACACTCAGGTAGCAGTGACAGGGGCTGCCTCACAAAGCTCAGGTCAGACCCAGTTCTAGTGGCCAAAGGACTGCTCACTGTCCTAGGACTGCAGCCCCTTATGCCACAAACACTATGGTGAGCTTCCCACCAGGCAGAAATCCTTCAGGCTAATCTTGTTGCCCAAAAAGCTGTGAATTCCCCATCCCTGGAAGTGTTTGAGACCAGACTTCAAGGGGCTCTGAGTAGCCTGGTCTAGTGGGAGGTGTCCCCACCTATGGCAGGGGGTTGGACCTAGGTGGTTTTTAATGTCCCTTCCAACCCAAGCCATTCTGCAACTGTGTGGCAGGAGTCACACGCTTCATCCATACAATAAACTCAGACATATTAAAAAACTTCAGGTTGTCTTTAGCCAGGCATCTGTACAAAATGCACAGTCAGTACAGCCACAAAATGGACTTTGTGGGCAGGTATTTAACAGCATCAAACACACCCCTGATTTCCTATTCAGAATCTGAAGCAGGTTTGTCTCCTGGTGCTGGCCAGAGCTAAAAGACATCCCATTGACAAATGCAGGTTCCAGGAGGGAGGGTTTAGCAGGAAGGCCATCCTTGGAGGGGAAACCTCTATTTAGGAATTGCTAAACCAGGGACAAGTTCTTGAGCTGGTTTAGCCCTTACTCACCTCAGTGATGACTCTGGACCTACATTTCTGGCATCAGCTGATGTCTGATTGCTGTCTGATGTCTGATCTGAGCTGATGTCTGATCCTACCCTCAGAAAAACAACCCAGCAGCCTGAAATTCTTGTGAGTCTTGTTAGCTGTAGTGGCATCATCACCTCCTGTCACTGGAACTTTGGGATGTGCAAACAAAGTGGTCATTCCCCATCTCCCTGGAACCAAGGCAGGAGCCCAAGTGTGAAGCTAAACCTGGCCTCATGTCTATCCAGCTTCCAGCAGCTAAGGGGAGCTGACCCTTCTAAACACAGACAAGTTTGTGGGTTTCTATACTTTAATTTATAGGCTGTATGTAAAAATAATCCCAGCATCTCAGCCCTGGGAAAGTGACTGGGAGGAGCTGGACCACTGCTCTCCTTTCGTTAGAAAAGAGCACAGAGAAATTCAGAGCTGAGGATTCCCTCAAGGGATTAGCCACACTCGTGCTTTAACCTGCTTTATTTTTAACTTGGAGCCTGTGGTTTTCAGTAACAGAGCTATGGCTGAGAGCATCTGCTGAGGAATTAGTTAGAAATTAACTTTGCTGGGACTTGTGTAACTCCAGAAAGGAGAGATAAAAACCAGTGAAAAGTTACGGCAGGGAGAGTGTAGGTGGAGCAAGAAAAGGATCATCCAACTTGCTCTGCTCTGTGCACTCCCCATTAAGCTTTCAGCAAATAAGTTCTATACTTTGCTTCTGAAAAATCCTGCAAACTTCTGTGGTACTATCAGTATAGTTACTTTGGGGGGCTCAGTATTATTAATGCCAAATGAAAATAAAGAAGCACATACACACACTACCCCTGGTCCCCTAGCTGTGCCATGGCTTGGTGTTTCTAAAGAGGCTGACATTTCTACAGTGCTTCACAAACAGGAGATCAGATTTCAGCTTGGCACCAACTGTGATCACAACATCAACATCAGTAGGAAGTCCTAAGGATGGACACCTGCAGCCTGCTGGCCCCAAAATGATCCTTTCAGGTTCATCATGGCTTGGATTCTCCTGGAAGGAATATGCTGCCAAAGACTTGGGGTGATCTTCATCCAAATAGTGGGTTTTTTTCCTTTGCTCTGTGATTTGAACCAAGTCTGGCTCTGTCACATATCAGGGGCTTATCAGAGCTTGCTCATTTTATTCAGTAAATTTTGCCAGAAATGCTTCAGCAGCTCCAGGTCTTAGAGAAAAGCTTGACATTTGATGGGTTTTTGTAGCAGCTCACTGGGCTGCAGCCATACACCTCCCACTGCCTTTGTCCCTGTTGGAGACAGGGCAGCCAAGCACAGTGATCTGGTTTATTGAAAACAGGGGTGTCAGACCTGGGGCTGCCTCACAGAGCTGGGAAAGGTCACATCCTGCAGACCTGCATTTCCAGATCATCAGGTTGCACTGCTGGTAACAAGGAGTGAAGCAGACCTGAAGATGGGAGGGGTTCACAAGGAGAAAACAGCAGATTGGGACAAATTCTCTTCTCAGAGACCCTGCATGGGGTTTTCCTGGTGTTGGAGCAGGATACAGGATCCTGCAAAGCCTCCACCACACAGAGAGAAGCAGGAGTAAAATGGGATGCAAGTTCCTTGAAATGCATATGCCAGCAAATCCTCTGGCCATGGCTTTTCCCCTTGCTGTCAGGAATTGAGTTTGGCTGTTAATTCTTTCATAGAATCATAGAATGGTTTGAGTTGGAAGGGACCTTAAAGACCATTTCATTCCAACCCTAATTCTTTGCCCTGAAAAAGATTCCACTGAATACCAATGTGTAATAAATAAACTCAAGTCTTCTTCCCTGGAGGGCACATTGGTTTTTAAGGTTTCAGGATTGTGGGGTGCATCTCAGCACGAGTTAAGCTGAAAGCTGATAAAACCCTGACATCTAAGGGCCAGAACTGCAGCAGTGGAAATAGGAACATTCCTTTTGACTGCAGCATGCCTGAAATGCTGTGGTTCATGTGTCTCTGTATATTTAGTCATAAAGCAATGAATTTTTTTATTCCTGTGGGGGTTAAGAAAGCCATAATTCTGAACATCATGAGCATCAGAAAATAAGAGAGTGGTGAGGACTGGGAGCACCCAAAATCCACAACCAAGAGGAGGGTCTCAACCTGGCTAAATGTAGCACAGCCTACAACAGATCAGGTCTGGTCTGATCACAGACAGAAGTCACAAACACATGGAACAATGTGTTCACCTTCACCAGGGAGAGCAGTAAATCCAGCTCTTTCCCTTTTGCCCTGTTCCCCATCATTGTCATCAGCTGTTTCATAGGGACATTGGTTGGGCCATTGCAGGACAGCTGGGCTGGGCAGAGCAAGGCTCTGGGGTCCTGCAGCAGGAACTGGTGGCTTTTCTTATCCCCAGGGGACAAACTTGTCCCTCCAGCAGTCTCCTGGGGCTATTCCCTTAGTTCCAGTGATATTCACCCACCTCTCCTGGAGACACACACACAAAGGCACAAAGAGGAGCTTAGTTGCAACTCTTATTTAATTCTGCATCATAGAGCCACAGAATGCTTTGGGTTGGAAGGAACATGTAAAGATCCTCTAGGCAGCTTCCCTGTCATGAGCAGGGACAGCTTGCACTAGACCAAGTTTCTCAGAGCCCTGCCCAATCTGAATATATGTCAACACCTTAAGAAGTGCTGAGCTGATAAATTACACATTTTTATTCCCTTTTATTGGATGCCATCAGCTCATTTTTGGTGGTCAGACAGGACACATGCAGTGTGGAAATCCCAGAGCTGGCCACAGCAGCTTCACAAACACATCCATTGGAATTTTTCTGCACTAAAATTGCTTTTCTTTTCCAGCACTGTGGAATTGATGAAGAGTAGAAGTTCTCTAGAGTCCCCCATTTTTCTGGAGGCTTAATAGCCCCAGATAAAATATGAATATAGGTTTATTCCATGGCAGGATTTGTCTTCACCTAAAGAAAAAAAGAGTTTTGTTCTAATTTGTTGTTACACTGAAGCCAGCTTTGTCCTTGCAAAAGTAACTGACAACATTAAAAAACCCAGATGTTTTCTAAAGAGAAGACTTTTATTTGAGGTTTTTAATTTTGCAGAAATTGCAGAAAATTTGCTGACACAGCAATGTCAGTGTGCAAAGTTCTGCAGGACCAAGTTAATGTTCCACTGAAATCCTTTGCTTCAGGACTAGTGCTTGAATGTCTACAAAATGTATACAAATGTCTAAACTAAATCCACAGGGGCTAATCCTCATTTCACATCCTTGCAGGTAAAGTTGGAGCAGCAGTGGTGAAGGCACTGCAATGGCAGCACTTAAGACCTTAGTGAGATCCCTCTGGCTATTTATCCTTTAAAGCACAAAATCAGTTTTCACTAAGTATACCTATTTTTCATTTTTATTATTATTTGGTATCTATTTTTCACTGGCCAAGAAGCTGTGGCTGCCCCATCCCTGCAATTGTTCGAGGATGAGGCTCTGACCAGCCTGGTTTAGGGAAAGATGTTGCTGCCCTTGGTAGGAGTTAGAACAAGGTGATCTTTAAGGTCCCTTCCAGCCCAAACCATTGCACGATTCCCGGGTTTTTCCGTGCATTGTAACAGCCACAAACACCACTAGATGTCACAGCTGCTTCACTGTTTGACTGCTCCCTCCTGAGCAGCCCCGGCTGAAGAACAGATTTTGCAGGTTTAACTGAGGAGCAAAATACAAAGACAACTAAGCATAACCAAGGTTTTGTTGTCAGGAGGTGCAGGGTACTATAGGACACACTTTTCTTGAGGAAAAAAATAATCATGTGTTTCTCAAATCCTCTGGTTTTGGGCAAAAAAGGCTCTGCAGTTTGTTCAATAGGAAAGAAAATTCGTGTGCAGGACCACCCTGACCTTTGGAACTACTGCAGAAAGCTGTGGAGAAGAAGTTGATGTGGGACACAAACCCTGTGCTGGAGGCACGAAAACAAAGTGACCACAGGATATTATGATATTATTTTTGCCTTTATTCTGATAATTTCAGTGCTGGCAGTGACTTTCCTGCACTTTCCCTGGGTAGCATATGGCATTTGTGTTGTCACTGTGGTTGTTGATGCTTGATGGTCCTGGAACACACAAGCAGCCACCCACCTCCTCCCACTGAAATAGTGAAGAAATAGCAATAACATCAACTGAACTTAATCAGGCCAAACTCGAGGTGTTTTCTGTTGCAGGAGCTAATTTTAGATGCCAAACTGCCACAGAGGCTGGCTCTATCTCTGCCCTATTTTAGCAGCTCGTGGCAGAGAGACAAATGATTGGAAGGTGAAGGAGCAAGCAGAGTTGCTTCAGCCCATGTGAAGGTCAGGGAAGAATATTCTTCCTCTGTTCCCAAGGCAATCTGATTTCTGTCTCTGCTGGTGTCATCCATAGGAACCTGTTCATCCTCAGGTCTTGGCTCTGAGGTTGCCACAAAAGAAAAATACACTGGTTTTGGGGAGTGGTTCAAATTACTTATCTCCCACAGGCTTTTAGAGAATTTTTCTCCCTCCCTTAACACTGTAGTCAGTGCACCAGCCTGTGCAATCATTATGTGCATGAAAATAATAGCAAAGCTGAAGATAATTAATTCATCTATTCACTCTCTCATGACCAGTAATTGCTCCTGTGGATTCCTTTTTCACTCCAGTGACAACAATTATTGCAAACAAAACCAAAACTGAATTCCTGTGAAATTGCTGTTAAAGCATTCCCTGAAGGTGAAAAAACAAAAACCAAAAAAACAGAAACCAGAAAAAAAAAACCCCACCAAACTTAAAACCAATAAAAAAGTACAAAGAAAAAGAAAGCAAAAGTGATTGTCAGAAAAACAGCACCTTACAAGAAGCAGTGAATGTCTTGGTGGGAATGTTCTCACTGTGCTGAATTATGAAAAAACTTCTTTGTGAGGGGAAGAGAAAGAGCAGATCTCTGCTTTGTGCCCAGGGACAGGACCCAAGGAATGGCCTGAAGCTGTGTCAGGGGAGGTTTGTGTTGGATATCAGGAGAAGGTTCTTCCCCCAGAGGGTGGCTGAGCACTGACCAGGCTCCCCAGGGCAGTGGGCACAGCACCAGCCTGGCAGAGCTCAGGGGTGTTGGGACAATGCTCTGGGGCACAGGGGGTGACTCTGGGGGATGGTGCTGAGCAGGGCCACGGGCTGGACTGGATGATCCTTGGGGGTCCCTTCTAACTCAGCTTGTTCTGTGATGAACCTGATTTAACTTCATCCCTAAAATGGACATGAAATGGCAAAGTCCAGTTCAGCTAAATTAGTCATGTCCCAGCTACCCTTCTCTAAAAGCTGAATGCATTTAATGGGAAAACAGATTTAAAACCCCACAGAAAATCAATGGCACTTTTACCTTGGTGAGCCTTGAGTCAGACCTACAGTGGGTTCAAGAGGAGCCCACTGGAGGTGCTCCTGTTTCTCTGGGATATGTTCCATCACAGGGCATTGGAAGCACAGGCAGGAGCCTGCTTTTCCTGAGCAAGGGGCATTTCTCAGCTCAGTGGGGTTTCTGCTTGGCTACACCACTTCAGTGGGTGCCACAGAAGAGTGTTAGCTGTCTGCACTCACACTCCACTGAAACACCCAGGCACATTTACCCTCAAACTGAAATATTTGCAGTGTTTAAATTCACTGGAATTATTGACAGGTTTAGAATGACACAAGCCCAGGTCCTGTAGGAGACCACAGTGAAGCACCACTCATCAAACACACCTGTGTGTGACAAAATATGATTTTGGTTGGATTTACTTGCATAGGACAAGAAGTATTTGAAAGGTGAGGTTTTAAGTGGTTGTGCGTCCTCCACGTTGGGGTGGACTGCAGAGGAGGAGGTGGACAGCAGAGCAGGGGTGGACCATGGGTTAGGACCCACATCTGTCCACTGTAACAGGAACCCAGAGTGGTACAAAGGTGTCTGAACTGCCTCAGGCCTGGGCAGAGAGTTCCCAGCCTCTCTACATTCACCTAATTTGCATGACTTGCCCATCACAAGATTAATTATTACAGTGGCTTTAGTCAAATTCCTCTTCCTCACTTTAAAACAATGCTTTGTCCATCTGACTTCAGATGCAGCCTAAAACCAGCTGAGGCCAATGAGTCTGTTCAAGCTGACAGGCTTTGCTAAATGAGCTTCTCTGCTGGACTCAGTGGTGCTTTCTTTTGAGATGACACCAAATCACAGCTCTCCCAAGCCTGATGCCAACTCCCTTTGTGACTGGAGGGAAGAGAAACTTGGCCCACAATTTACCTGGGAGAAAAGAGGGAAGAAAAGGGAGAAGAGAAATATTTTCAACCACCCCCCCATCCTCAATATGTAACCCAGATTTTTCTAAATCAATCTAACAAATCCTAGATGAAAATATTAATCATAGCTATAGATATAGATATAGATAGATGCAGATATAGATTTAGATGATATAGATATATATAGATGATATAGATTTTATATATATATAGATGATATAGATTTTATATATATATAGATTATATAGATTATATAGATATAGACTACAGATATAGATATAGATATAGATATAGATATAGATATAGATATAGACTATATATTTAGATTTAGATTATATAGATATACATAGATTTAGATATAGATACAGATATAGATTAGGTATAGATATAGATATATGATATAGATATAGCCCCTCCTCTGCCCCATGTCAGCCTGGGAAGCACCCTGTGAGACCCAGGGAGGTTTCCTCCCCGTGGTGAACTTCCCAAACTCTGCCCATTGGACCAGCCCATCCTCAGGGCTTGGAGCAGTATCAGAGATGCCCCAAGGGATCATCCTCAAGACACCAAAGTTTCCTTGTTTGTTTTGCCTTGACTGTTTGGGCTGACCTCCCCAAGCATTGCACATGTTTGTCTGGAGAGGCCTTGCCTGTTTCCAGAAAAACAGGATGGTTCCAAACCATCTGTTTATCAGCAGGGGTGACAGCTACTATTGCCAGGTGAAAACTGAGAGGCTCATCTCTTTTGTCTTCTTGGAACTGTATTGAAAAACAAACGGCCCCATGGCTGGTCAGGTTTGGTCACAACCCAGAGATTCTCTTTAGCAATCTGGCTGCTGGCACCTGAGTGTGTTAAATCAGACCTTTGTGGGTGATGAAAGCAATGACAGGGCTGATGTAGTAGGGAGTGACTGACAGGTCCTTTCCCAGCACAGCCACTGTTGCCATCCCTGTGATGAGGAGATAACACAAATTTGAGTGTTTTGGCTTCATCTCACTCTCCAAAAATCACCTGCCATGTTTCTGCAGTGACCAGACTGGTTACCTGAAAGCATCCCCCACTCCCACACAGGTTCCATGGAATTTTTCAGGACATTAATCTCCATATCCTCCCCCTGATCACCCCTCTGCACAGAACAAGCCCAGTGAATGTGTCCCATCAGGGATCCTCTGTGAAACACCTGAATTTTTAACACTGAATTTCACTCAATCATTCAAAACATTTTTCCTCTCCATCTGGGAATCCATCTGCAGCTGACAATGATTTCTGGTTCATCAGCTCCACCCATTTCACTGGAGCTGTTCGTGCTTGGTGTGGAGGTGAGGAACCCTCACTGTGGGTTGTCATCCTCTGATCAGAAACCTTTAACTAGATCATGTTTTCCTAGCAAGTAAGCAACAGCTTGGGCCAACATGAGGTACTCTGTATGCTTGAGCAGATCTGAAAAAATCTCTCTGCATCCTCCACTGAATATTCTGAATATCTTGTAGCTGTCCTTTCCACTTCTACACATCCCTCCTGGAATCACATTTTCTGCTCTAAGCAATGCAACACTTTGCTCAAGTGTTATTATAGTTCTCTGGTGCTGAGAGACTTGTAGGCAGGAGGGGATGTGGATTACTTTTGTCTGGGGTGGGCTGCCCCAGGAGGTGAGGGGTTCTGCCTAAAATAGATGGGGTGAATCCATTTTGCCCTTTCCATAAGGCTCTAGGTTTGTCCAAGCTCAGGTAGCTTTTGAGTAGGAAGTTATGTGAGATAAATCCTATTACTGATGTGGGAAAACTAGGAATAAGTTGTTCCTGGTCCTGCTCTATCCATCTGTTTGATCAGCAAAATGGGTGCAGAGATGGATCAATAGACAAATAAAAAAATTACAGCAGACAGTATTTGTCTGTGCTTGGCCAGCCATCTGGCTAAACAGCAATATTGATCCTGTAAATAATGACATCCCTGTAATACCTCACTTACTCCTCAAGCAATAAATACAGGCCTTAGGGTGTGAATTTCTCCACTGAATTTTTCTTGGGGAAGGCAGCCAACACAGAAAAACAGCAACATGTGGATTCTCTCTCTCACATTGGTTTTATCTATTTCTCTTAAATTAGTCAAATGAAGACTAGAAAGCATCAGGCTTTTTTTCTGCCTCATTTACTGAATATTTGGTAAAGAAAAAGCACCAGCATTTTTTTCCTGTCACATTTACTGAATATTCAGTTTGTAGCTCTGAGTATTATTTGATCAATAAAAAATTGAGTTTTCTAAGCATTCATTGACCAAGCCAAGCTTATTTTCCCCTTTATAACCAAAATGTTCCCAAACTGGATGACTGAAATAAGCTCCAAGAGCTCACATTAGGCACTCGGTGACTGCACCACTTTTAGGCAGCTGAGTGGAAGAGCTGAGTTAAAGCCCAGAACACCTGCAGGAATGATCCCCCAGGTGAGCTGCCCCCATCAAGGCTTGAGAAAAAAGGAGAAAAAAGGCTCAAGGCCAAGTCAGTCGTGATGGGGAGGGATCGGGAGTCCAGAGGGAGGGTCTCTGTGGGAGGGTGGGATCAGACCAGCCAGGGGCTCGGAGGGGAGAGCAGGGGCTGGCCTGTGCCGGGTGGTTCTGTGGTTGCTGGGGTGTCCCTTTGTGACAGAGTGTCCTTTGTGTCCCTTTGTGACAGAGGCGTGTTCCAGGGCTCTTTGTGACACAGGGGCCCTGCTGTGCCCAGAGGCCACTATGACCTCTGGGGGCTTTTTTGGGCACAAAGGTGCCTCAGAGCACCTTTCTCAGGAGGCAGCAGCTGCCTGAGAACCTCTGCAGGACAGCATGACAGACACACCCAGCGGGGAGAAGGTGAATCCCAAATCCTTGCCCACCCAGGGGCTGCTGAGCCTGAAGAGGTGAAGGACGAGCAGTGGGGCAGGAGGGAGAGGCTGGCGGTGGCACAAGGCCGGGCTGGAGCTGTGCCAAGCCAGCCCCTCCACCCCGCGCCTCCTCTGTCCCGCAGATGGACTCCATGGACTCCAGGCAGGCCCAGGACGAGCAGCACTGCCCAAACGCCCCTCCTGAGGCAGCAGCCCTGGGCGAGCAGGTGTCCTCGGCAGGGGCACAGAGTCATGTCCCACCCCTGCAGAGCCCCTGCTGTCCCCCAGGGCCCTCATCTGCCCAGGACACAGCCCCGACCCTCAGCGGGCCTGGGTCAGGGCTGGAAGCGCCAGAGCCCGGCGAGGGGTCCTGGTCCAGCGAGGAGGAGGAGGAGGAAGTCTGCCATCCCCTCCAGCCGTGCCCAGGGGGAAACTACATGGAACGAGAGCTTTCCCAAGGGGAAGTCAGCAGAACCCCCACCCCGTCCCAGGGGGAAAGCAGCAGCAGCAGAACATCCCCGCAGGAAAACTGGCGGCGGATCACCATCCGGACTGTCTGGGTCAACCCCGACTACCCCGAGCTCCTGCGGAACCGCCTCCAGGAGGGGGCAACTCCTTCTGCCTCCGAAGAGCAGCTGCCAGCAGCAGGGACACGGAGCGCTGGCCCGGCCAGCCCCTGCTGCTCTGCCTGCTCCTCTCGGACCCAGCTGGCAGCCCAGACCCTCGGTGAGCTGCGGACTGTGCACAGGCGGCCCTCCCGGCGGGCTCTGCAGGCTCTGTGCACCCTGCTCTGGTGCTCCTGCATGGAGCTGCGGCAGGATGGTTAGTGCCCGCTGCCTGACTCAAATCAGTTCACCTGGGATACTTCAGTTGTCAATAAACTTTTTTATATTTGCAAAGGGCTCTGGAGAATTGTCATTGTCTGTGGGATTCACGTTCTCTGAGAGAAGCAGTGAGAGAAGCAGAGAAAAGAATGATCAAAACAATTCTTATCTCATGTGCTTGCTCCTGTGTTGTGCCAAAGTAGAATGCAATATGGAAATTGCTTACCCAGAGTGATGGTGTTTTGTTTCTTTGGCCTGTCAGGGTCAAGCACATATGCAGACTGTCAGACAGTCACAAGATTCTGTGCAGTTGAGTTGGGTGCTTGTGCAGATTCAGTTTAGATGTAAGGTAATATAGTAATATAATATAGTACAATAAAGTAATTAATTAGCCTTCTGGTAATATGGAGTCCTCCTCATCATTTCTCCCTGCCATGGGGGCCACCTTGTTTACTATAATTGTCCCTTGTTACTGCACAGAGACTCCAAGCACCCAACACCTTTCCTGCAGGAGGACATACCAATAGAGGATGCTGGTTTGCCAGCAGTGCTCAGTGAGCCACCTTGGGACCCAGATGGGTTCCAGCAGCACCAGAGATTTGAAAATCAGTGTTTTCATGGTTGTTGTGGCCAATCACCACCTCACCCACAAGAGCCTCTCTGGGAACAAGCAGCAAAGCACAGAAGGCATCTCTCCACATTAGCTCCCCGAGATCCTCTTGAACTTGTCATCCACGTGTCTTGGGACTCTCCTGGACCTCTCTTTTCCCAGTTAACATCTGGCCAGTGGAATTGCCCCACAAGGACCAGGGTGGTTGGGTTGGCAGTGTCCTGAGAGTCCTTAAAGAATTATTCCAGTGTGCCATATCCTGGCTGGAACAATAATGAACAATATCCTCTGACTGGTGTCCAGAATTCTGGGCATTTGAAGTGAAGAAATGTCATTTTGAGATAAAGGAGCTTGGATGAAATATTCCCTGCTGACCTGGCATAGGGGAGATGTAATCAACTTTACTTTCAGTTCACTGTCTCTAGAACATCCATGATTTTAAAGGCTCAGGTATTAGATTTTTACTCCAGGGAAAAAAATCCCAGCTAAGTAACCAGATGGGTTTCCTTCTTCACAACTCAACACAGGCCAAGCTCAGATGTGGGGAGGGAACATGGAACTGTGCCTGCCTACCTGAGAGCTTAAAAACATGTCCATCTGATTTTCAGAAACAAACAAACAAAAAAAAAATCCTACCTTTTTTATCCTTTATACATGACCCAAAACTGATTTAGTTGAAAAACAGAAAAGGCAAAAAATTGCCCAGGCAGGATGGATGAAATGCTACTGAACCTCTGAGTAATGTTTTGATGTGATTGTGACTGTCACATGTGGCAAAACCTCCAGCTGTACAATCAAATGAGCAGAGAAGATTTTTCTCTAATGATTCCACAGCTGAGGGTGTTCAATCTGCTACAAGTTTCTTGCTGACTTGCTTTAAAAGGGATAAAAGCTTTTGGCCAGCCTCACTGATGCTGAGGCAATGGTGTTGGTGAGGCAGAGCATCCCAGGAACTGGAAATGAAGCCCATTGGGCATTTTTGGGCATCAGAGATATGAATTACAGCAAAGCAGCTCCTTGAGCAGCTTCCAAGGATCAGATGAGGGAGCAGCAGTGGCCTTGGGCTGCTGGGGAGCCTCTGGAAGGAGGCTGGAAAAGGCTGTTGATAGCCAGGGCTCTCACAGCAGCACATCCAGAGGAAAAACACAGAGCCTGAGCAGGAACCCTCAGTGCAGCCCCCAAAGCCCAGCCAGGGTCAGCATGTGCTGCTTGAGCTCTCAAGTAAGGAGGAAAGAAACATTTCATAAATGATAAACCACAGCCCACAGATGACCTGCAGAGAAACCTGCAAGTGCCCTGTCCAAGAAGTGGTGGTCAGTGGCAAAGAGGCTGAGTTTGCCCAAGGTGCTCATATGCAGTGGATCATACCCCAAAACCCCTCTCAGTGGAAGTCTGATTATCTGCTTGCTCTTCAATTAGACAAGATTTTGGTACATATGAGCTGTTGGATTTGACTCTTCACTGATCTGGTCCAACCCTCACATAGTTACATATAAAAGTCAAGGAAAGAATTATAATCTCCTCTTTAAAAAATAATATTCATTTAAGGGTTAAAGGGAGGCAGGACTTTCTTTTTTTTCCCTGCAATAAATTAAGATTGTAAGAAAAGCATCCCAGTGTATCATCTAGATTTACAGCAGGGTTTTTCAATTTCATTTGTCATTGCCAAATACATTACATTGGGATTAAACTGTACAGGTTATTAAATACTGATTACAAGAAGCCAGCGTGCTGTAGCAGGCAAATAAAACTTGCAAGTTACTGAAATTAAGGCTTTGAAAATGTTTTAAGGGAATTAATGTTTAATTAGAGATTTTGATCTATAAGGCATTCTAGTAATAGCTTCAGCAGGAGATTACACAAACCTGTGAGACATTTATAAGTAGAAAGGATACTTGATGTAGTATTTTCTTTAATTAATCCTGCACTGGAAGACCACCATGAGGGAATTTAGAGTTTGGTGCACAATAAAAAAGATCATTCCAGTCAGCAGGCACTTCAGCTTCTGTGGGGTTTTTTGCATTATCAAATTCATGTGCACATAATTTTAACAATACAGCATGAGATGAACTTTGAATTTAGTGTGATTAAGAATATTTCTAACTCTGCATCCCCAAGGGAACTTGGATATTGACGTGTTGGGAGGTTTACAGATCTGAGCTATTTGGCTTAATTTTTTCTCCTGCTGAATCTCATCTTTCTGTTACTGACTTCCAGAAACAACATAAATCATCAAAAGCATTTTGTTTTCCAGCATGATTGATGATTTTATCTTTCACTCAGACATACTTGTACAAAGTCTTCTGTTTCCACTAAAAAATAGTTTATGTAATTTCCTGTAGTCAAACCCAGTGACTGATCCTTTACTGTTTTGCTCACTACATTTAATGTTGATGGTCTGACAAGACTTTCACAAGGCTGGAAGTGTAATCAAGGAAGTGTAAGAGGTGTTTGTGTTGGTAGGTGTAAAAATACAAACAGAAAAGTCTCATGCTCTGAAAAAAAAAATTCCTGGTCCCAGCTACCAAGGTTATGGAGTTACAGGGATGATAAAACTCCTGTTAAATTTACTGGAAGGGGAAGTAAATAAACTCAACAAATTTTCAGTACAAAAACCCAGCGGTTTTAGGTCTTTAAGTTCATCTTTAATCTGAAATGCATCATCTTTCTGCTGATCTACTCAGTGAAATAAAGCTGCAAAGACATTTTTGAAGATTCAAAAAGCTGGATAAATTGGAAAAATCACTTGAAAATGAGGACATCTTTCCTTTTCCTCCTCCTTTCCAGGTGCAGCCGGACCACAGACAGTGTCATTACACCATTTTTTGTTAAATCCACACAGTTAAAAAATGGATCAGGCCTTCTGTTTAAAAGATATTAATTCATATTACAGCTTACTAATATTCCTCACAGTTAATTTTTATCACTGGTTATGCTATGCTGATTTTCTCCTCATCACTTTAGCTGTAATTGTTTGGTTTAATACCCAGAGCCCACATCCTCTATGCTGCCTGCTTAATTATTTTCACCTCTTTTTGTGTCACATTTCTCAGATCAGTAATTATGTCAGATCATAAACCCCATCCTACACTGACTAAAATAACTTGACAAATAGCAATACTTTCTATATAACATGGAATAAGGTGAGTTGGTTTAACAAAACACATAATTTCTTTCTAGTTAGTTTAATTAGTTTATCTTAATTATTTAACCTATTAACCACAGGTTAATTAAATCAAATCTGATGCACTCTCTTACTATATTTATATTGCTTTTTTTTTTTTTTTTTCTGAATGGGACTAGTGTTTCATTACCTCTGTTGCTCATTAATTTTAGTGCTGCTGTTGCTCTTTCTTGAAACGTTTGTTTCCTCCAGGGCCAAGTTAATCCATAATTGAGAGCTAATGGTAAATCTCCCTGCATTACCCACCATGCACAACCCAAAAGGCAACAGGAGGGGGCTGGATCACATCAGGTAAGAGAACCCACTGCAGGAATGCACCCTAAATAGCCACCCCCAGCCTGCCTTGGGTGTAAAAGGACACCTCCTTCCACCTGCTTTTGATAGCAATTTTTATCCCAGTGCCATCTTCTAAAAATATATCCCTGCTTTTCTTCCCAGGGTGCAAAGGAGCAGGGTGGGAGAGGAGTGGCAGGCCCTTTCTGAAGGCTTCTGAAGGCTCTTTTGAGGAGCACCTTCAAAACCCAAAGCCCAGAGCAAATGCCACAGTGAAACCAGCCAAGGTGGTAAAATCAAATGCAGCAAACTCAGGTCCAGGAGCTCTCAGGAGCAGCTGCACTCTTCTGCCCAAGGAGGTGACAGGGAGCTGCAGTGCCTGCCCTCAGCTGGAGATCCACCACAGCAAACTCATCTATGAACTGTTACCCCTCCAAAAACACATGTAATAATGGTGATAGCCTGGAAAAGCAAGGAGCAGGGACTAGAAACACCTCTGCTGCCTGTACACTTCACTTTCTTCAAACAGACTTGTGGCAAGGCAGCTGAGCATCAGGGTAAGTGGGCTGTGCATCAGTGTAAGGGGGTGACAGGGCAGAGCCAGGGCACAAAGCCACCCCAGGAGGGGATGGACTCCCTGCACCACCCCTGGATGTGCTGGCAGATGAAGATGAGGGTGGTTATGACAGATGAGGGAGCCTGGCAGCCTCCCAGGGAAAGGACCATTCCCAAGAGGCCCTTAAGTTAAACTCCATCTACTGACTCTGCAAATGCCAGCTGGGGGAGCTTGCACAAGGATTCAGACACTGAATTTGCTCCAGTGGTTTTAATTCCACACAGACATTTTAATTCCAGCTGTGTCGTACAGTACCCATAACCCACAGCCCAAGACCCACTCAAAGTCCCACCCCAGCCAGGGAATCTGCTGCAAAAGCCTCCACAGGATCTACCCCAGCACCCAGAGCAGCTCAAGAATCAGACCTGCCCACCTCCAGGCTATGGAGCCCCTGCTAAGCACAAAGCTGAATGAGATCACAGCTGGTCCAGGGCCAGAAAGTAATGGTGCAGTAATGGGTTTATTGGCTTTTTGAGAAGGAGCTGCTTGATTTCAGGCAGAGGAGATTCAACAGCAGCATTCACTCCTGCTAATCTCATTTCCAGCAGCACACTGAGTGAGAAGGCACTTGGGCACAAAGCTGTGCTCGATTGCTCTGTTTATCCAGGATTACATTAGGAGCCCAAGAGCATCTGAAAACAGCCCCTAGCCAGAGCTAGGGCTTTGCAAATGCCTTCTGCAGCACCAGGCTTGTGGGAAAAGAAATCCTAGTGTTTCCAGCAAGCTGCTGGCAGTTTGCTCAGTGCAAGAGCTGGATTTAGATGCACAGGTTTTAGATGTGCAAATTGAAGACAGTGTCTGTTGAGGAAAGTGCTGCAGATAAGAAGTGTTGACCAGATAATTTGGTTCATTTTAAATAATTCATTTACCTTAAGCAAAAAGAAATCAAATGCAGAAGGGTGTATTTGGCCAGGGTGAGGGATTCTTGCAAGGGGGAAGTTAGCAGAAGTTGGTCTGACTGTGATCTGCCCCATTATTCACAAAATAAGTTACTCTGAGAACAGAATTACCACCAAATCTGGTATAAGAGCTCTTTATTTCAGTGTCTAAAACACAAAGAGAGGGCTTGCATTTCGACATCAGAACCATGCAAAGCACCTACACACCAAAAATGAGATACTGAACGAGTGTCTCTCTCCTGCTACACGTGGAGAATTTAGGCAGGGAAGACTCTGTTTTCCTGTGCGTTCTGCTTTATCCTTCCACGAATCAACCAGCTGCGAGGGGTGATAATTAACCTTCATTGCAAACCAGATCATTTGCCACTGAACACTATTCCATGCTGCCCTAAGCTGCTAAAATATGCTCCTGTAAGCTTCATCAAGCACCCAGTTCTGCTCTTGGTCTAAAAGGACTAAGTCCCAAACATCTCCAGCTACAGGACAGACTTCAATCAGAGGTACTGAATTAAATGAGAGCAGAGTTTGGCTCAAAGGATGAATGTCTCCTCCACACAGAAGCCCAGAAAAGGCCCTTGTAAGTTTCCCAGAGAGGGGGATGTAGAGACCACCCCAGGCTCAGAGAATTGTCATGTGCACAGAGGACAACCAGACATCCTGAACTATTAAAAAACAGTGGTATAGAAAAATAAAAGGCATAAAATACTGAACCAAAAAGGTTCCAAATAAGGCATCAGCAGGTCCCAACTGGATGTGCTCCTGTTACATACATCACTCTCCCAGCCAGGATAGTTAGGAACGATGCATTAGGATTGTATTTCTGACCTCCATCATTAAGTGCTATGAGCAACCAGAAGGATTCAAGTTCTCTTTGAAAAAAATAAAAATAAAAAAAAAACAAACCTCCAAACACAAAACCAGGCAGTAATGTTTTTGGTAAGTATTTCTTAGAAAAGAAAATAAAAATGTTAAAGCAATTCGTTGAGACGACCCATTAAAAAAAGACAACATTCCTGTAAAGTAAAAATATATATGTATATATAAATAGAATCTATTTTTTGTTTGTTTGTTTTCCTTAAAAAAAGAGACATTCAGTATCACATCAGCGGATCCTGATGGGCCTTCCCGCGGGTCTCCTGCGACAGCCGCCGCTCCTTAAGGCAAAACGTGGGCTTGGCACGGGCGGGACAGCCGGGTCCCTGGGGCAGGGCCTGTCAGCAGGGCGGCTTCTCCCGCACGCTGACCGAGCCGTCCTCCATCCCAAAGTACACCAGCTGGGCCATGTCGATGAACAGCCCCGTCTCCACCACGCCTGCAGAACGAGAGGTTGCTGGTTACTGCCACAGCCACCACCCCTGCACTCTGTGCAGTGCCTCTGTCATGTACAGCTCCTGCCACAGCCACCACCCCTGCACTCTGTGCAGTGCCTCTGTCATGTACAGCTCCTGCCACAGCCACCACCCCAGCACTCTGTGCCCTGTGCAGTGCCTCTGTCCTGTACAGTTACTGCCACAGCCACCACCCCTGCACTCTGTGCAGTGCCTCTGTCATGTACAGTTACTGCCACAGCCACCACCCCTGCACTCTGTGCAGTGCTTCTGTCCTGTACAGCTCCTGCCACAGCCACCACCCCTGCACTCTGTGCCCTGTGCAGTGCCTCTGTCATGTACAGTTACTGCCACAGCCACCACCCCTGCACTCTGTGCCCTGTGCAGTGCCTCTGTCACGTACAGTTACTGCCACAGCCACCACCCCTGCACCCAGGTATAGTATCTGCAGGGAACCCCCAACCAGGAAGAGGGAATGATGCATCTTGTGGCTGTCATATTTTCTGAAAAATCCTCTTCACCCAGGATTTTTCTCCTGGGAAGCTGAGAAGCCTCAGAAAAGAATGAGAACAATAATTATCTGATTGCTTTGGAGTGTGGTCTGGAGATCGTTTACCAACAGGTGCATGTTTGACTGGTTCCATCTGAATTGTTATAACTTAATGACCAATCACAGCCAGCTGTGCCAGACTCTGAGGAGTCAGTCACAAGTTTTCATTACCATTTTTGTTAAGCCTTCTGATGTATCCTTTCTTTATTTTCTTTAGTATAGCATGATATGACTGATATGATGACTGATATGATGACTGATATGATATGATATGATATGATATGATATGATATGATATGATATGATATGATTGATATATCAACCTTCTGAGAACATGGAGTCAGATTCTTATCTCTTCCCTCGTTCTGGGGACCCTCACAAAGACCACAGCATCTGACTGTATCTAATCAGAAGGCTAATTAATTACATTATTATACTATATTATTCTATATTATATTACCTACATCTAAACTGAATCTGCCAAGCACTCAACTCTGCACCCAACTGCTCTCTTATGACTGTCAGCCCACAGTCCCCACACACACACACACTCTTGGCCCAGATAGGCCAAGGAAACAAAACACCATCATTTGGGTGAACAATCTCCATATTGCCTTCTACTTTGACACAACACAGGCACAGCAAGTAAGAATTGTGTTTTCTTTCTCTGATGTTCAGAGAGTGTGAAACCCAGAAATATTCTTGGGAAGAACTGTGCCTTGCTTTTCTCTGCAAAGAGAAATGTGGTGTCCACTTGTGTCCTCTGCTCTGCCCTCTGTGGTTTGGCTCCTTCAAAAGCACCAGTGCCTCCATCAGAGGTTTGGAGAAGTGTCCAACCTAGATCAGCCACACTGGGAGCTTTCTGGGAAGTGTTTTCCATGCAGCCACTTCCAGCAAAAACTCTCCAGAGACTGAGGAACAACTCCCAAAGCTCCACCCACATTCACACTGCCCCAGCCACCACTGTTGCACCAAAACAACCATGAGAAAAGCATTTTCTGCTGTCTGATGACCCATGGCAGCAAGAGAAAGCTGCACACACCCACAGCACCGGGGATCACTCCCTTTGCCTTTAAACTCACCTGAAAGACTTCCCTGTAAGAGATCACCTGGCTAACATTTGTTCAGATGTTAAAACTCAGCAGCTCCATACTACCTCTGCAATTTGTAGCCCATTTGTAAATGTCCTTTTGATTGCATTTAATTATGGGGTGCTCTGTCACCCTGTTCTCTTAAGTTCTTCTAAGCCTTCTGATGTTTACATTCTTGTAATGGAGTTTCTCACATACTTTTCATGTAAATAATGAATGGTTGACATTCCTTTCTGGAGGAGGAGAGAATTGATGGACTGCTGGTTTGACCAGTGTTGCTGGAGAGGTGGCAATTTCATCCTCCAATCCATGGTCACTCATGAAAGTCTATAAATATTGGAGTTTGGAAATAAACTGCCCTCTTTTCACCTTGGACATCCCAGCTTGTGCGTGTCATTCATTTTGTGTCCTATTGTGAGAGTGCTCCTAACTTCACAGTGATCACTGAGACACAGCCAGAGGCCAGGGAGGTGGATAGACACAGAGACAAGGGCTACCACAAACACAAGGTGGCCAAAACCAAAACCCTTCTCGCAGCACTGCATTTAGGCTTTAACAGCCACACATTTAGGCTCATCCATTTCTGGGGAGGGAAGAAGCTCTTCCCTGAGCAGGAAACAGGTCCCATTATTTACTATTCCTTTCTCAAACAACAAGAAATGCAGGGAAGAAGCTCCTGCTGTGCAGAGCAAGCAGGCACTGTCTGCCTCTTGCACAGACACATCCCTAATGATAGAGAGATTTGTACAGACATGGGCAGCAACTGGATTAGGACATGGAGCACTGCACCAGGGCAGCCCAGACCACCAGAGATCCCTTCCAACCCCAACAACTCTGTGATTCTGTGATAAGCACTACTGAGGGAAGCAAAACCACTGAGCAGAGCCTCTGCCTGGCCTGGGGTTTTGTGGAGCCAGGACAATACATGGCTGCTTTGTGGGGATGTTGGTGCAACAAGATCCCAACCTGTTCCTGCATGTTCTGGCAACACATGAGCAGTCAGTGAAGGCAGCTGTGTGAAAGCAGGACTTGAGGGACAGGCTTTGCCAAGATAACCAGAAAGACATCCAGATGCTGCTTCCCTGAAGTTCAGAGAGTGCCAGTGCCCCTGGGTAGACCTGGATGGTCCAGAGGCAGCTCTTGCCTGGGCAGCAGGTCTCATGCAAGGCAGGAGTCCTTGCAGAGAGCCTGTTTTGTTTGCAAACAGAGCACTCAGCCACTGCTGCTCGAGCCCAGCAAGAGCTTGAGTACACTTCATCCTCACAGCAAGACCAGCAGGGAGGGCTTCCCAATGGGAATGGGATGCAGAGCTGTAAGCAGCTCTTGGAAAATACCACAGCACAGTGCAAACCCTCCCTCCAGAGTGCACTGGTGTTTCCACTAAAGTCCCTCTCTAAATGGGCACAAGGAGAGTAAGAAAGAGGACAGGACTGTTGTGCCTAATGGGAAACAGTGTCAACATCAACCAGCATCACTCCAGGTTTTCACCACCATGTGGGAAAAGCCCCATGGGCACAATTGTACCAATTGGGCTGACTGCTCTCTTGAACAAATGCTTGAAACAAATGCAGGGACCTGCAGGAGGGCAGCAAATACACACACACACATTCCCTCATATCCAGGAGAAAGCTGCCACAGTCCAGATTACTTATCACACACCAAGCCTCAGCCACTTTTGTGGTTTTTAAAAAATCAGACATCACCTGGTATCATTTTGATAGCGGAGTTCACTTCACGCCACTCGTGAACCTTGTCAAACTTCCAGTCCAGGATGAAGTTCCCATTATCTGTCACCACAGGGCCCTGGAAGCAAACCCAGCTGTCATGGCATGAGCCCTGTGTCTCCTGGTCCCAGCCAGGGACTGTCACAGCCCTCACTGGGACCAGCTGTCCCCACTGCAGTGGTTTAGAGTCATCATTCACAAAAACTGGGGCTGTCCTCACAATAAACCTGTCAGTGAAACCATCACCCCCAACTTGAGACTGTCTTTGGCAGCTCAGACTGCCCTGCAGCCCCTCAACACCCCCAGACCCAGGCTGGCAATCCCTCTGCTCCCTGCTCCAGGATGCTTCTTTAGGAGTCACAGCCAGAGAGGCTTTCAATGAGCAGCCTGAACACATAAATACACAATCCAGTAACCAAAGTACAATAAGGAGGAATTACACAAGATGTCACTTGTGGGAGTGAAAGCCCAGATTTCACCAGATGAAGGGCCAGACCTCTGGTCCTCCCTTTGCCAGGTTCAGGTGGGTCCCCAGGGGAAGCAGGGCTGACAGGGACACTCACTGCTTTGTTTACAGCCATCCGCAGCTCCACGACACCGCCAAATTTTTTGGTCAGGGCTTTGGTGACAGGGACATAAGCCATGGGGATGACCTCAATAGGAACTCCCTTCTTCCACTGCTCCCCAAGGCTGTCAGATTTTTTCCTGAGGGCACAGTTTGAGGTGGGATTAGTGCTGGACATTACACTGCTGACACCATTAACAGCACCCCAACCCCTTGGCAAACCCCTCAGGCACAAGGCTCAGTAGGACACAGGTCAGTCCATGTGTGCCCTGGTGCAGCCAGAGCCAGTCTAATGCACAATGCTCCATCCACTCCAAAGCCCTGTTTTGACATGCTTTGGACAAGCACAACAGGAGTTGTTTGTTCCACAGCCCCATGGCTGGAAAATTAATCCCATGCTGACAATCACTGAGCTCAGAGAGCAGAACTGTCACTTGCCCACAAGCTCTGCTGACTCCCAAGCAGGCCTGCTGAGTTGAAAATTAAGAAAAAAAGATAAATTGAATTCCTGAAATACTGGGAGCCAGGCTTATTTCCACCATTCCTGCTCTCCTGTAACCATTGGAATGACAATAATGGTCCAGCACAGCACCATCTGAAACCTCCCATGGAGGAGAAAGGTATTATGGACAGTAATATCTTCACCTGTAGTCAGCAATAACAATGAAGCACTTTGCAAATCCTGCAACTATCTTCTCCTGGGTCAAGCAGCCACTGCAAGGGGGAAAAAATAAAAACAAAACCAGAAAACATTAGACTGCTTCTCACTGTGCCTAATGGCTTTGAAACCCAGTCCCCTCTAATATGTTCTTGCTGGTTTTGGTGCTGCCATTGCCCCACACCTTATCCTCCTGATCCCCACCCCTCACTTTGTTCCTCTTGTCCCTGGCAGCCTTGGCCAGGAGCCATCCCCCAGTGTGGGTGCACACACAGCCCTGCACAGGATCCCCTCCAGCCCAGCCCAGAGACACCCAGAGCCACACAGGGATGTTCAGAGCCCCCACCACCAGCACTGGGACAGACAGACAGACGGACAGCAAGGCTCACCCGCCACCTTTGATAAGGTTGAGGTCACAGTCCACCTCATCTGCTCCATCAATGGCAACATCAAGCTGTGGGGAGAGGAGCAAATGGCTGTGGGAACCCTCCTGTGCAGCTCCAGGGCTGGAGTGTCCCAAGCAGCAGTGACAAATGTCACCAGAGCTGGCACCACCGTGGTGCAGCCTGAGCAGACACAAGTGTCTGATGGCCAAGGACACCCTGAGACCACCCAAGCCCCCCCAACAACCCCAGGCATGTGAGAGGAGGAGAAACCCAAACCAACTGCTGGCCTGCAAGGCACAGCTCCATTGTTTAAGGACCAGCACGCAAGATTTTCCCAAGGAACAGTTCAGCAACATCCCTGTCCCAAGCCTCATCTTGGAAGAGATGCCGAGCACCTGGAGGCAACACAACCCAGCAGCCTTCTTGCCATCTAAAGGGACAAGAACTAAGACAAAACTTGGGGTGAAAAGAAACTAAACCTGTTCAAATCATTAAGGTTAGAAAAGACCTTTAAGATCATTGAGTCCAGCTATTCAACAAACCCTGCAGGTCCCCACTAATCCATGTCCCTAAGCATCAAATCTACATGGTTTTTGAACACTTCCAGGGATGCTGATTCCACCACTGCCCTGGGCAGCCTGCTACAGTGCTTGACCAACTTTTCAGTGCATAATTTTTTCCTGATATCCAATCTGAACCTCCTGTGGCACAACTTGAGGCTGTTTCCTGTTGTCCCAACTCAAGTTCTGCAGTGTGGCTGCCCAAACTCAGCCTCAGGGGAGGACTAAGGAGCCTGGATGCTTCCTGAAGGACCAGGTGAGAGGAAGGTGAGCTGAGGTCTCACCTCTGTGGTCCCACTTACCTCTGGATTTCGGTCCAAGTCACTCAGTGTTAAGCCATTCTGCAGGATCAGCTGACGAGCCTGTGCACCAAGAAGAGAACAAACACCATTTACCAGTGGCAGGAAAAGGAAATCAGACTCTTGGTGTCCTTCCCTGGCTGCAGCAAGGATGGAGCCTCCCTGGGAAAGCTCCACTGCTGCACTCTGAGCTCTTGGAGAGGAACACACAGCAAGGAGCAAATGATGTTTCCTCACCAGAGCAGTTTAATAAAAAAAATCCTGCTGCTGATTTGAACTAAAATGCTCAGGTGGTGCAACAGAACTCCTGGGTTTGGGTGTCTCCATACTAAATAGCAGGAGGCCTCATCAGCTCGGTGGGAATCACTTTTATCTAAGCACTAAAGCAGACAGGGATTTTTTAAATCCTGTGTTGTTTCAGCTTGGACATCATTCTCCCTCACACCCATCCAGCCCTTATCTCCTCTGGCTGAAAAATGGAAGAAAATTAAATATTTACACCCCAGCAACGTGGAACTAACAGAGGAAATATTTTTTGTATTGGAAATAAGCTAAAAGGTAAATAACAAATGCACAACTCGTGGGAAAAGTGTGGGAATCAGCTGGAAGAGCTGCTTGGTGGCTCTGATCTAGGTCCCCTACAGTGGCCATGTGTTTCCCTCTAGTGGCAACACAACACAGGGCACCCAGAGCTGCCCTTGGCTCAGTCCCTCAGCTTGAGCAGGCAATCACAGAATTGTTTAGCCAGGTTTCCTAACACCAAGTGCAGCCCTTAACCCAGCACTGCCCAGGCCACTGCTAAACCACGTCCCCAGGTGTCACATGTAGATGGTTTTTTACATCCCTCCAGGGGTGGTGACTCTGGTTTTTACATCCCTCCAGGGATGGTGACTCCACCACTGCCCTGGGCAGTACTGTTCAGTGCTTGACCACCTTCCCAGTGAAGAAACTTTCCCTACTATCCAATCAAAACCTCACCTGGCACAACTTGGGGCCATTTCCTCTTGTCCTGGTATTTGTCACTTGGGAGAAGAAACCAACCCTGGCTGCCCCCTCCTGTCAGGGGGTTGTGGAGAGTGAGAAGATTCCTTTTCTCCAGCCCTCAGCTGTTCCTCATCACAGCTGTGCTCCAGAGACCTCCCCAGCTCCACTCCCTTCTCTGGACACTCTCCAGCCCCTCAGTGCCTTCCTTGTCATGAGGCACAAAACTGAACACAGAATTTCAGGTGTGGCCTCACCAGTGCCCAGCACAGAGGGACAATCCCTGCCCTGGTCCTGCTGTCACACTATTGCTGACACAGGCCAGGTGCCCCTGGGCACACGATGGCTCATGTTCCCAGCACCCCCAGGACCTTTTCTGCTGGGCCACCTTCCAGCCACTCTGCCCCACAGCCTGGAGCTCTGCAGGAGCTTGTTGTGGCCAAAGTGCAGACCCAGCACCTGGCCACCTGAAGCTCAGACCTTTGCCTTGGTCCAACCATCCATCCTGTCCAGATCCCCTGCAGAGCCTTCCTGCTCTCCAGCAGATCAACACTCCCACCCAACTTAGTGTCATCTCTAAGTGGTTGAACTTTCTATGTCATAAATCATCATTCAAGTGAGATTCCTTCCTTGCACAGACCCTGCTCAGTCCAAACTTGCTACCATGCTGCAGCTAGACCAAGAAACCCCAGTGCAATAGCCTGGATCAGCTGATTCCCCTGAATTCTACCCACTAACACTAACAAAGTGCATCAGTCACAGGTACTGGCATGCCAGAAACATCGGAATTAGCAGGTGGCACTCCTGGCAGTAAGATCTGAATAGTTTATCATGGCATTTCATAGCATGCAGTTTTAACACCCATGGGCTGTGGGGCCCTAAGGACTCACAAAATGACAGGAATAAAAATCAGTGGTTTGGCATTCATCACATGGTGTTCACAAAAGGAGATTTCAGGGATCTGGGAAACTCAAAGCATTGAGAAACACTGTGCTGCACATGCAGGCCAGACCCTGAACAGGCTGAGTCAGCAGTGTGGCAACAAGGTGGCTTGGCTCTCTCCAGGCTCTGCTTGCAAGGCAATGGGAGCAGTGGGAATGAGAAGCAGAGCTCCCATCACTGAGGGAGAGGTGGTGGTAACTGCACAGCACTGGACAGGAGCAGTCCCACTCCGTGCTCCCGGCACACGTCCCGGTGAGAAGAGACAACGCAAGCGCCAGGGACAGATACTTACCCTGCTCTAGCTTTATGGTGGAGGTGGATTAATGCCCTGACAACAGGGAAGGGAGGAGTATAAAAGCCCACTGAAACCAACTCTTCCTTGCCAGTGACCTCAGGCAGCCATCTACACCTGCACAGTGAAAATAAAATGCTGTTTTGCTGACCTGGGAATGCTCCATTTGGAACTGGTTGAGGTCTAAGGGACTGCAAGAGATACAAAACAGCCCCACGTTTGGAATTTTGGCTCCTGCAGGTGTACAGTCTTTCTCTTCCCTTTAACAGCAACTTTTTGTTTTCCTAGCAAGAAACTTGGTGGTGTTAAATGAACTATGACAACATTTCAAGGCAGGACAGGCTCCAGCCCACGCTCACTACAAGAGCTTCATCAATATTTTGTTTAAGAACTAATGACTGAACTCAGAGCACTTCTAAATTCCAAGGGAACATGGCATTTCAGGGTGGGAATCATCTGAGACAGATCAAAGACAGACCCTCACCACAGTCTACATAATCAAAAGAAGTACCAATATAGGGGTTTTTTTGGTTTTTTTTTCACTTTCTGGCCTTTGCAGCACCTTGCACCATACCCCAGTCACCTGCAACAGCTGGGAAGAGAGAGCCCTGTCACCTCCACACCTAAACAACTGCAGGGTAAGAGGATCTTAGGTTTTCCTAAGATTTTGGGATAATTCAGGTTGGTCTCTATCCAACCTCCAGGTCAAAGCAGGGTCAGCTCCCAGGCTGCTCAGAGCTGTATCCACCCAGTCCCTGAACACCTCACAGGACAGGCTCTGCCCTGCCTGCCACACTGCCTGACTGCCCTCACAGTGACAAGAGTGTGACAAAAGTACAGTCCCCAGGACCGTGAGAAGAACACATGCCCAATTCCTTGACTGGGGTATTGCCACCCAGCCTTGAAGACCCTCCAGGTGGTCCCCACTGTGTCACCTCTGCCTGCCCAAAAGGAGGTTCCCACCTCAGGGAGCAGAGGCAAAGAGACCAAAGCCAGCTGCCAAAGGCATGGGAGATGCTCAGAAGCTTTCTCAGCAGATCTGTATTCCACCACCAAGCCAGGTTCTCCCTCTCCCTCCAGCCCTCTAACATCTAGCCTGGTATGAACCAATTCCTGCAAAGGCTGCACAGCCAACAAGAGGTTAAGCCAACTTCTCTTCTGCAATGTATCAAATCCAGCTGATGCATTTGAAGTTCCTGCTGAAAACACAAGAGCTTACTATTATTCTGTCAGGGCTGATACAGACTCAAAGGAGACAAAGTGTCTCCAGTGAGCTCTGCACTGTGAGCCTGGTTCACCACTAAGCAGCATTTTCCTGCAAGTGGGATCCAGAGGAAGCCACACACCAACCCTGACACAACCAGCCTTACCACACTGGCTCCAAATACACCTCCCAGCCCGAGCTCAGGTCAGGGTAATACAGCACCATCACTTTCTTTCTGCAGGCTGCACCACAACTGCTTCCACTGGTGCTTTGGGTTCATTCACACCACTGTGAACCAGAGAGAGGCAAGGTGGCCTCCCACAGCCCAGGGGGAGATGCCCTGGCAGGAAGCAAAGGAGGAAAGCACTCACCTGAAAGGATGTAGGGATGCAGACAATTGTCAGGTTCTCCTCCTTAACTCGCTCAGCTGCAGGCAAAGAGCAGAAGCCTTGGTTTGTTCATTGCACAAGGAAAAAACACAGCAACTTTCTCTTTAAGAAACCCCAGTTCAGTGCAACCCCTCTGATTCACTGCAATTACTTGCTTGGCTTGCAAATAACTCAGTCACGCTCAAAATGCAAACAGGTGCCCCCTCCATAGGCTGAGGCTCAGTTTCAACAGAAATGTCACAACACCCACTCTGGCCCAGCCCAAGCCACCATGAGCCATTAACCTTTATGTCTCCAGCAGCAGAGGAGCCCCATCAGCAAATCCTCACCTGGGAAATCGGCCCCATCCCCTCTCTCACTCCATTAGACAGGTTTTTGCTGCTCTCCATGTAAACACAGAGCTCCAGCAGCTGTCTGAAAGGTTTGCTGGCTTGTTGCCCTGGGGACATCACATTAATTTATTATAGAACATTTAAATATATAGCAGGCAAAGAACTAATAAAGTACAGTATTCCATTAAATGGAAGGAAATATTTCCTCCCCCAGGCTAACCTCAAATGACTAAAATCTATTACTAAGATATCATTATGGATAAAATGTTATTTTAGTAATTACAATACCCAGGCACAAGCCAACAGCCCAAGAGCCAGCAAGAGCTCCTGCACCAGAGCAAGCACATGAGCTACATGCTCCAAGGTAGTGCTGCTGCTGGAAGGATTGAACATGCAGTACATGAGGCTGGATGTTCTTACAAGCCACATCCCAGTTCTAAAGCAATCAGGAGACATGAAAAGCCAGAATTTGCAGCCTGGAACAGCCACTCCTCTTCAAATACAATAGGCATTTATTTAAGAGACTGATTCTGTGCTCAAGGAGGGAGTGGTTGCAGCACTGAGCCAAGCCCAGAAGGCTGAACAGCAGCTCCCAGACAATGAAGTGCAGCACACACAGAGTGGGGACTTTTGGGTGACAAGGGACAGCCCCAGCCCTGCTGTGTCCCTGCACAGTGAAGGGCTGGGCTGTGCTCAGAACTCAGCCTGCTCTGGGCTGCAGGACAGCTCTGCCCAAGGGAGCTGGAGGTCACCAGGGCACTCCCCAGACAGACAGAGCCACCCAGGTGGGACAAACTGAACTGAGCTGCCCAGGGAAGAGGTGGAATCTTCACACCTGGAAGTGTGGATGTAACACTTGGGAGTATGGCTTGGTGCTGAACACAGTGGTGCTGGGTGGGATCTGAGGATCTTGGAGGTGTTTTCCAACCTTAATGATTCTGTGGTTCCCCCACTGTACCCAAGCAAGACCCCCAAGAACAATAGGACTCATCCTGCACTCCCAACCCACCATGGCCCCCACGGCTGCTCTGCTCTGCATCCAAGGACATCCAAAGTTCAGCACCTCCACAAGCAGGGCTGAGACTGCCCTGCAAAGGAACTTTAAACCTCTGCACCCTCTGTAATGAGCCGTGACAGTAATTACCCTCACACTCACTCTGCAAAACTGCATTTGCCTCACTTGAATATTTTGCTGAAATTCTCTGAATCACTCCCTGAGCAAAGCCCTGCACCTGGAGCAAGCAGGTAAACCTGGCTGCAGGGTACATTAATAAAATGCAGCAGGATTTCACGTTCCTCATTTTCATTACACCTCAGCAGGGCCCTCAGCGTGAATCCTGAGGATGTGGGGAGCAAAATGAGCCACAGGCAAACGGGTTAAAGGAAGCAGAGCAGCTGCATGGCCCCGAGCCACACAGCAAGTCAGCACTGGGCAGAGCTGGCAAAGCTGGAACCAGACCAAGGAGTTCAGCTCCAGTTTGTGGTGGGTGCCAGTGGAGAGTTTTTCCAGACTGTCAGGAACAGGTGGCAAATCATTACCTCCTCAGGACTCTCAGGCTATAAATTTGGAGCCCAAGGCCCAGTTTTAACCTTCAGCTTCAAGCAGGACACAGCAGCCAGTGAACAGACCCAAGGCATCGGCTCTAAGTCAGCACACAGGTGATTTTAGGGTGCTTTTCAAGTAGTTGGGACAGATGGAAAAGGGAACTTTTTGTGGTGGGAGGGACAGGAAGGGGAGCATCCTACCTAATCGCTGCACCGCGTGTACAATCGTAGATCCGCTTCCGATCCCAAGAACTTGATTGTTCTGCAAATCAAAGACAGACAGAGGAATGCTGTCACTGGAGGCTCCAGACTCCACTTTCCCAGTAAAACTGGCATCATAAACACATGCAAGAGGAGCTTTGTCCAGGGATGCACGTGGACACAGCATCTCAGCACTCTGCAGGCAAGGGAGGGAACACGCTGTGCCAGCGAGGGCACGGCCGTGGTCTGTGGCCAAGGGATTTTAATCAACTCTGCCTCTCATTAAAGGACATGTGCTTGCTAATTACCAGCACAGTCCAATCTCACGGTGTTCAATGCACACTCACTGGTGGTTGCTGGCATTCCATGAAAGCTCTCCTGCAGGAAAGCTGTGAATTTCAGACAATACCACAGAGGAAGAAGGGGAAACAACCTCAAGATAAAATCTCCCAAGGAAGCCACGGAGTAAAAGGCTGCATTTGCTGCCAACCATATCATTAGTAAACAGCACAGATGCACCAGCAGCCAAAGCAGAGAGCACAGCAGCTGTTCCTGTGAATAATAAAGAATGTTTTCCAAAACAGCGTGCAAAGCTGCCTATAGGAGAGTCCAGCAAAACTTGGAATGTGGATGAGCCTGGCAGCATGTGCTGAAGAGGATGAAATTTTAACCACAGCTCCATCCTGGCCTTTCTGTGTGTATTGCCTGATTTAAGAAGGATCACTGCCCTGTCACCTGTAACACAGATACACTCCTAAAAGGTGCTGCAGGCTGAGGGTGGATGGGTGCACTTGTGGTACTTCTGCAAGACATGTTCTCTGCCACATCAGTCTCTGTTTACCATCAGCTCAGTTTCCCACCCTCTGTAAGTGACCTGCAGCCTTCTGCACTTCCCATTTTCAGTGTACTTCATTTTCTTTGGATGGGATCCAAAGCTTAAATTGACTTAAAGAGGCCCAATATCACCACAGAGACTTCAGATGAGGAACACAGGAAGACAACCAGAGATGCAGGCACAGAGCTGTTGTGCATTATCTCTTGGACATTAGACAGATCTGGAGCTCTTTCCTCATGTGCAGCAAATCCAGAGTTGGGCAGCTGTGGAAAAAGCCACACCTGCAGCACTTCAACCAGCTAAAATCTTGCTGTCACTCAAGTTTACCTGGAGCGGTGAGTTTAAGACAGGTCACACTCCCCTAGGATTAGTCATTTCTCTTGCTTCTGCAAGTTAAAAGCTCAAAGAAAACAGAAGTTCTCCAAAACCAGAGGCTCAGCTTCCATCCCAGCCCTCACTAAACCACTGTGACCCTGCAAAAGCTGGGCACAGCAACAGGTCACTGATGCACACCTGCATGGCCAGCAGACACCCAACAGCTCCTGAGGCTCTCCTATCACCCACCCAGCAGGCAGAGCCAAGCAAGGCCAGCCAAGGAAGGGGCAAGCAAAGCTGTGCAGAGGCTGGCAGGACATGGGCAGTACCAGTGTTCCCAAAAGACTTGTTCTGACCCGGGGAGAGGCAGTTTCTTCTCTTTGCCCTCATTTCTGTAGGGTGGGACAGCTTCTTGGAGCAGCTGGGTACCCTAAAGGGATGGGGAAAGCTTCAGCATGGGCAGCTCCTCTGTAATGAAGCTGGGAAGAGCTCACAAGGGTCCCAGCCCACCCATTTATCAGTGATTAGAGGTGAAGCAGCACTTTTAATCAGCCTAAACTGGTGCTGTCACAGCCCCAGCCTCACCGTGACTCCCACCTCTCCTTCCTCAGCTCCAACCCCAGCCAGACCAAGGGCAAAACCAACCACAAAACATTTTAAAAACAGGGGCAGGGCAAACATTGGTGAGAAGCAGAGCACTGAGGAGCAGCACCTCATGCAAAAAAAAATTACATTTCAAGTTGTTTACCAAAAGCCCACCGAACAAAACCCAGACACTGAGCCCCAGCACAGCTAAGGACCCTTTTGGGTGACATGGGCAGCATTTTCTCAGCCAACCCAAGGGCCTAAAGACACTGCCCAGCACCACAGAAGCCAGCAAGACAACACACATGGAGCAGTACCAGCAGCACACAGGCACTGGCCAGTCCCACCTAAATTTCCAAGGTCAGAGAACAAAGAGTTCCATCAAAAAGCAGTAGATAAATACAGAGCAAAGCCCAAAGTTTGCTCAGTCCTCTCTGGGGCAGTAGGACATAGGGCAGTAGCTGTATTTTCATTTCTAACAGAGGTGCTCACAGGGCCTGCCCTCAGAGGTGTTGTATAAACACAAAGCCAGCTCTCCCCAAGCAGCTTACAGCTCTAAAACCCCAGCCCTGTGCCAGTCCCACTCCCCCAAGCTGTCACAGCCCCACAGCCCATGGCCTCTGAGGCTGGTCACCTCAGTGTCCACTCCAGAGCTGGGGGACTCTGCTCCTGCAGCTGCCCAGGGACAAGCGCTGTGGGTAAACACACAGATCTAGCTCAAAAAAATAAAATAAATAAATAAATAAAACCAGAAAAGTTATCCTCTCCTAATCCCCCCTCCCACACTCAGGTTTACATCTGCCACACAAGGAGCTGCTGTCCTGGCAAGGCAGGGATGGCTGTAAAGGTGGATGGATAGCAAGGGAGGAGCCTCATCCAGTACCAGTCCCAAGCCCTCAGTGCCACAGATTTATGGCACAGTTAAGCAAGAGGGATTTGTCGAGCAGAACCAAACCCTGGTGTCTCCCACACATCCCTGCTGTGTAAGGGAAGCCTCAGCTTTGCTTTCAGAGGTTACACTGCTCCACTCTGAGAACTCTAACAAGCAAACACAAACACATCCATTACAAACAGCAGCTGTCCCCTGCCAGTGCAAACTGACAGCTGAAACCATCCAGCTCCTGGGCAGTGACTCTGAGCTCCTTCTCCATTATTTCCTGAAGCCAACTTGCACAAGCATTGGGGTGTTACCCCACACACTGTCTAATTTACTTAACTGGCATCACAACCTGGACATTGAACTTTAAATTAGCTGGGACACAGCCAGAAACATTATCCTAAATTATCCTGGCCATAAAACAGCACAAAGGCCATCAATTTCACTATTAAAGTCCAAAAGTACTGGTCTTACCCCAAATCAAAGGAGGCCCCGTTTATGATACCTCACAGCAACAGCGGTGTCTTGGCTCCACACCTTGTGAGATGAGCCCTTTCTCCCACAACCCCTCAATGCACAATTTTGGGCTTGCCTTGGGTAAGAAAGGGAATTTTTATGCAACTGCCAGAGCCCCCAAGCTCCCCCATCTCTCAGACTGATCTATTTTGATGGTGTTGGTCTGGCAGGGGCTGGGTCTCACACAGCATGTGGCTGTGCTCTCAGGCAGGTACAGACTGCTCAGAGGAACGGGGCTGCAGAACAAGCAAAACTTTCATAGGATGTAAGATAAGCCAACTGAACCTCAAAAGGCTCAGCAACTGAACCTCAAAACACCACCCAAGTGAGGGGGGAACAGGAAGGAAAAGAGATTTTTTTTTTCCTCTGCTAACTACTAATATCTACATTCTTAGCAGGAACTCCTCACCCCGATTTCAGCACTGCTATTGCGAAAGGGCTGGCACAGAATGCTGCTATCAACCCCTTCGTGACTGGAACCGTTGATGGTTGATGGTTGAGCTTCCCAATCAGGCTGTGCCAAACCTCAGCTCCAGCCCTATCTGACATTCATGGGGCTGACTCAAGCCCCTGGCTGCATTGCCCTCCCTGCAGAGGACAAGACAGAATCCCCTGGTCAGGGACTGTTGCTCCTTGCCTGGGTGCTCAGAAATGGGGTGCAGAAGCAGTGAATCCTGGATTTGGAGAAAGGAGCAGTACTTGGCATTAGCCTCAACTCCCACCACAGCCCAGCTCGCAGGAGGGTGCACAGTGAAAGTTTGGAGGTGCAAGGCATTACCCCAAGTTCGGCATAGACAGTGCTGAGCTGGATCAGTCATGAAGCTGCTGCTAGGGAGGCACACATGGGGGAAGGAAAAGCTGTTTTCACCCTTTGCCTCAGCTAAAGGGAGTGAAGTCCAAAGCAAAGGAGAAAGAGGCTCAGCAGGACCCATCCATGCACCCCAGGGTCCCTTTTTGCACCCAGGACTGTTCATGCTCCAAGCTGGGGGGGTATTCTCAGTGCCCCCCACTGCATCCATGAACCTCGGGGCTGCTCTGTGCACTGCAGGAGTCTGTGCCACCCGAAGCCCATTCATGCCCTGGGAAGTTCAGGACATTCCATGGCCATTCCATACACTGGGGAGTCCCGGTACTCCACAGCCTGTCCCTGCACCTGGAGCAGCCTCACACAGCCCTGGGTCTGGCCGTGCACTGGAACACTCCATGCACTGCTATGTTTTGTGGTCACTGTGTTTTTTGTGGTCCTGGCACCCCAGAGTTGCTCTGTGCACCCCAGGGTCCATCCTTGCACCACAGATTGTGTGTACTCCACGGTCCCTCTGTGCATTGCGGGGTCCCAACACCTGTCCCTGTACCCGGAGCCGCTCCAAGAACCCAGGGCCACCCGTGCTCTGGGAGAGTCCGTGGCTGCTCTGTGCTTTGGGGTGTCCCTGCACCCCAGAATCGCTCTAAGCGTCCGAAGGTCCATCCATGCACCGGGGGACTCTGCACTCCCCGTGGCCGCTTCGTGCTTTGGGGAGTCCCGGCACCCCAGAGCCACTGCGTGTGCTGGGGGATCCGTGCATCCGTGCACTTTATTCCCGCTCCGTGTACTGGGGGGGTCCCGACACCCCACAGCCTGTCCCTGCAATCCAGAGCCGCTCCATGCGCTGCAAAAATTCGAGCACCCCGCGGCCGCTCTGTGCTTTGTGGAGTCCTGACACCCCGGAGCTACTCCGTGCACCGGGGCACTCCGTGAAACTCACGACCCCTTCGAGCATTCAGAGCCCCAGCACCCCAGAGCGTGTCCCTGCGCCCGCAGACCGTCCCTGTCTCTGGAAACGCCGTGCACCATGCGGCCGCTCCGTGCATTAGGGGGTCTCGGCACACCAGAGTTGCTTCGTGCACCCCGAGCTCCTTCCGGGGATCAGGACCGGGTCTCTGCACCCCGGAGTCGCTCCATGCACCCCGAGCTCCGCCCGTGCACTGGGAGCCTCCACGCACCCCGTGGCC